>NC_087492.1:4843333-5189166 GCF_036417665.1 Passer domesticus | reverse complement strand
TGCTCCATCGCTGCTGTTCCATCCAAACCGTGGATCCCAATCACCCTGGGGGAAAATCCATTACGGCACAGCTGCGATTTCATTTTTCCCCATTTTCCCCTCGTTTGCTCTCCAGGGTTTGTCTTTGGGGAGTTCATTTCCAGGATTAGCTCTGGAGATGGAATCACCCGGGTGAATTTGCCTGGCAGACAAGCCCGGAGCGCAGATGAGGATTCATTAATTAAGGTTTGCTCTCCACATCCTGGCCGAACTTCCCCGAAGTTTGGCCGCTGGAGCAGCGCGGTGCGGGAACCAGCCTGGGCTTGGCCCTTGTGGTGAACAAACAATCACCGCGTTCTGTTTCCGAGGGCTGAGGTACGGCAGGCGCTCGGGATGAATCCCTGCGGCCCCGGGCAGCACCCAGCGGCTCGGCTTTCACCGGGGCTCCGCTGCCCTGCCCTGCCCGGAGCAGCAGCCCCAGCACGGATCGTACCGAATTGTGGCTGGGAATCGCTCGCTGAGCCCGGCCCGCGGGCAGGATGCAGCCCTGCGTGGCTTTGTTACCTGCCCTGATCTGAGGAGTGGCTCTGCTGGAATGTGATTCTTCCTTTCCGCTTGAAAGACGAGAGCTTGAAAGGTCACCTGAGAAAACAGAATAGTCCCTGTGCTCTGAGAGTGCCCAGCTGAGGGCAGGGGACAGAGAGCTGGGTGTCCTTGCTGAGCTGGGGACAGAGGGACAGAGCCTGGCACATCCAGAGCCCTCCTGGAGCACCCCCTGAGCTGATCCTGCAGGTCTGGCAGCTGGCATAATCTTCTTTTTTGTTAAATAACAGCACAGGCTTTGTAGAAATGGAGCTGTTTTTAGGAACCCAGCCCTAAACTATTAACGAAACTCGCTGGTGTCAGGATTGTGTTGCTTTTCCCAAACCTCCCCTTACCCAAAGCATGGCTGGGTGGGAGTTCATTTTCTTCCTAAGACTGCCCTGACCTGTGAATAAAGCAGGTTCCCAGGGCTCAGAACTGCCAGGCTTTGTTTTGGGTGCAAACCTGTGTGTTTTGGGGGTTTGTTAATGTGTAAAATGGAGTGAACTCACCCAGCTGGGCTGAGGTGCTGTTTGCTCTGAGCAGCGAGGCTGAAGCACACAGACATGAGAATATTCCAGCCATAGCTCTGATATCTCAGCTGTGTCCCAGCTCCCTCATTTCAGTTTTGCTGCTGTTTCTATTTCCATCAGTGGCCACTGGCTGCTTTGCTGCTTCTCCCCCTTCTTTCCACACCCAAACTCTGAATTTGCCATTCCCCAAAGCTGCCATTTCCTCAGCTTGTCAGTCATTTTTCTGCTTGTGATTCAAGCTGTGTATCTGTCTGCATCCCTGTCTCCTCACAGCTCTCATTACAGACTGAAGAGCCTTTTCCTGGCATTTCTCTGCACTTTCACTGCTGAATTGGGTCCCACATTCCTTAATGAGTAGCTTTAATGAAGTCAACAATTAACCTTGAACTGGTCACCACTCAACCAGGTTGTGATTACTGAACAGTTACTGGGAATTTTCACACTTCTTCATCAAAACCAATCCTGTATTTTTGACTTCTCACGGATCTTTAAAGGTCCTGTAAAATGGAATAATTTTGTTTTTCCTTTCCCCTCCCAGGTTCTCATGCTGAGCAGTAGTAACCAGAATAGCATTTTTAATACAAATTCAAAGTCCTTCATCTGTTACTGTGTGTTTTATTGCAGTCTGGCTGATTTGGGTTATGGTAACTCACGTTGGGAGTCATGACTTGGACCTGGAAAAGCTGGGAGGTTTAAAAATGCCCATGAGCTCTTTTAGCTGGAAGTGAATCCATTCCCATGGCACAGGCGCTTGGCAGACAGAGGTGCCTGCTTCAGGTTTGGCACCAAAATGTCTGATTTTCAACCAGAGGTTGAGTTCATTTTGATTTTACAGCTGGGTCTGTTTAAAATTATGTTTTTCACTTCTAACAAAAGTCAGAATTCAGGGTTCATTGATCCAGGGGAAAAAAGCTTCCTCACTCTATTGCTGCTTCCTGACTTTTAACTTTCCTTGCCTTCTCTCATTCATCATTTTTAAGAACTGAGAACATATTAAAAAATACCTGGAACTTGTTTGGATTTGTCTGTTTCTGCACGAATTTTTCTTCCAGTGGGAAATGGAAGTAAACTTTGCTGTCCCCAGAGTATCAGCTGGCACAAAGTTCAGGTGCTTGTGGTGAATCCACCAGACTTTCTGAACAACACAAGTCTGTTGGGAAGGGCTGTCACACACAGATTAAGTAATGTTTGTCTTCCTTTTTATTTTTTACATCATTGACTTTTTTTTTTTTTTAAGTTTTCTGTCTTTATAGAGAGTTGAAGTCAGAAATTTGGGTGTTTGAAATTCGGTCTCAATTTGATCTTTACAATTTTCTGTCATTCAGCAAATTCTCTTCCTTGGCTTTGTTTCATGGGCAGACCTGAAATGTTTGCTGTTGGTGCCCCTCTTGGGGATGTTGATTAATTAATCTTTGAAAAGTGTTTTGAGAGGTGCAAAAAAACCATTTAATGCAAGTATGAAGCATTTGCTTCTTTCTGTTCCTGCAAGTCCCTGGATTTGTTGATATTCTGCATCCTGACCCTTTATCAGGGAGCCAGGAGGAAGGAATGTCCTTTTCCACATTTCCAGGTGCTGTTCCCTGCTGCCCTGTGCAGTGCATGTGCAAAGCCATTTTCCTGCCATTTTCATCTTCCAGGCTGCAGGAAAATAGAAGTTTTTAGGAAAATGTGGAGTTTTTTCCTCAGTAAACATATTTGTGGATAAAATAGCTCAGCAAACTGATAAGCCACTTCTGGCTGGAGCCAATTCCCCTTATCTCCCAGTGGAGCAGATGTGTTTGTGCACATCTGCTGATCCTGGGGTTATGTTGGGTTGGATTCAAGGACCCAAGGTGATGTTTTTGTGAAGTTTCCTCCTCCACACGCCCTGATTGCTTCCCTCCCTGTGTGCTGAGCAGAAACCTGCTGGCATTTCCCAGGAGTTGTTGGGTTTGGTTTATTCTGCTCACGCTGGAGGAGGCTCAGCTGCACAGAGGTACTGCTGTGCCCTGGGGGATTCCTCCAGGATGAATTCCTCCTTCCTGCCTGCCCTGCTGCTGCTGGGGAAGGTTTTAGGCTGTGCAGTTCCATCCCACTTCCTAAAAAGATGATCTGAAGCTGCTGCAGATCCTAACACCTCTATTTTCCCAGATATCAGGATGCTGAAGTTACCCTTCCTTACACTTGAACCTCATCAGGTTGTCCCAGAGCCACCTCTCCAGCCTGTCCAGATCCTTCCCACACAGCTTGCTGTCACTGCCAAGCTTGTCCCCATGTCCCTGTCACCCTCAAAGATGCTGAACAGCACCAGCCCCATCAGCAGCCCCAGCTCACACAACTCTGATTTTTATTTTCACTCTTAGACATCAAATTTGCAGAGAAGAAATCCAAATGAAATTATTTTGGTACCTGCTGCTGTTTATTGTTGCTAAAGGTGTTTGATGTGAACACCACTGCTTTGTTTGCATTTATTTATGGCTGCTTTCCCGTGTCTGTTTGATTTGTATTTGTAAATATTCCTTTGGCACAAGACATCATTTTCATTCAGAGTTGTTAACCCTGAGCTGATCCATTTCTTTACCCCTCTGCACTCCTGGTAGTGAGGCACCTTTGAAAATACAATTGATTTATTTTTTTGAGCTGCACAGCTCAATTTAAATACTGTTCTGTGCAATGAGATACTGAAAATTGAAAAACTTGTGAGATCCTAAAGGAGTGCTGGGGTAGGCACTGCTGCCTCCTGCCCTTCTCCTTCATCCAGTTTTCCTCCTTAGGATATTTCAGTGGTGGTTTTACATTTAAACCCCTCCTCCAGAGTGATTACCTTGCCTGCACAGCAAGAAGGGGAAATATCTGTGAGGAAATTCCATCACTTTAAGCTTTCTAGTGGCAGGGTGGTAGTTGACATTATTGACAAAAATGTCAAACCACTTTGATCTCTTTAAAATTCATGTTTGGCTTTGGGTTGTTTTTTTTTTTTTTTCACTTTGGTAAGTGCAGTTTTGCTTTCAATACCTGCTTTAGTACAGCATATGGGATTTTTATTCTTAGGAATTCAGCTCCTTTGATATTAAGCCTCCAAATGGGAATTTAATATTTCAGCTGTGACTCATTGCATTGACTTTTCAGTCTTTGTGATAGACTTCAAGATTTTCCTTGTTTGCAATTTAGCCTTGAAAAACCCATCAGTCTATTTCAGCAGCTTCCTTTTCCACACTCTTTCATACACAAATAAAGAGGAATTCAGTGTTGCTCCTTTAGGTTGCTGTCGGGAGCTGTTTTGGAGGAAATCTCCCCAAATTATAAAATATTTTCCTGCTTTTGAGTTGGCTGCTCAGTTCTGGCCCTCTGACAGATTAAACTGTTGTATTTCCCCCTTTACCATTTTAATCTTGTCCCTGCCTGGGTTTGTAGATGCTGATTTAAGAGCACAACATCTCCAGGGTTTCCTGGCGAGTTCCAGCAGCTGCAACTCCTGCTGAACATCCCTCACTGCCCAGCAATTACCTTGGAGCTGCTGGCCAATGTTCCAGCCTGGCAGTTTTCATTCTTGAGCTCCTTGTTTAGTCTGACTGGGGAGATTTTTATTGCACCAAGTATTAAAAGGCTTTGCTGGAGTGGAGAGAGGCAGCAGCAGTCATTAGAGCCACTCACTAAATTATTTATTTGGCTAAAAAGAGAAATCTGATCTTGCTTGCCTGACCTGCCAGGAGGTAAAAGCATTGTTTTGGTTTGGTTTGCTTTTTTTTTTAACTCTGTGAACAAGAAATAAAAGTTTAAATGATATTCTTGAAGTTATTCATTTACACAGAGGAGGAAGTTAGTTACTAGAGCTGGCAGAAGAGCTGGGGTGCATTGTGATTCTAACAGAGAGGAGTTTAAGGAACCCTGAAAATCCATAGACACTTTGATGTAATGCACTGATCTGGGTCACAAATTCCATGACAATTAAAGTTATTTGAGTACTTTGATTAAAAAATCAGTAATTCTTCAGGCAGCAGCATGGAAACATTCACCCTTCTGCTTTCCCCCACTGCTATTTTCATGTCAGCTCCAGTATTGAAATCCACAGTTGTTCCCTTTTCCCTCCCAAATGCTCCAAAGGCACATTACTCCTCGGAAATTGCAGCTTATGGCATTTTCTAATTGCTTTCAAAGCCAGTGAGTTATGGCAGCATATTAAACAACTGGCACTTAAAAGCTGGTGATCTCTTACATAAAAATATTAGCCTGAATATTTCCCTGTGTAGGATTTTCAGCACATCCCCTTTTTTATGGCTGGTTTTAGACCCTGTGGCAAACAAATTCTAGTGGAGCTGTTAGAAACCCCTTTTAAAAAGGAATCCCAGCCCTGGATGTGCTGTGGGTGACACTCAGCCCTGATTAAAAGCTGCAGTAAACTCTGCATCTGTGTTAGTTCCTAAAGGAAATTCAGGAGGGGACACTGCCTACAACTCTGCTTTTGGTTTAGGTTTTGATCTCCTTCCATCTCCCCATGTGCCTCCCACGTTTCCAGAAGGAGTATTTGGGGTTTTGCCTCTGGATGGAGCGTTTGGGGTTTTTAACTCGGGCTCTTGGAAGGAATTTGCTGCCAGGGACAAGACAGGCAGAGCGTGCAGGAGGGCGGATCATTCCCAGCATGATCCCTGCCAGCCCCAGCTCTCCCTTCCCTGTCCCTGCTGCCTTCTGCCACCTTGCCTGGCTGTGCCACAGCTGCTCTGGGACAGAGTTCTGGTAAGGTGCACATTTCTCATCACCTTTCCTTCCCCTCCCATCCCTCTCCTTTCCCTGCTTTTCACCTTGGCTTATAGGGATGTTCACAGCACCCACTTCTCTCTGAGAAAAACTTCCTGGGCTTTGCAGGGTGGATGGAAAAGGGTTGATGGTGCACAATAATGAAGCCAGGATGAGACCTTGAGCTCTGGAGAGCTCTGTCTCAGCAGGCACAGCCCAGGGTTGTGTTGTTGGCACTGTACCTGTGACTCTTCTCCCTGAGCTGGATTTTCCCCTCTCTGGGACACTTCTGCAGGTTCTGTCAATATTTCTTCTGCAAACAGGAACTGCTGAAGCATTCCTGCCAGTAAAATCCTTAGTATACACAAGGAAGTTGGGATCAGTTGTACTCTGTGGGCTCTGAAAAGAGCTTTGTCTTCACTCCTGTTCTTTACCCTTCTTTTGTTTTCTCTTGAATCAATAGATCACATCACAGATCCCTCCCTGCCCTGCCCTGTGATTCTCATCCTCTGAGCTGCCACTTTTCAGCCCTGCTACACCTGGATTGTAAATGACAATGGTGGCAGTCAGGAGGAATCACCCTGAGCTGCAGGAGCAGTCCCTGCCTTAATTAAATGTTATCAGATCTCTGTGGATGTTCCAGCTTTAACCCTTGCAGTACAGAATCCTTTTTGCCTTTCCCTCAGAGTTTTGGAGATCAGCAGCACCTTGCTAGGAGCAGCTCCTGCCTTGGTGGTTTCATTGGGGTTAAAAGCCTTTTCAGCCAGGGTTTTAGGCAGGACAAAGATAAAGGTGGGCTTGGAGTTCCTCCTTGCAGAGCTTCTGAAGGAGATGTCACAAGGCTGCCCTTTAACACCTGGCTGTTTGCTTTTCCCTGGGTGTGGAGGTGGGGAAGCTGATACAGGAATTTGGGTCTTTTTGCTCTGCAGATAACAATTCAGGAGGGGAATCAGACAAAATACTATATTTGGGGCAAAAATTAATGGCTTGGGAATTTCCTCAGCATGTAAGGTCCTGGCTGTGCTTACAGACAGAACAAAAAGTTCTAGATCCTGCAAGAATTAAATAAAGACCAGGAGTCTTCCAGCCTCCACCCTAATGCAGTTTTTTGGGTGTTTCTGCCCACAGGATTCTTGATGCAAAAGCCTTAAATAATGTAGGGCTGCTTCTCAGACCCTGCTTTGAAAATAAAAGCATTTGGGGTGGGGTAAAGAGGGATCCTTAAGGCTCCAGCCTTGGTTTTCAAAGGCTGTGCAGAGTTTGGTTTGTACCTTGGTGCATTCAGACATCGCTGGCATTAAAATGTAGCAGTGATACCCTGCCTGGGGAAAGGCAAGAACTGGCTTTATTACTTATCAGTGATGCTGGGCTGTGCTGGAAGCCCTCATTCCTTAAAACCTGTTCCCAGCTGGCAGTTTGAGGCCCTGGGAAGGTGATGAGGAGCCTGTTCTGCTCACTGCTGTATTTCAGGCACACGCTCTGTGCTCAGTGAAGAGCACAGCCGTGGAACTTAATTCTGTGTACAGCCCCATTTCTCTCTTTCTGTCTGCTGTGATCCACCACCCCCAGCTGTTACACACAGTCCAGTGACTCTGTTGGAACATTCTTTCCCCTCAGGTGAACAATCAGAATAATGTTCTACATAAACCTGTTGGAGAACCTGAAGGTTTATGTCAGCAGCCGCCCTCCGCTCGTGGTCTTTATGATCAGCGTGAGCGCCATGGCCATCGCCTTCCTGACACTGGGCTACTTCTTCAAGATCAAGGAGATCAAATCCCCAGAAATGACAGAGGTACGTGCAGAAAGGATGTGCCTGAAGTTAAGGTTTTTCCCCTCCTAGAGAGCACAGAGTGGTGGGGGGGATTGTCTCCATTTTATTTTCAGAAGGGCTGTTGGGGTGAGTGTTTGTTAGCTGTTTTATATCAAGGATGAGGCCAAATCATCTGTCGTGGATCTTCCCTGCTGTGGCTAGGGACCTTTCAGTTTGTTATTTAGGTGTTATTCAGTTTGTTTATTTAGCTGGTTTGGGGAACTTCTTCCTTCAGCACTGTCCTGTAAGGAAGGGAACCTGGGCAGGAACCACTCACCCCAGAGTGTGATGAGGGGCTTGGAGCACAAACCCTGTGAGGAACGACTAAGGGAGCTGGGGTGCTCAGCCTGGAGATAAGGAGACTCAGGAGTGACCTTATCACTCTACAGCTCCCTGAAAGGTGGTTTTCATCAGGTGGGGCTGGGCTCTTTGTCCAGGCAGCACTGACAGAATGAGAGGACACAGTCTCAAGGAAAATATAGGTTGGATATTAGGAAAAAGTTTTTTATGGAAAGAGTGATAAAGTTCTGGAATGGTCTGTCTGGGGAGGTGGTGGAGCCCCCATCCCTGGGTGTGTTTGACAGAGCCTGGATGTGGCACTGGGTGCCAGGGTTTAGGTGACGTGTTGGGGCTGGGATGAACTCCATGATCTTGAAGGTCTCTTCCAACCCAGTGATTCTGTGGACAGAGTGAGTTTCCTTTCCAGCTCAGGGGAGGGAGCTGGGACTGAACCCATCTGACTTCAGCAAACAACTTTCCTGTTGTTGAGCCAGCCCTGCTGGTGTTTGTGTTGCCCTCTGAGCCGTGTGATTTTTGTTCAATGGCCTGGAACCGGGCGGGAGCTCCCTCATGGGCTTGAATTCTCCCCCTTTTGTTTTAAGGACTGGAATACTTTCCTGCTGAGGTTTAATGATTTGGACTTCTGTATATCTGAGAATGAAACCTTGAAGCACCTCCTGAACGACACCACAACCCCAGAGAGCACGGTGACCAGCGGCCAGGCCAGGTCTTCCACGCAGTCCCCACAGACCCTCGAGGACTCTGGTCCCATCAACATCTCTGTCACCATCACGCTGACCCTGGACCCTCTCAGACCTTTTGGGGGATACTCTCGCAATGTCACACACCTCAGCTCCACAATTTTTGGGCACCAGATTGGACTTTCAGGTAGGCAAGGCTGCACCTTCAACAATTCGGGTTACAGTTGGCTTTTAGAGGGTTTTTCCTAACCTTTCACAGGGGGATTGGCTTCAAACTGAAATTAAAGAGGTTTAGATTAAATATTAGGAAGAAATTCTTTATTGTGAGGGTGATGAGTGCTCAGAAGCTGTGGCTGCCCCATCCCTGGAAGTGTCCAAGGCCAGGGTGGACAGGGCTTGGAGCAACCTGAGCTAGTGAAAATGTCCCTGCCCATGGCAGGGGGTGGAACAAGATAGTTTTTAAGGTCCCCTCCAGCCCAAACCATTCTATGATTCCAAATAATTATATTATTTTAATCACTATATAATCAAATAAAAATGTACCTTATTATTATTATTATTGTTGTTGTTGTTGTTGTTGTTGTTGTTGTTATTATTATTATCTCTTATGCACAGAACACAGATGTGCTCCCAACTTACTCTGAGTTTATTCCTGTATGGAGCCCTTCTCTTGTTTGTTAGAGGAACTTGTCCCTGCATTCAGAATGGAAAAGAACCTGCAGGCATGCCAAGATCAGGCTTGGCAGTTTGAAATGATTAAACCTAATGACAATGGAAGGTCATTTTTAAGCCAGCAAAATTCCAAACAGTGACTCTCTTCAGTTTTGTCTTGATCCATCAAGTCCTCAGCTGACATTTCAAATGTGGCATAGATGCAGTAGAGAGTATTATGTTGCCTAAAAAATTCTAGTTTATCTAAAATGCATAAGTGAATCAGCTTTAATATCACAAACAGCACCAGATAAGATGATTATGGTTTCTGTGGTGTGCAGAGACCAATCTGCTCTCTGGCTGCCTGCCAGGAAGTTTTGACAGGAGTTCATAGAGAATTAATAGAAGTTGATAATAGAACCTCACTGTATTTTAGCTTTCAGCCAGAATTACATTTTATAATAATGTTGAAGGTCTTGAACCTGTGGAGAGACATTGCCAATAGCTGCAAATGTGCATTACTGGGGTTTCTGTTGTTATTTTGCTGCTTTGAGGGCTACCAAATGCAAGTTCCATTTGCAGCAGCCTGGATTTGTTTTCAGTCTGAATTTCTCCACATGGGGTGATCATACAGGACTTAATGTGCAGTTCAGCATCTGCTGACACCTTTTTCTCTGCACAAAAATCTCCAGTTTGAAAAGTGAGCACCACAAGAAACAGATGTGGAACAAAGTTCTTAGGAGGAGAAAGGCTTTTCTTATAAAGGTCTGTGAACATGCATGAATTCACTTAGAAAGTTTTTAATTTCTGAAAGCAGCCTGATGACCCCAGTTCTGGGGTGGGAGAGATTAGAAAGAGCAGCAGCTGGGGGATTTTGTGGTTTGTTTTGGGTTTAACTTTTCTCTTTGTTGCCTGCAAAGATCCGGGATGACTCCAAAGGGTGACGCTTCCTGCCTTAATCATCTGTGTGCTCTCCTTACCCCAGTGATTATTGCTCACATACTTCTGTGAACCCAAACCCAGCTTTCCTTGTCTCTTTCTCAAAGGCAGAGAATCCCACGAGGAGATCAACATCACCTTCACCCTGCCAGCTGCCTGGAACTCTGATGACTGCGTCCTGCACGGCCACTGCGAGCAGGTCGTGTTCACCACCTGCATGACTGTGACAGCAGCCAGCAACGTGTTCCCAGTCACAGTGTAAGTGCAGCTCTCCCCCAGGGGCTGCTTCCTCTGAGGTGTTAGCTCCTCCTGAAAATTCCTGTTGATCATGGGAATTATGTCCTTGCACTCCGCCCCCCATGGTAAAACATTTGTCACAAAAACTCTGCTCTCTTTGAGATTTTTTTTTTGCCCATGCCTGCCTTTTAACTGTGATTTAAACTTCACTGGGAGCAAGGGAATCCCTGGAAATTTAAGGGATTTACCCCATAAATGAGTTTCAGAGATGAGATTTGACACTGAGGTTCTCACCCTCTTCCCTGCTGAGAGATCAGCTCAAGGCAAAGGCTGCTTTGCCTTCACCAAAATATCTTCCCTTTGTCTTCTCTGGATTCCCTGACACTGTTCCATCCAACCTGGAGGAGCCCAGGCTGTGGGAAGCCTTAGGAAAACCAGTATTTTTCCAATTATGCTATGGGATGTTGGCTTAGTGCAACAACATGCAGTTAAATTCTGATTTTAGTGTAGCAATCATGTGGCTTTTGGGGGTTTTTAACTGAAACTTTGGGGTTTTGTTGTTGCTTTGGAAGGCCCAAACTAAAACCATGTTTTGAGAAGCAAAGTTGTCCTGGTTGAACATGGAAAATACATTTCAGAGTGCTGTTTATTTCTGTTTTCTTGCAGTCAGCCACCACATTGTGTTCCTGAAACCTACAGCAATGCCACTCAGTGGTACAAGATCTTCACCACGGCCAGGGACTCGAACACAAAATATGCCCAGGATTACAACCCCTTCTGGTGTTACAAGGGAGCAATTGGCAAAGTCTACCATGCTTTAAATCCCAAACTAACTGTTATAGTTCCAGATGTAAGTGCTGGCTGTTGCTCTGGTGTTTTCAGTAAATGCTTAGCTCTGGTTTCATTGGATATGTTTCCTAAAATTGTCATTTTTGCTGCTGGTTTATCATGTGGCTTCATTGGATATGGTTCCTAAAATTGTCTTTTTTTGCTGTTTATTGTGTGGTATGAGGGCTGAGAATGCTCCACCCTAATGGGTTTGATGATTTTCATCCATGTGCCTCACAGCTCTTCATAACCACCATTTATACTTTGAAATCATTTCACAAAAGCCTCTGCCAATATTTGGAAAATATCCCTAACACAGATTTTTAACACAAGAAACATTTTGTGCCACGAGTAGGAATCACTTCTGTTGCTGTGTAAAGGGCAGAAAGTTGATTAATGAAGTTATTTTGTGGGTTGATCTGGTAATTATTGCTTTAATGTCAAGTGCTAGGTCAGTAAATGGTTTTGTTTTGCTTTGCTGTGTGCAGGACGATCGCTCTCTAATAAACCTGCACCTCATGCACACCAGTTACTTCCTCTTTGTGATGGTGATCACAATGTTCTGCTATGCAGTCATTAAAGGCAGACCAAGCAAACTGAGGCAAAGCAACACAGAATTCTGCTCTGAAAAGGTGAGTGTGTGGTAACAAAACCCTGACTCTGATAAGGAAACAGAGGAAAGCTCCTGCTGGGCAGAGGACAGACTGGTTTTTCTTGTCTCTGGAGATGGGGATTTGCCTTTCATTGTGGACAGTGCAGGTAGGGGTTATAAAATCCACACAAGGGCTTTGGAGATCCTCAAAATGAGATTTCTGTCCTCCAGAAATGCATTATTGCAGCTCAGGAAGTGCTGGGCTGTGACTCTTCTGCCATAATTATGGTGTTGCAGGAACTTTTTTGTGAAGCAATTAGTAGGTGGCATTAAATCTTCATTTATTCATTATCTTTTACCACAACAGACTGAAAGCCTTGAGTAAAACATGATACATAATTGTAAGGGTTGTTCATCAGAATTAAGTAAAAAACAAAGCTGTTGAAAGAATCATTGTTCAGTGTTACCTTGGGGACCTGCAGTTTGCCTGAAGGATTCCATGTGAATATTTTTAATTCAGAAGTAGGAAGCCAGTGTTGATGCCTTTTGGTCTTAGTGATATTTTGTAGTTTGGGGTGTTTTTTGTGGGATTTTTTTTTTTTTTGGTTTTGGGTGGTTTGGGACTTTTATTCTATTGATTTTTGCAAAGTACAAAACGCCTTCAGACTCCCTTTGATTTCCTTTCCAAGTCAGACTTTCCAAGCTTTCTTTGAAAAGTCAAGGACAGCTCTGCCAGCTCACAGAGATAAATCATATCACTGTTACAGGATTAAGAATTTCCCTTTAATTAAATATTTTCCTTTGGTTTTTTTTTCCAGGTTGCTTTGTCAGAAGCATAAACCCCCCCTGTCCTCCTGAGAACGACAAAACCATTGCCTGCTGAACCCAGCCTGGGTCTTAACACTCTGTGAATCCATTACCTTGCAATGTTGGTTTATTCCAACCAAAGACATTTCAAAGTGCCTGTAATTGATTTGTACATATTTATAAAAGCAGAATATCCAGAGTAATTCTGAGCAGATGTGCTTGTCCCCTGGCCCTGCCCTGGGACAGCCCATGTTGGTGTAGATAACTCCAGTGAAAAGGCTCCACTGAGGCAGAGATTTTTGTCTAGCTGCACCTGGGCAGGTGAAGATGCCTTTGCAAGTGTCTCAAACCAACCAAGAGATGTTTGGTTTTTTGCCCAACCTGTACAGTGTGTTTGAACCAAGTATGCACCTTTGATATAATCCTGCATTTCCAAAGCCACCAATCTACAACATGAATTCAATGTGTGTTTGTGTGGCCTAATACTTTATTCCATTTGCTCCTTGCTTGCAAGAAAAGATATCAACGTTTTAGATTTTTTTTTCTCTTTTGGAAGAAAAAACAAATACATATTCACATTTTAATAGTGCTGTATTTAGGACAAACTTGTGCTTTTATTCATAGTAAAGAAATTAAGAAGTGAAGTCCCATTTTAAACTGTTACTTACTGAAAAGAACTGTTTGATTTTTTTGTTTTGTTTTGGTTTTTTTTTGTTTGTTTTTTTTTTTTGGTATTTCATTTGGCTTGCTGAATGCCAGAGAACCAGTCAGCACAGAGACTATCTGGAAAACTTCTCCACTTGGCCTCCCCTCCCCAGCCCTCCAGCCAGGATTGTGTGTCTCTGCTGCAGAGCAGCTGTCTGTAAGCTTTTTTTTTTTTTCATTTTCTTTCTTTTCTTTCTAGAAAGTGAAACTTAATAAAAGATGTATTGTGTTAGCAGCCTGCTGGGGCTCTGCACAGCCTTGGGCAAGTGCAAAGAGTGAAAGGAAGAGAGATGCCAGAGTCTGTTCCAGAGCTTCACTCTGGGCTGTGCCTGCAGCTCTGAGGGGAGCTGCCCCTGGCCCTGCTGGGCTCTGGCCCATTAAATTCATTAAATTGCCATTTTCTGCTGTCCACTCAGGGAAATGGCCACCAAAGTGGGGCTCTTGTGAGGAAGGTCAAAGAAACCACCCGGTGAAACCCCTTCTGTTCTCTGTGTCCATTCTTCTGTCAGAGATTTGGTTCTGTGCATTTCTCCCTTCTCCATTCTGCCTTTTGCTGGTTTTTCTTCTGGTTCCTTGAGCAGCCTCCTCAGTTTCAGGGGTCAGGCTCTTCCTGCAGACATTTCCACCCCTGCTTTTAAATCTCACTGGTTGCCTTAACTGACTTTTTACTTTCCTCCCAGCTTTCATTCATTCCTTCATTCCTTCCCACAGGCTTTTTTTCCTCCTCCTTTTGCTCCAGACTCCACAGAAGAAAAGAGCCAAGTGGGAATCTCATAGTCTCAGTGATGCTGGCAGAAAATTCCCAGTTTATTCCCTCCAGACACCACTCCTGGTCTGTGTGTGTTGGGACTTCAGTAAGTTCATGAGTGTTCAGGGTGTTTGAGCAGTCACAGTTTTGTTTCCTCCCACAGTTTCAGTTCCCCAGGTGGGATTACCTGACATGTTTTCTTCCAGGGAATGTTAAGGCAAAGCTTTAGAGATGGCCTGGTTTGGAGTTTAGGGATAAAAAGAAGCTCCCAATTTTCTCCTGATGCTGCTGTGGGCTGCTGCTGCTTCCCTGGGATGAAAGGGGAGTGAAACAGGCCAAGAGCTTCCCCTGAGCTGTTCCTAAATCCCACAAGCCCAGCCTTCCTTGCTAATCCTCACTCCAAGAGCTGCCTCTGAGGGTGGCTGGATCTGGGGCCCAAAGGCAGGAATAGGAGATGGACTGGGAGAGAGGAATCCTGGAAATACCCAAAACCCACCCAAAGCAAAGCAAATCCTTTCTCCTTCAACAAATTCCAGCTCCAAACGTCCCAGCTGGAATTTGGGCTGTCTGGGAAACCATTTGGGAATGAAAGGAACCTCCTTGGCAACTTCTCCCCCACTTCCTGCACCCCAGGAATATTGAAGATTGTCCCCCACAGATGCAAAAGGGAAAGTTGGATTTTTGGCCTTAGTTATCCTTCTGCCCCCTGTAGTGCAGCAGGGAGGTGCAGGGTGCCCAGCAGGCCAAGTGCTGGAATGCTGAGGAATATTGGATTGTTCCCAGGCGATGTACAAAGTTAAATGCAGCCAAACAGAAGAGTTAAAACTTAATATTAAAGTTCAGATCATATTGATCTTTCCTTTTTTTGTTTTCTTTTTTCTTTTTAACTATGACTTGAATCAGTTTTGATTCTATTTGTACGTGTTTTCTTGTTCTTAGAAAGCTGCCATTTTCTCTTTTTTTTTTTTTTCCATTTTCTTTGGCATTACATAGAAAATCTGAGCCTTGGTTTCAACCCTCTGCAGGTGATTGTAGGGTTCGAGATGGCTGTTTTTTGTTTTGTTTTGTTTTGTTTTGTTTTGTTTTGTTCTTACATTTCACTTGTCTTGTTGCATGATGGTTAATAGCTGATTTGGAAATGACATTTCTCTCCTAGATTAATTTTTGTGTTTGTAAGATGTGCATATTGCTTTGCAGAATAAAAACTATGAAGTTTATCCTTGTTGTCTTTATTTCCACGGCCTGGTGGCTGCAGAGGTTTCATAAATCAACCAAAATTACGTGGAGCACAGGAGGAGATCAGGGAAAAATCTGCAGCAAAATGAAATTGAATTTGGGTTGTAAATTCTCTTTTTCCCTCCAGCACTCATCAAAACCTTGCTGGTGATGAATTGCCTGGCAGGGAGGAAATCAATCTGAAGGTAGCAGCCCCTGTTTCTGTTTATCTCTGGGACTTGTTTGTCTGCTGTCACCAAAATTTGGATTCCTGAGCCCCAGCCCTGTCCTGGGAGATCTCAGGAGCTGCACACACACAAAGGATCCATTGTGGCTCCTTCCTCTCAGCTTTTGCCAAATTTTTGGGTGCAGTCTGAGGCTGACCTTGAGTGTCTGTGAGCCCAGGCTGGGAAGAGCTCAGTGGCCAGAAGAAGGGTTGGATCTCCCTGCAGCCCGTTCCTGAGCTGGCCCTGTCCCTGCAGGGGCTCTGCACAGCCCCTCTCCCCTGCTGTGCCTTTCCTGGGCTGCCGGGACAGCCTGGTTTGTGCTTCTCCTTTTTAAAGGGTTTTTACACTCTGCTGTGACTAACTGAGAGCTAAAATCTGGATCATCCCAGCTGCTCCAGCTCTGCCCTGCAAGGCTTCCTGGCAGAACCAGTATTCCCTTTTATTTACCTTCTGAAGATGTTTCTTTACAGAACTGTTGGGATCTGAGCATAGATTTCCCTGGGCTGCCTTTTTTTTTAGCTCCTTGCATCAGGATTCAGGCACCTCCATGAAATAAATAGCAATAAGATTCAGCCTGTAGTGACAAAAAGAGTAAGGCAAGGCAGAGAGCAGCTTTTTAAAATGTTTGTGAATAAAACAAATGTCACAATTCTGTGTCATTTGTCTTTTGAAAGGATCCCTGCTGGTAATATTCCAGCAAGAAGGGGTTTTATAGTGAGGAGGGTGATCAAATATTCCCTGTGATCATGGGATAATCACACCAGGGAGTTGTTTTGTCAGTGGGGAAAGGATGAGAGCCCAGGAGCAGCTCAGGTGAGGTGAGGGACTGAAAAACAGGGCTGTCCTTGGATTCTGCATGAACAAAATTGTCACCTAGAAGGCACAAATGGCTAAAAAAGGTGATTTTTGGGGGGTAAGGGCTCGTTGTGGGGCTCAGAGTAATGGATGTGCCCCTAAATTTGAGCCTCACCCTCCTGAAAGCCTGGTTGTGTTCCTCAAAGCTCAGGGAATGGGGGAAAACAGCTTAAAAATGCACATTTCCAAAAGGAAACCCTCTGTGAGATCCCAGGCAGTGCAGGTGACCTGAAAGTGCCTGGAAATGAGGAGAGACCAAACGTGGATCTGGGTCAGGGAGAGAAACCTGGGATTCCTGCAGGGAATGGATTTGTAGGATGAGGCAAAATGAGGAATGCCAGTGGGGAAGGGGGAGCTGTGCCCTGAGGGGACTCGGGGGCTGGAGGGAAATCCCTGAGCAGGAATCCCTGAGGACAGAGGGGCTGGAAGGAGAATCCCTGAGCAGGAATCCCTGAGGACAGAGGGACTGGAAGGAGGATCCCTGAGCAGGAATCCCTGAGGACAGAGGGGCTGGAAGGAGGATCCCTGGCAGGGATTCCTGTGGAGGGAGAGGCTGAGGGAGATTTCTGAACAGGGATCCCTGAGGACAGAGAGTCTGGAGGAGAATTCCTGTGGATGGAGGGTCTGAAAGAGGAGCCCTGCAGAGAGAGGGGCTGTGGAAAGATCCTGAGGTGAGGATCCCTGAGGATGGAGAGGGAATCCCTGAGAGGGAATCCCTTGGGACTGAGGGTGTGGAGGGGAAATCCTGGGGGGGGGATTCCTGAGAATGGAGGGATGGAGGGGCTGGACGGAGATCCTGGAGCGGGGATTCCTGAGGGGGATCCCCGAGAATGGAGGGGCTGGAGGGGGATCCTGGCGGACAAAGGGTCCGGAGAGGGTCCGTGACCGGGTGTCCCTGCTCGGGTGTTCCCGGTGTCCCGTTCCCGGTGTCCCTGTCCCGGTGTCCCTGTCCCGGTGTCCCGTTCCCGGTGTCCCGTTCCCGGTGTCCCCGGACACCGCTGGGTGGCGGCACGAGCCCGTCCTTTCCCCGAGCGGGGCCGGATGCTTTTGGGAGGCGATGGAAAATCCCGGAGCCGCAGCTTTTGTCCATCCCGGTGCTCCCCAGGGAAAATCCCGGAGCCCAGCGTTTTCCCATCCCGCTGCTCCCCTGGGGTCTCTCGCTCCGGGCAGTGCCCGGGTTTTGTGCACGGAGGGCCCGTGTGGCAGTGAAAACCGGGATTTTTCCTGGAGATGTCCCAGTGCGAGAGGCGCTCCCAGGTCACCGCGGGTTCAGGAGTGCGGCCCTGCTGCTCCTCCCTCATCCCTGCTCCACAGCAGGAGAGCAAAACACCCCCCTGACAAAATTCCTTGTCCTTTCTTCCCCATCTGTATTCCCAAAAAACAACAAGCCCAGCCCTAGCACTCCGGGGAGGCACAAGGTGTCCCCCGAGCAGCATCCCAGGCCACGGATGAACTTTTAATTACAAATATTCCACGCCTGCAGCTGCCTGGGGAAAGTCTGGGAGTGATCTTGTTTTCCCCAGGTCTTGCTTCCAGGCAGGGAAAGGGAAGAGCAGGAAACTCACATTGGGTTTGTGGATCCCCCCGTGGAAGCCCAGCCCGGTGAACACAAAGGTCAAAGCAATCAGACAAAACTTTTCCTGCCATGGATCAAAGGAGGAATTCCCGAGGATTTGCTTTTCTCGGTTGTGATAACCGCGAGGCTCAGCCCCAGGCCTGGTGCTGGTTCTGGCTGCCAAGCACGGGGTCTGAATTAATTCAGGATTAATATCAGCAGCGATTTGGGGTGGAGAGGTGCTGGTGCCACGATGGTGGCTCAGACCCCTGCCGGCAGCAACTTCACCATTTCCCGACCAGAACCCAGCCCCGATGCCAACTTTGCCCTGAAGACAACGGGAATTAATCGCTCTTTGGGAGATTTGAGCTTCCCCACCCTTCCCCCTTTGTTTAAAGCCACAACCCCCGCGATTCCCGGCCGTGATGGGCACGGGAACTCCTCTCCTTCCTCCCTTCACTTTGGGGGAAGCTGCTGCTGTGGGGAGCGAGGCGAGCTCCGGTAATTGTTTATGCACTCTGTGGTGCGTGGGTAAAATGGTTTGCAGCAATCCTTCCCGTAGGAATGGCTTTTCGGGAATCCTTCCTGCAGGAATGGTTTTTCGGGAATCCTTCCACCGGGGTGACACCAGCCGCATTCCCTGTGCAGAGGGGATGCAGGTTGGGGCAGAGGAAAATCCCTCCCAGGGGCCCTGGGGACAATGACAGCGGCCCCAAGGTGCCGGCGGGGGCTCAGGAAGGAGCCCCCGGCAGCCCGGGATTGCTGGAGCTCGGGACAGTGCCGGGGGCCGCTGAACCTCGGGATGGCTGCCCTGACAAAGGCAGGATCCTTGGGAAGCAATTCCCCACGGCTGAGGGTGCAGGATCCTTTGGGAAGCCATTCCCCATGCCGAGAGCCGGGATCAGAGCAGGATCCTTAGGGAAACAATTCCACACGGCTGAGAGCCGGGATCCGGGCAGGATCCTTTGGGAAGCCATTCCCCATGCCGAGAGCCGGGATCCGGGCAGATCTGTGGATCACCCGAGGGCTGGGGGTGCATCAGTGGCACAGCCCGGGTGGATTTGATGCTGCTGATGCTGCTGGCCCAGCCTCGAGCCGTTTGTGGCTCTGCAGCTGCAGACTGAGCAAAGCTGGAGCTCAGCTTCAGGGCTGCCCCAAAGGAAGCCCGGGCTCGCGTTCCTGGTGGCAGCGCTGTCCCCGAGGGGCTGCTGCCCTGCCACCTCCCCGAGCTCTCCCGAGTCCTGCTGGAACTCCGGGAATGTTTCAACCAGCAGATCCCAGCTCCCAGGCGTGGGGAGCGCTGTCCTTTGGGGCTGGCAGGGATGGGGACAGGCTGGGTGAGGCTCTGCTGAGTGGGGAGAGCGGCTGCCTTTGAGCAGGATCAGGAACTGAGATCAAAAACTCACTGAAACCAACACTTCTGGGCAGGCTGAATCGCTCTTTCTGTGGCTCATGCCCTGCTTTGAGCAGGAGCTCTCCACGGTGTGACCTCATGGGGTCAGAAGTTTGTGGCTCTTGAGGACAGCACATCTCTGCTATTTTTGGCCAGATTTTCCTGAGAGCAGCTTGCAGATGTTGATGTTGGGAGCACAGGGCTTCCAGAGCTGGCTGGGACAGCCCAGGAGAGGCAGTGAGTTCCTGCTGGAGAGATTTCTCTGCTGGGGCTGTGTCCTCCGGGGCTTTGAGAAATGCTGCCTCCTTCTCCTTCTCCTTCTCCTTCTCCTTCTCCTTCTCCTTCTCCTTCTCCTTCTCCTTCTCCTTCTCCTTCTCCTTCTCCTTCTCCTTCTCCTTCTCCTTCTCCTTCTCCTTCTCCTTCTCCTTCTCCTTCTCCTTCTCCTTCTCCTTCTCCTTCTCCTCCTCTTCCTCCTCCTCCCAGCCCCACTCCCTGTGCACAGCCTTGCTGCCAATTTTGCCATCGATTGCAAATCCAGATGTGACCTTGCTGCCAAGAGATTTTGGGAATCATCCCTCCCTGCTGCTCTCCCTGCAGGGGGAGGGTGCTCTGGGCCTGGTTCTGCTCATTTCCCCAAAATCAGCCACTTCCAGCCTCCAGCCCGGGGTGTTTCAGCTGTTGCAGAGAGCTGCCAGGAAAGCTGCAACCTTCGGCATTCCTGGAAGTGGGAAACCCTCCCATGTCCAGCCAGCTCCTCACCCAAAACTCCCCGTGCTGTTAGGAGGGGTTGCTTTTCCTCCTGGCAAGTGGAAGGGTTGGGATTTGTGTGGTTGAGCCTCCTGGGAGATGCCAAGAACGTGTTAGAGGGGTTCGATTTCATTTCTTGGGCTTCCAGAGGTGCTGGAAGCAGAGGGTGACTCATTAATCCAACCCATCTGGGAATGCTGGGATCTGCATCGTGCCAGGGTGGAGGTCTGGAAGTGGCAGGGGGCATTTTTGAGGCTGTAAAGTGATTTATTTGTTTTATTTGCAAAGAAAAAAACCCAACCAAAACTACTTGTAAAAAAGAAAAAAAAAGGTTGTTTGATTTATTTGTAAATAGATGTAAAGGGAAGGCAAAGTGATTTATTTGCTTCCAAAGCCACAACAGAGAAGAACCCTCTCAGCAGAGCCAAAAAGATCATTTAAACCAGGAATCTTCTGCCTCTGATGGGTTTGGGGTCTGTTTTGGGTGTTTGGCCTTGCTTATCCAGGGATCTGGTACCAGTGGGGTCATCTCCTGTGGATGGATGGATGGATGGATGGATGGATGGATGGATGGATGGATGATGGATGATGGATGGATGATGGATGGATGGATGGATGGATGGATGATGGATGGATGGATGGATGATGGATGGATGGATGGATGGATGGATGGATGGATGGATGATGAATGGATGGATGATGGATGGATGATGGATGGATGGATGGATGATGGATGGATGGATGGATGGATGGATGGATGGATGGATGGATGATGGATGGATGGATGATGGATGGATGATGGATGGATGGATGGATGGATGGATGGATGGATGGATGGATGATGGATGGATGATGGATGGATGGATGGATGGATGGATGGATGGATGGATGGATGATGGATGGATGGATGATGGATGGATGGATGGATGGATGGATGGATGGATGGATGGATGGATGATGGATGGATGGATGATGGATGGATGATGGATGGATGATGGATGGATGGATGGATGATGGATGGATGGATGGATGGATGGATGGATGGATGGATGGATGGATGGATGGATGATGGATGGATGATGGATGGATGGATGGATGGATGGATGGATGGATGATGGATGGATGGATGATGGATGGATGGATGGATGGATGGATGGATGGATGGATGGATGGATGATGGATGGATGGATGATGGATGGATGGATGGATGGATGGATGGATGATGGATGGATGATGGATGGATGGATGGATGGATGATGGATGGATGGATGGATGGATGGATGGATGGATGATGGATGATGGATGATGGATGGATGGATGGATGATGGATGGATGATGGATGGATGGATGGATGATGGATGGATGGATGGATGATGGATGGATGATGGATGGATGGATGGATGGATGATGGATGGATGGATGGATGGATGGATGGATGGATGATGGATGATGGATGATGGATGGATGGATGGATGATGGATGGATGATGGATGGATGGATGGATGGATGGATGGATGATGGATGGATGATGGATGGATGGATGGATGAGGGATGGATGGATGGATGGATGGATGGATGGATGGATGGATGGATGGATGATGGATGGATGATGGATGGATGGATGATGGATGGATGGATGGATGGATGGATGAGGGATGGATGGATGGATGATGGATGGATGGATGGATGAGGGATGGATGGATGGATGGATGGATGGATGGATGGATGATGGATGGATGGATGGATGGATGGATGGATGGATGATGGATGGATGATGGATGGATGGATGGATGGATGGATGGATGGATGGATGATGGATGGATGATGGATGGATGGATGGATGGATGGATGATGGATGGATGGATGGAGAATGGATGGATGGATGGATGGATGGATGGATGGATGGATGGATGGATGGATTCCTGGAAATGTGAACACACCTTGGCAAAATTATTTTGGGGGTTCACAACCAACTGAAACAACTCTGAGGAGTGTTGGCTCTTCTTTTCCAAGGGACCATGGGTTATCCCAGGTGAAAAAGAGGGAGAAATTGGGAATATCCAGGGCAATAAATGAACCAGTTGGGTCTTGAGAAGTCTCAGCCCTGTCTCAAAATAGCAACACTCCCCCTGCTCTGCACGTTTTAACACCCTCATCTTCTTACTGTGCAAAATAAGCTCTTAGCTGGAGAAGAGAGGGCTTTTATCTAGATTAAGGCTAAGGCCAAGCAGGGAAGAGGCCTCTGGGCTGCTCAGGACTGTCACCATCTGCTGCTTGATGAGCTTTCTCTTCTCTTTGCTGAACCTTTTTGTGGCTTTGGGTTAATTTGTAGTGGAAAAAAAAACTAATCCCAGAGAGTCTGGTTGTGCCAGGGAGGGGTTCTCAGTGGGAGGAGCTGCTAAAAGAGGCTCTGGGGTGTGGGAAAGGTGTGAAATCATCACTGTGCTGATGAGGGGGACCCTAAAAATGCTGCTCTGAAAAGGGCCTCGAGCCTCTGCAAAGCCAAAGCTCTGAGCCATGGCTGGATGGTCGCTGAGGTTTTAATTCCAATTTTGCTGAGTGCTGGTGGTTGTTGCTTTTAATTCCTCAAAGCTGAAGTCCAGGGACTGCCTTTCAGAATGTGCTGCTTCCAGTTCTGGGATATTTTCCTGTCCTGAGTACCCCCGGGATGCTGAGCAATGCCACGAAGGGGAAAGGGGAAGTAGATCCACATTCCTCAGCGCTGCTTTTGTATTTTCCTTACATTTTAGGTCTAAAGGATCCTGGAAAGGGATCCTGGAACTGTGATGCTGGGCAGGGGATGTTGGAAAAGGGATCTTGCCAAAGGGATCCTGGCAAAGTGACCCTAGAAAAGGGATCCTGGAAAAGAAATCCTGCTAAAGGGATTGTGGAAAAGTAGTCTTGGAAAAGGGGTTCTGAAAAAGCAATCCTGGCAAAGGGATCCTCAAAAGAGATCCCAGAGAGGGGATCTTGGAAAGGGATCTTGCCAAAGGAATCCTGCCAAAGCACTTCCCAGGAGCAGGGCTGGTCCTGGTGGGGTTCCCCTCTCAGGGATCCCCTGCTCACATCCCATCATGGATCTGGGGCTGGAGCCTGGCACGGGATGCACAAAACTCCAGGAAAAATCCAAGGACACGCTTCCCAAAGTGCTGACTCCCAAATCCATGCTGCAGAAAGCCACAATTCCCATCCCAAATCCTCTCTGCAGTTCCCCAGAGCTCCCTGCCCTTTTTCCCTGCCCAAGCCTCTCTGGGCAGCGCTGTTCCCTGCACCCCAAAGAAATTCCCCAAGGAATTCCCACTCCTGCTGGGAGGGAAGCAAAGGGTGCCTTGTCCAGATGACTCCAGAAAAATGCCTGGCAGCTTTAACCTCGTGCTAAACAACTTTTGGCCTGTGTGTAAACAGAGTTTGGGTTTTATAAACACGGGATGCAGGCCTGGGAGCAGGAAAGAGCCGGAGCTGTCCCAGAGGGAGGAGGGATGCTGCCTGAGGGAGCTCTGGTCTGGCTCAGGGTCAAGGGGCTGAGTTTGCCTGGGAACATTCTGCATGGGAAATCGTGGGGGAGAGGGGGAGAGCACCTGGATTTGGGAAAAGATGAGGATGGAGAAGTGTTTCTGGTGGATTTGATCCCCAGGGATAGGGAGGCCACGCTGCCCCTGAGGGATCAGCTGGGAAGAACATTTTGGGATCCATCCTCCCATGGGGATCCCTTTCCAGGATCCCTTTTCCCTGATCCTTTTGCCAGCATCCCTTTCCAGGATCAGTTTTTCAGGATCCCTTTTCCAAGATTCCTTTGTCAGAATCCCTTTTTCAGTATCCTTTTCCAGGATCCCTTTTCCATGTTCCCTTTTCCATGATCCTTTTCCATGATCCCTTTTCCATGTTCCCTTTTTCCAAGATCCCTTTTCCATGATCCTTTTTCCAGGACCACAGGCAAACTCCTCCACAGCCCATCCCTTTGGATTGAGGGAACACTTCTGGAATCTAACAAATATTTTTCTGCTCTTCTGATGGGATTAAACAACTAAACACTCGTTAGTGACAAAAAAAACCCAGACAAATTAACAACCACCACTCCAAAAACTAAACCGAGAAATTCCCCCATTAATTCTCTGGTAAATCATTAAAATCTTTGCTGGAATTTCAATATTTTAGAGTTAAAATCTTCACAAGGGACATTGGAGGGACCCTCTGGTGCCTGCTGAGGGCAGTGGAGGAGGAGCAGGAGCTGCTGGTGGGGTAAGGGGCTGGTGGAACATTTCAGGAATTACATTGGTTTGGCCATGAAAAATCCAAATTTCCACCTGTGGCAGCTGAATTGCTTGGAAGGGAACTTGGGTTTGTTTTTTATGTCAATTACTTTCTTCTAAAAATGCTTGTACAGGTACAGTTGTTTCAGTGCCATGAAAGGGACGAGGTGCAGCAAATTAAAAACTAAGAAGGGAATTTTCCACGTGGTGCTTTGGGGATTTTGGCAGCTCTGTCCCCTCTGTGGTCACTTTTCCTCCCACGTGGGGAACAGTTTATTTTCCTCCTCCCTGGCCCCTCTGTGACCCTGGGCCGTGCTGAAATCAGATGCCAGAGCTCAGGGCAGATTTCAGGACTCTATTGCAGCAATATTTCTCTGGCTGCTCAGGTTCCCCCTTGCTTTGGGGATATTTTTTCAATTCTTCTCCCTTTTGCAGCTGAGGCCAAAGGCAGGGAATTAATTCAAAGGTGAACACAGGAAGATTTCATCCACTGCCAGGAGGAAACACGAATATTCTACCTGAGACTCTTTCATTTCTCCTTCAAAACACCTCTCATGTGATGCTTCTCATCATTTTATTGCCCCCTTTAATCTGGAGTTTAGTTCACCTGCAATTTTATCTCGCAGCACTTCCACCCTGTCTGCTGTCAGAGCCCAATTGAATCAAGCTTAGGATGAGGATGGCTTTTTGTCCTTTTAAAATCACATTTTTCAGTTTGGCCTCCTTCCCCAGAGACTGCTGAGACTCGCTGCTCTCCTCTTGCTGGGGTCTTACAGTAAGGTTGATTTTTTTAAGTTTCTTTTTGGAGGAAGAGATAAAAATCACATTAACTCTGGGATTCCTTTAAATGCCATACTGACAGTAACATTTCCCTTAGTCTTTTTCACACAGCGAACAGCAGCAGCCTGGCTCTGATACTGATATTTAAAATTAATCCCAATTATTCCTTCCCAATCAACAAAAATTGGGAATTCCTGGGCTGTCCTTCAAAGGAGGAGGGTGAGAAGCAGAGCTTGGTCCCAGCTCAATCTCTGAATGAGCTGCCAGAAACTTCCCCCAAAACCTGTCAGGTGAGGAAGGATCCCTGAATTCCATGGATTTTGTGCTTGGGTGTCCCAGGTGCAGAGTGAGAGCTCCCAAACCCAGAAGTGGTGGTGGGAACTCATAAAATTCCCACTGAGAGAGGGCTCCAGGGGTAGATCCTCTTTGGAATGCCCCATATTGGATCATACTCATCTAAAGTGGATTTTCCAGTTCGGGGTGGGAGTCCTGGGCAACACCTGGGATCAGGAAGGGGTTTTCTGTCCTAGGAAAAGGAAATTAATTCTCCTGTGAGTGTCTGGGTGAGCTGCAGGATTTGCAAACACAGGTGGGCTGGCAAGAGACCTCCAGCAAAACCAGGCAGTCCTTCCTGAAAGTGGGAATGAGTTTGATCTGAAAAAAAATCTGCAATATTTATTACAGGTGTGCCAAGAGGTTTGGTGGGTGCCCCCCCTGGGGCTGAGGGCAAACCTCTCTTTTTCCAGGGATTTGCTGTCAGAATTCCTCCAGGCTATGAGGGATGTTCCCTGGCACAGTGCACTGAAAACTTTGATTTCTTTTTGATGCGGAAGTGAGGACATTCTTAAATCTGGATTTCGTGGGAGAGGAGAAGCTGCTGGGTTTTGTGATCTCACGAGCTGAAGCTGTTTCCCTTTAAGGACTTTTCTTAAGGGAAAATGTCACAAAAACCATGATAGGAGTGAATAAAAAAGAAGAAACCCCTTTAGACAAACAGCCCTTAATTCGCAGTTTGCACACATCTGCACTGAGGGGGATCTGCCCTGGGCTGAGTTCAGCAGAATAGTTCAGTGCTCAGAGCTGCTGGGACAGCCCTGGCTCCCAGCACAGGAGGATTTCCCTCTCTGCACGGCTGCTTTGGGTGTCCTGAGCACCTCTGGAAAATCCTGTGGCTTCAGGGGTTTGGTGTAGGAGGGAATAAAGCTCTGGGATGGGGACCCTGAGGGATCTGCACGTCTCCCACCAGCCCGGGGCTCATCCCCTGCTGCCCTGGGTGTTCCTTTGCACCCCTGAGAGACAAAAACCCAGCTCCTGCTGTGTTAGGTTTCTTTTTCTTGGGCCAGTTCTCATAAGCCTTCAAAAGGAAACTTAACACACCAAAGGATAGCTTCGCTAATACTTTGGTGCCATAAAATGAGTAGGATGGCTTCTGCTGCAGTGTTAGAAACAAAAAAGGTTTAATAAAAGGCAAAATAACAAACAGAAAAACTCGAGCCAGGTGCAGAGGTCTGTTCCTGGTATAAACACCTCACAAAAGCCCTTAGCTCTTTTGTTCTCTTCTTTTCTACCTGATGGGCCAGGCGGGACTTTTTGGCTTCTATCCAGTTAGATTACCCCGAGTTTTTGGTGAAGTCTCTGAAGTCCTATGAGGTGGATTTTCTCCTAATCCTTGAGAGAAACGTCTGGGCTTCTATCCTTTTTTGGGGATAGCTTTGCCACATTAAGCAGCACACTCCCACACTCCTGGGGTGTTTGCTCTGCCCTGCTAATGAGCTCACACCCCACACTCCTGCCTTTTTTTTTTTTTTAATTTTTATTTTCCCGCCTGGCTGTGTCCTGTGTGCCACAAACAGCCAGGAGCAGTGGGTGACCTGCCTGCCCTGCTGGCAGAAGTGTCAGGAGGGCAAAGGTTGGGGTTGGTTTGTTGACTCAGGGCCGTGGTTGCTGTGCAGAACCCCCTCCTTGGCAGCCCTGCCCCTCCTTGGGGAGCAGGTTTGTGCCTCCAGGGTGCCCCATTCCCCTGGGATCCCGAGGGGATGGGGATGGGGATGGGTGGGCCTGGAGAGGCTCCTGGTGCACTCCTGCAGCCTGTGCTGACAAAGCTGCACGAACAGCCGCTTTGGAACTGCTTGAAAATGCACAAAGTGCCTTTTCTAAAGTGGTGGAAGGCCAGGGGTGGGCTGGATTTGGTTCTTCACGTGCCTCAGGGCCTTTAGGGCATTCCCCCCCATCCTGGATGGGATGCTGTGTTTCTGTGTCACTCTGGGGGAGTGAGGGGAGCAGGGGATCTCAGCCCTGCCCGGGGCTTCCCTTTCTGCTGCTGTTCCATCCTTGGATGTTTCTGTTGGAGAGGTGACCCGACCTTGCTGGCTCCTTCCTGCACCACGGACCTGCAGAAGAGAGGAAGGCACAGGCTCTGGGATGAGACCTGGGGACAGGCAGAGGGTTTAGGGCTGGGAGCCCCTTCCCTGCTGGGGAGGGAGTGTGTGTGTCAGCAGGGCTGAGGGTGTAGCTGCACAAGGATTTTGGGGTGGCTCCAGGTGTGAAATGAAGCTCCATCACTGGGGTTTTTTGGACACAAAAGGTTTTTCCCTTTTTGCCATCCCTGCTCAGATCCGTGCTGCCAGCAGAGAGGAGAGCTCCATCCAAAGGGAGGGGCTGCTGGAGGTGCCCTTCCCACCCTTCCACTGCCTGCTGTTGACTTTGGCCACCTCTCCTGCCTCCTCGGGGACATTCACTGCCAGGGGAGGCCTCTGAGCACACACTGTGCTGCCTGCAAACCTGTGGTGCCTGGACAAGGCTGCCCTAGAGCAGAGCTAAAGAATAAAGCAGGGATTTATTAAAATTATCTCCTTGATGGATCCACCTTGGGCAGCACAAGAGCCCAGCCAGGGCTGCACCCAAATGAACCAAAGTGGTCCCAAAATGCACAATCAGTCACAGGGTCTCTCATTTTTATAAGTTCTGCTCCATTTGCAGATTGCAGTTCATTGTCCAGTTCCAGCTTTAGCCCATGCAGTCACATCCTTCTTGTTTTTCTCTCTCCAATTTTTTGTTTGTTGGAATGCATGAAGTAGAAGCCTCTGAGTCCCTCAGAGAGAGAAAAGAACACAGGGTTTGAATTAGAACCCCTAGAGAAGCTGAAATATATTAAGCCACACAGACATGAAGTAGAAGTGTAAGTTTTAGTTTGAAGTAAATAGAAATGTATCTTGAGTGCCTTAAGAGACTGTGCTAGCTAGTAAAAGGCCCTAAAGCCTAGTTTAACTTCGCTCCAGACATAACAAAAACACAGCAGAACATTGCTTGGGTTTCTAGATGGAATAGATAGAACTATTTGTGTAAATAGATAAAATTATATATGCAGATTTTAGGTAAGAACACAGATGGTACCATTTACATAAATAGATAAAATTATATATGTAAGATTTTGTGTGAGGACTGACACTACTTTCGGGCATTAGAATTAAGTTCAGATTGGTGTAGAAAGAAAGTTTCAGAATCGTGTTTTTAGCTGATTGGATGATTTATGAATAAAAAGCTCCTGTAATGGGGTGCAGATGAAGAAGAAGAAGAAGAAAAAGAGATAGTGGCCGCAGCTTTTGCTGCTTCTGCTCAAAACATCAGGACTCTGTGCCAGAAAGCTTTTAGCAGGGACTTTAACAATTACTCTGAACTCCTTGCATTCGTGCAATAAACAACTTTACTGCAGCCAGCAACTGCTGCTGTCTCTTTGAAGGCCCAAGCCCCTCAACAACAACCCTTGTTTGTATTTTTTGGGCCTGCAGTTTGTAACAGTTGTCCTTGGTCAGGCTGGAAAAGGATTGTTGTGTCTGCCTGCCCTGTGAAGGGAACTTGGTAGCGCCTGATATGAACCTCAGAGCTACACCTAAGGCAGCACAGAATGTGAAAAATATAAAAGCTAAAACCTGAGGCATCACCTGTTCCCTCATCTGGCTTGACTATGGCTGAAGTAAGAACTGGAGTTTTTGGCCCCTGAGCTGTGTTTTTGGGGGAAGACACCCGGGTTTTGGCTCATGTGCAGCACAGCTCTGCAGAGCAGAGCCAAACCCTGGTGAAGTCACTGGGGCTGTGCTGTTCTCGTGGTCTGTGGCTCAGAATGAGTCGAGTTTGAGGAACAATTGCAGGGGCCTCCAGCTCTCTGGTGGTGGGGGAGAGCTGCCTTTTATCCATCACAGTAAGGTGGAATTTGTGTGCTCGGGGATGTGCCATTGCACGGGATGCAGGGAGGCAAAAACTTCTCACGTGGGATTCTTTTTTAAAACATTGCAAAGTGTTTCTGCATTAGAAAACATCCCCTCATTGCTTTGTGATTCTTTTTTAAAATAAATGCAAAGTTTATGTTCTTTTTTAAAATAAATGCAAATGTTTCTGCGTCGGGAACCATCCCCTCACACCAGCAGAGGGTCTGAGGCCACTGCTGGGGCCTCATCACCCCAAAGCTGATCCCTCCCAGGCCCTTCTGGAGCAACCTGTGTCCTGCAGCAGGGGAGCAGAGCCTGGCTGCAGGAGCTGCTCACCGGGAGCTTTGTCAGGAAGCTCCAGTCCGAGCCTGGCCAGGGGAGGCTGAGAGATCAGGAGTGTTGGAACACACACCAGGAGTGATGGAACACCAGGAGTGAAGGAACACCAGGAGTGATGGAACACACACCAGGAGTGATGGAACACCAGGAGTGAAGGAACACCAGGAGGGATGGAACACCGGCTGGGGAGCGGCTGGAAGGAGCAGCACGTGCAAGGGAGGGGTGGATGGGGATGGGGAGGGGGCACAGGTGGTGATGTCCAGACGGGCAGCAGGGCTGCAGGAGAGGCAGGGCAGCGGGTGCGGGAGCAGCCAGGCTCGGCGTGGCAGCGCGGAGCGCCAGCATCACCCGCAGGGGACAGGGCACATCCCCGAGGGACCGAACGCCATCGAATCCCCCGGGCGATGAGGCTGCAGCGGGAATCCCTCCCCGGGAACCCCGGCGGGGATGCCCCGCGGGTGCCGCCTGCCCGTCCCCGCTGCCCCGCCCGGAGCATCCCCCGCGGGGCGTGCGGAGCCCCCGGCCCGCGGGGAAGGAAGGACGAGCCCCGTCCGGCCGCGGCTTCCTCCGCAAGCCCTGCCTCGGTGCACGGTGCCCGCCCCCGGCCCTCCCCCGGCTCTCCCCGCTCCGAGCGCCCCGAGCCGGCCGGGCCGAGCCGAGCCGAGCCGCGCCGCCTCCGGGGGAGCCCCCGGAGCGCAACAGTTGCCCCCGAGCCTCGGCCGCCGCCCCCCGCGCCCGGGGGGACCCCCGGGGGACCCCTCGGCAGCGGGAGGAGGCTGCGCGGAGGAGCCGCCGCCGCTTCGCCGAGGCAGCGCCCGGAGCTGCCCGGAGCTGCCCGGATCCGGCGGTTCTGCCTCTGCCGGCGATGGAGCGGAGCGGAGGGGCCGAGCCGCGGCTCCTCCCGGCCGGCGGCAGCCGCCCCATCCTCCGCCTGCCGGAGCGGAGCCGCCCCGCCGCCGGGCAGCGAGCCCTCTGCTGAGCCCCCCGGGCATCCTCGGAACCTCCCGCGCCTCCCACCCCTTCTTCGTGCATCCCCCGGCCCCCTTCGTGCATCCCCCGGCCCCCTCGGTGCCCCCCGCGCTCGCCGCCCCTTGCATGCGGCCCCGGGCTGCGGGAGCCGCTGGCCATGGGCACCAAGCAGACCAAGGGCTGCCAGCCGGGCAGCGCCGGGGAGAGCCCCCCGGGCCACCACCGCAAGAAGGTGGCCCCCAGGGAAAGGGGGGATTTCCTGGCTTCCCTGGTGGCCAAGTCGGGCGAGAAGTTCGGGAAGGGCGCCGGCGCCAGCCTGCCCCCGTACCACCGGCGGATCTGCATGATCCAGGACATGCTGCTGCTGGTCAAGCAGGGCAGGCAGGAGGAGGCCACCGAGCTGCTGAAGAACCTGCGGCAGGTGAGCATGGGCGGCTTTCCCCGGGGGAAGGGGCTGCGCTGGGGGAAGAGCCGAGCAGCAGCTCGCCGTGCTGCTTTCGGGGCCACGCTCCGCGCCTGCGGCTCCGACTCGCCCGGCGCAGTTTTGGGGAAGTGGCTGAGGAGCTGCAGGGTGGTCAGGGTGTCACAGAGGGGGAAATACCCCCGGGGAGCTGCTCTGCCTTGTCTGCAGCGAGCAAACGCTGCCGGGTGTATTTTTCCCCCCTTCCCTTTCTTGCTGGTGGCTCTGGGGTTTGCAGCTTACTCAGAGTGGTTCCCACTCAACTTTCCAAAAGTTTGGTGTTTCAGGCAGCTCCGTGAAAGCGCCGAGGCAATTGGAGCTGGCAGCTTTTGAGAATCAGCTCTGTTCTTGCTGGCTTAGAAATACCCAGAGCTGGCAGCGTTGCTTTTTTATCTTTTTGGCGCACAATCGCCTGGTGGAGTTTTGCTGGTGTTGACTGAGGCTGGGAGGAACGAGAAGCTCTGGGGAAGTGGGGAATTAATTGCAGGGAGCCCGAGACCTTTTGCCTTGAAAAAATCTGTTTGAGCTGGGCATTAGCTGGGAAGCAACAGGACGGAAAGTTGCTGTGAGCAAACAGAAAAGCAAATTAGCATTTAATCTTTCCTGCTGATAGGTGCTGATAAAAACCCCCGAGTGCTCTGGGCGTTTTCAAGGCTCTGGGGTGCGCAGGGCTTTGAGGAGCAGCGAGTTTTCCATGCAAACCTAGAGCAGATCCATCTTCCAGCCCGGGTTTGTTTTCTCCCTGGGCTGCTCGGTGTAACCAGTTCTGCCACCCGGGGAAAAGTTGTTCCGATCTCTGCTGGGCATGGGAGCTGCTTTCCTGCCCTATAGTCTGGCCATGGGACGGTCCAGTCTGGTTTTCTTTTGGGATTTTGGGTTTGGGGTTTGCTGCTAGCGGGTTTTTTGCTGATAGCATTTCCTCCCCCCATTTTCTGGCCCAGGTAACTTTTCAGCCAGTGGATGTGTTGTCTGGGGCATGTCCCCATTCAGCCCACTTCCATTTCTCCCTCTGCCCTGCAGGTTTAGGGTTATCTTTAGAGCAGCCCAGCTGAGAAATCTGAACTGTGTCCTATGATTTCTGGGTTTTTTTAATAGAAAACTCTCCCCACTTTCAACTTCGGGATAAAATGCTTTTCCTGAGATGAGTGTGCTGCCTCTCTGGGAGTTGGGGGTGGAATTCCCTGGGACAGTGACCTCTCCATTTGGGATCTGTGGGACCGTGGGGGTTGAGTTGGGCAGCAGATCAGAGCCCAAATGTTGCACCCTCTCAGCCACGCCAAATCTTTATCGTTGTCGCAGCCCATTGGAGCTGGCAGAAGGGCAGGTGCTAATTTTAGAGGGTGTTTATCTCAAACACCTCCCCAAAAAATAAATCTTGGGGCCTGCAAAGTGCCAGGAATCACTCTCACGTTCTCCCTGGCTCCAGACTGGTTTTTCTCAGCGATGCTCAGGTCTGTCCTCACTCTGTGTGCAGAGTGAGGGAGCTGGGATGTGTCACCATGGACGCCCTAATGACAAACCTGACCACGGGGGAACCCTCTCACCTCGCTGGAGATTGGGAAGAAAAAGCTAAAAATGAATCTTAAACTGCTGGGGGAAGCAAGGAACCTGTTACAGTCAGGTGCATCTCTGGCAGTGAGTGTCTCTGAAGAGCTCGCTCTGATAAAATATATCTTAGAGTGTCAAAATAGAGAACTCTTTGTCCTAGATACTATAATAGACTCCAGGCAGGTTTTTAATGAGGTGATATTAATCCCTGCCTCCAGGGAGGGAATGTGGGATGCCCCACTGAACAAATCCTGGCTGCTCTGGGCTTTTCCAGCAGCTGGGTTTGGGAGGGGATGCTTTAGGAGGGCACTGGTCGTTCCCACTCCAGCAGGAGCCTTCCAGAGCTGAGCCCTGGGAGTGTCTCAGCCTGAAAGGGAGGACTTGGGGAGAAGGACGAGCTTCCCCCTGTGGAAAGGGGTGGATGGATGAGCCTGGTGGGGCAGAGACTTTTCCCTGAACCTTTTTAGGGTGTCCCCCGCAGAGGGACTGTGCTCCATGTAGGTGCTGCTGTAAAACTCGGTGTTTTCCAGCAAAACTGGGGTTTTCCCAGCAAACCCAGTGACCTGGTGCCCAGCTCTCAGCAGAGATTTTTTTAAATCCCAGGCATTTAGGTCACTGGGAGCCTTTCCACTGACTTCAGCTGGCTCTGAAGCCAGCCCAGCGTGCTGCTGAGGGGTGGGTGACAGCATCCCTGCCTTTGGAGAGGCTCCACAGGTTTTTTTGGAGCAGGATGAGCACATGGCCAGAGCTGAAAATCTTTGTTTTTCAGGTCTCTGTGACATAACACCCTATTCAAGACAAGGTTTGGGGGGCTTTTTTTGCTCCCACAAAAGCTGTGTTTGATAAGCAGGGCAGGGCTGCAATGCTGCATTTTAAACCTGCTGGAGCAACTCCTGCCCTTCCAGTCCCACCACTGGCACCAATGTCCACTGTGGCCTTGGCATTCCACCCATTTACTTAGAATTTATTTAGAATTTATCCATCCTTCTCCCTCCCCTGAGGTGGGAGCTGTGTTGTTCTCCTTACAGGCTCCTGTAAGGATTAATTTGTGTTTCTGGGATTGCCTGGAGGTTGCAAACAACTATAAAATACTGAGATACAGAGTGGGTTTTTTTGTTGTTGTTGTTTAAAAATATAAAAAGCATGAAGAGCAGACAGCCTTTGCTTCCTCAGAGAGGTCAGCAGTGGTCTCTGCTGTGGAGGCAATTTGATCCCACTGCCTGCCCCCAAAATAACACTCCTGTTATTCCTGCTGCCAGCAGCCATTCCAAAGGGTTTGTGCTCCTCTGGCACAGCCAGGCTAATTTAACATCGAGCTCCTGAGACACAGAACACTCATTTCTTTTTCCTTCTTTCTGCTCTGGAGCCCAAACCCCACACTGCAAAATTCAAATCCCCCAAATCCCAGCAAGTGCCTGCTGCTCTCCTTGGCCGAGGTGTTTTCCCTCACGGTGCTGCAGGGAGGATGCCTTTGGCATAAATGCAGTGGAAAGACACTGAAATAATTAACATTTGCTTTAGGCTGGTGTTGTGGGTTGCCAGAGGCTTGCTAGTGACCTGAGGGAGCTGCTGGAAGTAATTCCTGCACGGAATAACTTGGAATTTATCTGCCATGAAGTGACTTCCCAGGTTTACCTGGCAGCATCTTCCCTGCTTTCCAACAGGGAGCTGCTGCAGGGAGAGGCTAAAAAATGAATTTATTCAGGGTGTCCAACACTTGGGACATGGGAACCCACTCTCAGACCCCTCACTCCATCCAGGTGGGAGAATTCCAGCTCCACTATTCCCAGTACCACCAGCTGCAGAGCAGGCTAGGATTTAGCCTTACAGAGAGTGGCACTTTTTATTTTTACTCTTTTATTTTCTCCCCCATACTGCTGAGTTTCAGTGGTTAAGGCAGCCAAGCGCTGTCAGTATATTAAATTCTGGGAGTGTCTCTCCTGCTGGGGAGAGGATTTGTAAAACAAAGCATGTTTTCCTCCTCCCTGCTGCCAGAGGATCGCTTTTCCCAGGCGAGATGGGGAAGCGCTTCCCAGCACATTACGTTGCACTCAAGGAATTTGCCATTGGTTATGGCTGGACGTGGAGCTCCTGCTGCTGTTCTGGGGCTGGGGGAGAGGGGAGGAGGAGGAGGAGGAGGAATCCAGCAGATCTGAGCATCATCTGCACGGGGCAGGTGGGCAGCAGTTCCAGGAATTCAGTGGAAAGGGGGCAGAGAAAGCAGCAGAGTGTGGCAGTAAATGCCTGGGTGTGGCCAGAAGCCAAATGCCAAGGTCCAAGGTGTGGCACCACTTGCAAGGTGGATTCTGTGCCGTGCCAGCCTGGGGTGGGCAGTGCTGGGGTGTGGAGGGCAGGGAGAGGCCCCAAATGGGCAAAAACACCACAAAAAAAAAATCCCATTTGCAGGAAAGGGCTGGGAGCAAACGTGCTCTGTGCCCACCAAACATTGCAGCCCCTGTGGCAGCCCCTCCTGGCTGTGGTCCAGCCTGGGATCCCTGGGGTTTATCCCTGAAAACCCTGAGGTTTATCCCACAAAACCCTGAGGTTATCCCACAAACATCCCCTGCTGTGGGTGCAGCTGTGCCCCTGCCCCATCCCAGGGGGATTTTCCAGCCAGAGTTTGTGGGGAGCAGACATGACCTGAGCAGCCTGGGAACTGTGTGGCGCAGGGATGTTTAATTAATTAATTAATGATGAATATTTTCTTTGTAAGAGGGGCTTGACCGTTGGGGATAGCAAAACATTTAAAAAATTAAAAATACTGATGGAGACAGCTCACTTTGGGCTCCTGTGACTTCCTCCTTGAGACACAAGAGCAGAGAAAAAATTAAAATATTTGTGGCTGGACTCAGTGCTTGCCCCTGGGCCTGTGCACCCCAGCCGTGGGGCAGCATCCCCATGGGAGCCATCCCAGGAATGTTCAGGAGCTCAGCACTGCTGTGTTTGCCCCACAAATGAACACCTGGTCCCTTCTCCTGCCTGCTCAGAGCAGCTGATGCACCTGAGGTGACCCAGCCTGGGGTCCCTGGGCTCCTCTGGCTGCCGGCAGAGGACAGGGATGAGGAATTTTGCAGGATTGGGGTTGTTTTTCCTCAGCTGGGAGCTGCTGGGGCTGAGGGCGGGCTGCAGCAGGGCCCCAGGGTGGAAGTTGGGTAACCCTGCTCTGAGTGGGGTGGCTTTGGGATGAGCCCTCATTTCCTCTGCCTCAGGCTGCTGCTGAAACCCCACCAGGGCTCCCAATGCTTTTTAACCCTTAGGCTGCTGGAGGCACTGACAGCAAATATCTCTGATATTTGGGGTGTTTCCTGCCCCAAAAAGGGTCTCTGGTGTTCCCAAGCCCTGCCCTGCTGTAAGATGCTCCCTCACTTTGCCTCTTCCATCCTTCAGTGGCATTTGCAGTGGATGTGCAGGCACAGGATTGGATTTAATGATTTAATGAACCCCCTGGAAGGTGGCTGCTGCTGCTCCTCTTGGGGGAAATGTGGTTTTTTGGGGGAGAGGAAGGCTGGGAGAGCTGGGATGTGATAAAGGGTGGGGACTGGGTTAGGCTGGGCTGGGTTAGGCTGGGCTGGGCTGTGGGCACCTGGAACAGGGGATCAGGTCCTGCCTGTGCCCTCACTGCACACAGAATCTCCAAGCTGACACAAGTTAATGGTTGCTGTTCCACCCCAGCCCCTGTTCAGCACTTTCTCTGCTTATATAATAGCAGGAATGTGTCTTCCCCCCGCCCAGGCTCTGCTGTTTTCACACCTGATATGAAATGCAGCAGCTTGGGGCTGCAGACAGCCTGGCATACACCTTTTTCCCCCCTCTCTTTTCCTTTTTATCTTCCTTCAGCCTGTGAAAGCCGGGAGTGTGAGGCTGTCTGCTCCCCTGGCAGCGTGGGTGTGTGGGCACAGCCCTCCCTGCACATCCCAGCTCTGCCATGGGGCTGTGCTCTGGGCAGGAATGGGGCTGATGCACCTGAAATTCAGTGTATTGCAGCTTCATTGTTTGGTGTGTCAGGGGATTTGTGGCTGTGGCCTTCTCTTAGCTGAGGGAGGTGGTTATGTATTAATATTCATTTCATTCTCCTACAAGCAGTGTGGAATTTTTTTAGTATTCAACATCTTCAGGTCCTGGCCAAATGCCTGATATGATTTAATGCCTGATTCCATTTCTCTTTCTCTGTGTCTCTGTCTCAGCCTCCTTCTCCTTCAAATTTTGTAGAAAAGATCACTGCATGGTAAATTTAATCTTGCCTGTAAAAGGAAAAGCAAATTGTCCATTCCATTCCTCTCCAGGCCGAAGGTTTTAGCTCCAATTACTCCTGGCTCTGACCTTGCTGCTGGGGAGCAGGAGCTGCTTGGAGCTTTCCAGCATTCTCAGATCTCTTCAAGACTCTTTATCTTTCAGCCTTGGTGTCTTTCAGAGTCAGAGGCACTTCCTTTGTGCCAGGCTTTGAGCTCTGGAGAGAGCCTGGGCAGGGAGCAGAGCCCAGGGGAGGGAGCTGCCTTTTCCTCCTGCCTTTGGGTGTCTCAGTGGAAATCTCCTTCCTCAGGGCTCTTTATATCACAATCATCTCCCAGAGTCCTGGCTGTCCTGCTTTGCAGGGTTTGATATTGGGGGAGGGTTTCTTTACGAGATGTTTCTGCCTTTTCCAAAGTCCTTGTTGGAAAACCATGGAGATTTTCCTTGGGGTCTGCTCCTCCCCAGCCCTGGGTCCTGCTGCTGGCTGCTGATTTCAGTCCCTGAATGTCCCCTTGCCTGTGGCATTGCTTTCTGAGCAGCTTCCCAGTCCAGCTCCTGCTGCTGCCCATTCCCAGAAGTGCTCAGGGTTGCATTTGGGGGATGTCCCAGTGAGGCACTGCCTGGCAGCTGTGTTAATTCCAGTTCTAACAGCAGTTGTGTGGAAATGAAGGCTGGCTCATTAAAGGAGAGCCCAAGCAGCCAGCCTGGAGCAGGAGCAGGGGTTTTTGGAGGATGGGGATTTGTGTGCTGGGTTTTTCAGCTCCTTGCTTTCTGTTTAGGCACAGAAAGGGAGGGAATGGGTGTCAGGGACAGGAGCTGCAGTTCTGTGGGAGCTGCAGCTCTGTTTTCAGCCCTCCAGCATGCAGAGCACACCGAGGTGAGCGAGCTCTGGCTGTGCCTTCCTCCCACTCCAAGGACGAGCTTGGAAAACACGAGACTAAAACTTTGAGCAGTTCCTGTGCCTTCACCTCCCTTTGTGCAGAGATCCATCCCCTGGGTGGGAGAGCACAGGGCTTTGAGCCAGGAGCCCCAGTCCCATGGCTGGGAAATTCCCAGAGCTGCCTCTTCCCCTGTCCCAGGGGATGAGCCCAGTGTGGGGCTGGGAGCAGATAATTCCTGCCTTGTTCTGCAGGGCTGTTCCTTCACCCCCGCCCTCCCCAAGGCCAGGATCTTGGCACAGCAGTGAAATCCCAGCAGGGGAAAGCAAAGGCTGCAGAGGAAGGAGAGCACACTGTGGTGGGAAATGGTTGTTTTGGCCGGGGATGTGCTGAGGGTTTTTCCTGGGACATCTCTGTCCCTGTTCCCACCCTGCTGCAGAGCAGCTCTGGGGCTGCTTTGGGGTTTGGGGCATCCCCACCCCCGTGGGAAGTGGGATACAGGAGCTGGGGGGGTTGGACCTCAATAAAAAACCCCAATTCCCTGCACAAGGATGAACTGAAGCTGCTGCAGCCTCTGCCCCACGTTTGGTTGGTGTTGAACAAACTCCAGCCCCAGGTTCAGCCTGAGCTTCCCAAAATCAGGGCAGAGAAACCCAAATCTCTGCAGAAACAGGACTCAAACCTTGGCAAACAGCCCCAAAGCCTTGGTTCATCCCAGAACCCCTCCATTTATTTCCATTTATTTCCATTTATTTCCATTTATCTTCATTTGGATACAGTTCTCCCCTCTCCAGAAAGGATTTGGGGGAAATCTTGCTCCCAAATGTCTCTGTGAGCTTCCTGGGCTTGCAGAAAAACAATTTGGGATGAGAATATTAATGATCTACACTCATTATTTACATCAAGCCAAAATCATGAGGATTGGATTAAATCTTGATTTAAGCAGCCCTTTTTTTCTGTGTGGTTAGGATTTTTTTGGGGATCATTCTGTAAGAAAGAGGACGTTTTCCTGTTTGGTTGTAAAAAGCTGCTTCTGCTTGGTGTAATTGGATACTTCCTTTTCTGAGGAGGGAGCCTGCTGTATCTGGGGACATTTATTTAGGCAGCTGTGTGGCTGGGTGAGGAATTTTGTGTGGTTTTATTCTGGTGGGAAATGGTGAATTTGGGGTTTAGAGGATTGATTTATTGATTGATCCTTTTGTATTTCTGACTCGAGTTACAGGGAAATGAAGGCAAGTTTAAAGAGCAGAAAAGTGGTTTTTAATGTTTTTTGATCAGTTAATACACTCCAAATATGCTGGATAAGAAAGCAAACAAAGGAAATGTCTCAAATCAGGTTTTGCATTTAAAACTGGTTGATTCATTAAGTGGAGTATTAATTGTGCATCGTGAATTGCACTTCTGGTCACCATAATTACAGATCTTGGTCTCTCAGGTTGAAATTTTACTTGCAGATTGGAAAATGTGCATTTCTCCTTCATACTTTTGATTTTTTCATTGACTTGCTGAAATTCAGTGTTAAACCGGACTAAGTGAATGAAAATCCTTGAAACTGGAACAGAACCTTAAGATCATGGAGTGAAGCATTTGAATTAACTGAAATTAAGATGTTTTCTTTGTCCTTGTGAGAGAGCCAAACTCTCCCCAAAGCTGTGTTTGCACTTCACTCTTTTCTGGTTGTTTTTATCACTGACTTCCCTGAAATCATTGGCAGCCATGTCCTGCCTACCTGGGCTAACAGGAGCTGTTTAAAATTAAATAATTTTTTAAATTTTAAAATTAAAGCCTGACCAGAGGTTGGCATCAAATTGCTGGTTTGAAATCTGGGTGGTTTAAAGTAAACGTATTTAATGTTTAAAGCTATTTTATAGAGCAGCATTAATTGAATTTTAATATTACTGAATTGAATCCTTGGGCAGCTCAGTCATTAATTCTTCCTTAGCAAGTTTGGGCATTTCCTGGTGACTTTGATGAGCCCAAATCCTTTACTTTTGGGTTTCCCTGGAGAGGCTGAGCCAGCTGGGAGGATCCCACCTCCAGTTTGGAGGCACATGCCAAGGTGGATCCTCAAAGGAGCATCCAAATTCCCTGGTGCCAGACAGGCAGGGAAGTTGCTGTGAAAGCCTTCAAGAAATATTTTACCTTCCAACCTTCTTCAAATATCAAATAGCAAATCCCAGCCCTGCTCTACCTGATGGTTCAAAATCTGATGCTGCAAATCAAACCACACAAGCATGGCATAAAACGTGGGAAGGGCTTCATTTCTTCCCTTCATCCCCAAAACTGACTTTCCTTTGTTGATCCAAGTCAGGGTGAGGTTCCCAGCTCCCTGTGGTGTAGGCACAGCACGGGTTGAGTCTCAGGATGGGAAAGGGGAGACTTTTGAGCCAGCCTGCAAAAAACGAGGGTGATTTGCCCATGCTGATGGTCTCATCCATTCCCTTCCCCAGTTTCCTGTGGGTGTTTGAAGAGGAAAGCCTCCTCTCAGCAGTTCCAAAATCGGTGTTTTGTTGTGTGTGTGCCATTCCCAGGCTGCTCAATGGTCACGGAGTGCCTGGCCAGCACAGCTGGGCTGGGTGTGCTGGATTTGGAGGGGAATTTGGAGCAGGACCCTGGTGGCTGCAGGTGTGGAGCTGCTCCTGCTGAGTCTGGGGCTCTGCTTCTCATCCTCTCTCTGGATTAGAGCTGGAATCTTCACCAGATACCCTAAAAACACAGTGTCAGCAGTGTGGGTGATTCAGAGAGGCTGCCAGGGCTTCAGGCTGGCAGAGGGGAAGTTTGGGTGGGATGTTGGGAAGGAGTTGTTCCCTGGGAGGGTGGGGAGGCCCTGGCACAGGGTGCCCAGAGCTGCTGTGGCTGTTCCATCCCTGGAAGTGCCCAAGGCCAGCTTGGAGCTCCCTGGTCTATGGAAGGGAGGTGTCCCTGCCCATGGCAGAGGAGTGGGAATGAGATGAGCTTTAAGGTCCCTTCCAACCCAAACCAGTCTTTTGCACAGATTTGTGGATTTGGGAAGGGGGAACGTGTCTCAGGTGGACGTGCACAACATCTGCTCTGCAACATCTCCTTTTTCAGTGTAAAACTCCAGTCCTTTCCATGGCATTCTTCTCTCTTGCCTTGCTGCTTTAGAACAAAGGTGGCAGCAGCCCCACGAGCTGCCAGGACTCCGGGTTTTCCTGGATTTAGGATGTGTGCATCCCTGTAAAGGGCCTGGGTGCCTCGTAAACAGCAGGGCTGTGGGTGTGCAGCATCCAGCACGGCCCTGCTCCCACGTGGGGACCAGCTGCTGGAGCTGTACCACTTCCAGGCAGGAATTCCTGGCATTTCTTGGCAGGGGAAAACATCCCAAAGCTGACTTCCCAGTCCATGGCACTGGTCATTCAGTGGAAAGGCTTTACTGTAAAACAGGAGCAGCTCTGGTGCTTTCCTGGGCTCTCCTTGCACAGCTTGGTTTTCCCTCTGGTTTCCTTCCCACCCCGTTGGTGTCCAGAGGAGGAGGATGGAGAATCTGGCACGGTGCAGGTGACGGGGTCAGCCTTGCAGCAGTGCAAGTTTTGGCTGTGATAAACTTCTCCATCCTTTTTTAGATGTAAAGCAGTCCTTGGATGGGATGAACTCCCTGAAATGTGGGGAGGAATCTCTGCTTGGGGTGCTTTCACCTCTTGCCCATCAGCTGCTGTTCTGCACCAACACAAAGAAAATAAATCAGAAAAACTCCTTTCCTGAAAGAAAATAAATCAGCTAAACTCTTCTCCTGAAATATCTTTTTTTAAAAAAAAGACCTTTTAGTGCCGCATCACATAAATCAACTTTATTTTCCAAAGGGACTTGTGTTTGCTTTTGTGCCCTCCCTTTGGAAGAGGGCAAAAATACAGGAGCCTGGAATATTCCCAAAGGCAGGAATACAGTGCCATTCCCACAGGCTGAGATCATTCCATTGATTGCAGGAGGATGGGATGACATTTTGCAAAATCCTGGTGGGACCCAGCACTGACCAAGCTCCCCTGGATGTTCCAGCTCTGGATGTTCCCATCCCAGAGCCACCAGGATGTGGCTGTGCCACCAGGGAAACGCTGGAATCCCCATCCCTGGAGGGGTTTGTGGGATGTGGGGACATGGTTTAGTGGTGGGTTAATGGCCAGACTTGAGCTTTTCCACCCTAAATAATTCCCAGGGAATTATTCTGTACCAGGGAAAAGCTTCTCTACTCCTCATTTTTCAGAGGGAATGGAGCAGAAGGGCTGAGCATCCCTCTAGCAAAGGGGAAGGGAAGCAGGGAATTCCCAAGAACAGGAATGAAGTGCACAGAAGTGGCAGGGCCACAAGAGCAGCTGCTCCTTATCTCTTCCTGAGCAGGCACATCAGGGAAGATAAAGTAAAAAGGGAAAAGATAACACAGATTGAGTCAGCCTGGCTCTCAGAGAGAGCTTTTTCCAACCTATTTACTTGTCACTGGTGATTTTAGACGAGCCTGTGGGTCTTCAGAGAAAACCAAGGTTTTTTTCTTCCTGTTTCATGCCTTGCAAAAGGGAATCTTTCTTCCAGCCACGAATTTCTGGCATTTCTTGGCACGGGGAGAAGGTCCCAGGGCAGGTTTGGTGTCACTGGGTGCTGAATGCCACCCCACATCTCGCGTGTGTGAGGCTGGAGGTGTCTGATTCACCACCCACCAGTGGCTCCTCCACTTTAGAACCAGCTCAAGGTCTGTGTTAGTCATGTTTTAATGCTATTGAAATCAGCTGCTCGTGGAGGAATTCCAGCCCAGGGCTGTGGATGTCCCGGTGGGACTGGAGCAGGGAAGGGTAGGCTCAGCACAATGAGCTCATCCTGGCTTTCCTCTTGCTCAGCTCATCATCCTACATCAGGTTTCAGGGATTATTCAGCCCCGTGGTTGTAGCTGGGAAACGAGATTGAGGATTTGGTGCTGTGTCCTGAAAGTTTCTGGGGTTCTTCTTCCTCTGCTGTTAACTTCAGGAGGAGCTGCTGGTGTAAAAAAATATCAGTGCTGGCTGTTTTGGAGCTGGAAAATCAATGTTCTGGGCTTGCAATGCCAGACCTGGGAGCAGGAGCTGCCAGCCACAGACTTTGTTCTGGCACCTGTGGGAATATCCATGGCCACAGCGTTCCGTGGGATCCAGCTGGGTGTCCCCAGGAAGGCTCAGCCACCCTGGGGAAGCAGGAGGGATTAGCAGGGTGCTCTGTTACCCGTGGCATCCCAGGCTTCTCCCTGGGCTGGTGTCACTTTGTGGGGAATGAAGGGAATATCCCAGGGCACGGAGACACGGGTGCTTTGCTGATGTTCCTGCTCTGGAGCTGCTCCCTGCCTCGTTCCTGGTGTGTTTTGGGGCTCACCCCAACGGGCAGAAGCCCCAGATGGGAGGAAACTCCTAATCCTGCACAGCAGCTGTGACTCAGCAGTGGGAGCAGCAGCTTTGCCGTGGATCCTCTCCTGCAAAGTGAGCTCCAGGCGTGGTTTTCATCACCCAGCTCGTGGCTCCTTCTCCTCCTGGGGCCACAGATCCATCACAGGCTCTGCTTCCCTGGCAGGAGCTCCCTGGGCCAAGGTGTGTTTTGTGTCTCGTCCTCCCGAGCTGCTCTGGCATCTCCACTGGGAAATGGAATATCAACAACAGCAATTTAATGGCCCCGGCTGTCAAACAAAGCAGAAATATTTGGATTTTAGTGGTGGGGAGGGGGGGGTTGGCACCTTCTATTGCTGAAAAGAGGATGTGAAACTGCAGGACGTGGGCAGGAGGGATGTTCCTGCTCCTCCTTGCCTGCTGTGGGGGTCCTGTGGGTTTGGGGTGCAGAGGGCAGCCCTGTCCCTCACAGGGGACCCTGACCCCACAAACAGGGCCCAGCAGAAAAGCTGTTTATTACCTGGGTCTGTTCAGTGAAACCTGGGGTGGATTTCCCTTCTCAGCCAGGCACAGAGGCTCTCAGGCCATTTTTGGGTTAATCTGTCACATCTCTGGGGCTCAGGACCAGCAGCCACCACCCTCTGGCCTTTCTGGAGCCTGGTGTGTGGTGAAATAAAGAGAATTTTAATGGCACTTACTGGAAATGTTTGCTGGCTCTGGAGGGCAGAGCACTCTCCATCAGCCCAGCCTGTGTCCCCTGGGATCTCATTCCCTGATTTTGTGCAAAATGCTTCCTCCACTGCTCACTTGAGCTGCATCTCACTCTGGGGTGTCCCCCTCCTTCCTTGGGAGGGGAGCTGGGTGGAGGGAAGAAGTTTTGCTGAACAAAAACCTGCACGAAGCACTCTGCTAATCCAAGCCCTTTGGCTCCAGTGGGATTTAAACATGTGCTTGTAGTTAATCAGGTATTTAAGTGGTTTTCTGACTTGGCAAGCCTGAGAGGAGATATCCCAGAGGAGGAGGAGAGCAGAGCTGTGGCCTCCCAGCTGGAAGGGTTTGGGAATGGGGAGCAGGGCCAGTCTGGGGTGTGGGTTTGGCTTCCTGTGACTCAGTTTCTCCTTTTGTTCAGCTCTCTGCAGGGAGCTGTGAGGCATCAAAGGTGCCCCAAAAGGCAGTGGATTGGTCAGTAAATTCATCTGAGCTGGCAGTGGGGGCACAGGGAAGGTCCTGCCAGGGGCTGCTGGATTCACACCTGGCACATCCTGCTCAGGATTCACCCAGGGTGAGGCCAGAGGGGTTGAGAAAGGATTTTTAGGGAGATCATCCCCCCTCACTCTTTGGAAAGCTGCTTGGGGAGCTCCCAGCTCTGTGTGGGGCTGCTCAGGAGAGCTTTCATGGAGTGTGAGGCAGATTTTCCCTTGGCTCATGGATTTCACCCCTGAACAGAGAGCTCTTCCCACCTCAGTCTGATTTTCTTGCTGGGTATTTCTGCTGGGATTGCTCTGGAATTTGTCTCCACTTAAACACCCAGCATCACAGCGCTGATGTTATTATGCAAAGTGTAGATTATTTAACCACACATTTTTTTTTTAATTTATTGATTTGACATTGCTTTGAATCCCATTACAGGAATCTGCTTTATTAATGGACTTTGTCCATGCTTGAGATTAACTGGGGATGCTGGATTTGCAAATGAAAGAATTGGAATTCATGTTGTCCATATTAATTACTTGGGTGATGCTGGCTTCCTTGGAGAAATCTTTATTTTTATTCCACTCCTGTTGCTTTGTCTTAATTCAGAAAATTAGTTTGGTGCTGTGGGATTGGGTTGGTTTTTCTCCTTTGCTGGAATTCCCTTTTAACTGTTGGGAAGGTACTAAGTGGTCTCATGGAATAGGCTGTTCCTGAGGATAAATTTTAATACAAAAAAGGGTCAGGGAGCTTTTATTTCATTGTTTTGTTCAACCCTGCTTCCTCCTCTTTTGCTTTATGCTAAAATCTCTCTGTGTCTTGCTCCTTCTAAATCTTTACCTTCCAAAATCTCCTAATTCCTGCAGTGACACTCAGCCAGATTCTTGGGCTGAGTAATCCCACTCTCTTTGCTGGTAAAAATCCAGGGATATGCCTGGATTTTGGTAGGTGCAGGTACTGCTATTGATCCAAAACCATTTTTTTTTCCCTGTGCTCCTCTCACCCAGGCTCCTGCAATGGTGTAAATGGCCCCAAAAAAAAAAAAAAAGGTTTGGCATGATTTTATAGGAGTCAGCTGCAATTTGTTCACTTAAATTATCTTTTTGTCATGCTTGCATTATTCCACAGCAGCCAGTTTGGAGAGTTAATTGAATATTTGTGTCTCTCAGAGATGCCTTCAATTACTTCCATTGAATAACTCTGGGAGAGAGCTGTGCTGAGGAATCACTGATGCTTATTTTCTCTATCAGAAGTATCTGAGGCTTTATTCCAGCACCTATTAAAGGATGCCAAAACATTCCTAGAGTCTCCCACCCCGAAATTCCATCCTTTTGAAGCGGAGTTTAGCATCCATTGAGCATTAACAATGCATCCCTGCATGGCTGATGCAATAATAATCAGCTCAGGGCTTGGAAGTGGGAGCAGCTTTCAGAGAGCAGTTCTTGGGTTGCAGCCTCTCATTGTGTGTGCAGGAGTGGATTGATTTCTGCTGGGTCCAGGAGGCTTCCAGGTGAGGCAGGAACATCTTCATTGGTGCTGCAGGTTCTGGGGGAGGGCGTGGGAGTGTTTCCCAGGGCTGGGCATCAAAACAAAACCCCTGGATAGCTGTGGGCAATCCCCACCTCAGGATTTTTGGCTGCACTGATCAATACTCCAATATTTTCAACTTTTTTCTATTGTTGGATTGCAACAGCTCTGCTGTCTGAGGAGGGCAAGGGCAGCCATCAAAAGAAACATTTTTGGAGTGGATAAAAAAGCAAGTGTGTTGTTTTAAGTGAGATTTGCAATTCCTTCTGTTTCTGCTGCTCCTGGGAACAGCAGGTCAGGATGGGCTCAGAGAGGGCTTTTAACCTGCTGTACATCAGGAGACCCACGCTGGCCTCCTCCTGAAGCCTCTCCTGCTGACAGCTGCTGGGCCAGGACCATAAATCCTGATTCCTTCCTAAGCAGAGCCTGGTTTAGAATTAATGGCAGAGCCTGGCAGCTCATGCAGGGTTGTGTTAATTGTGAAGGGAGAAGGGGCTGGATTAGAGCAGTGAGAGGTGAGGACTCCCAGTGTCTCATTTGCTCTGTTAGACCAGGGCTGAGCTTTCCTGCATCCTCCATCCCATCAGCAAAGCTCAGGTCCAGCAGGATCCCCTGTCCTGTCCCAGGCAGAATCCCTGACAGCAGCTGGGGACCATCTGGCCCAGCTGCAGAGCATCTGTTCTGCCATGCAGGGCTTTCCACAGCCAAATCCTGCTCCTTCCCTTGCTGGGATCTGTTCTTTCTTCCCTCCCAATTCCCCTGAACTCAGAGGACCTTCATCACCTGTGAGACCCCTGCCCCTTCCCCAGGGTTTAACAGGAGTGGTGACAGCAGAGTCACCTGGGGAGGGACAGGGGGTGGCAGGATGGACAGGCAGCACCAGCCTTGGTGCCTGTTTGGTTCATCCCTGAGGCTGGGCCACCTGGGTGAGGCTTTTTGGGCTCTTTTCCCAGCAGGGATGTGCAGAGCTGGGGTGTCTGGCTCATGAGATGCTGTACCTGGGGGTGAGGAGCAGACTGCACCAAGGGCTCTGTGTTGATCCAACAACTCCCATCAGCTGGAGGGGGGGTGGGGAGCCTGGTCTGTGATTCCAGGCAGGGAATTGTGTGATTGGAATGCTGCTCTTGTCCCAGGAGCTGCTCACTTGCTGCAAGCCCAGGCAGCATTGAGAGCATCCTTCTCTCACAGGCAGTGGAAACGATGAGGGTGAGGGATTCCTCCCCATCTGACACTGCCATCCTCTGCCTTTGAGTCTCTTCCCCCTTCCTGCAAGGATCCCAGTTCTGTTTTTCTCTTTTGTTCCTGTAAATACTTATTTTAGGGTTGTTTGTGGATTTACTGCTTGTGAGGGCAGGGTAGGAGACACACAAATAAAAATCTTTAGTGGCCATCAGGCATCTCCTGTCACCTCCCAAGGACAAGAGTTGTCTGAGCCTTGGGTTGCCTCCAAAAAAAACCATGGGGTGCTGAGGCAAATAATAAAAATCTAACTAATATGGATGGGTGATCAGCTGCAGAACAGATGGGGCTGATTTTGGCTGGGAGAGGGGGCAGGAAAACCACGCAGAGCTCCGTGCTCGCTGTGCTGGGAAACAAAGGTGAGAGCAGCACGAGGGGGATTTTCCTGCTCCAGTCGCCTCAACACTGAATGTCTAGGATCAGCTAATTAGAGGGGCTTTTCTTGGCAGGTAAATGAGAGAGACAAGCTCATCCAGGGCCTGAGTCAGCCCAGCTGTCTCCGAGCAGGATGAATCACCATCCTCATATGAATTGACAGCACCCTGAGCTGAGGTGGCAGCTCTGGCTCCTTCCCTGACAGGAGATAATAGGCAGCCTGTCCTCCAAGTCCGTTTTCCAGCAGGGATCTAGAAGGCTTTTGCAAGTGAAAATTAGGGTTTTTTTGCAGCTGGGAGCTGGCAGCACAATGTGGTCGAGGCTGGGGCAGGAGTTCCTCTGCAGCCCTGAGAGCTGCTGGTCCCAGGGCAGAAGGGATGAGAAATTGGTGAAGTTCTGCTCCTGACCTGTGGTTTGGATACTCCAGGCAGCACCTGGGAAGCTCTTCGGGCAGACACACGAGGATGGAAATGGCAGATTTGATAAAATTGGTTATATTTTCATGTAATTCTTCACTGCAGAGCTGTGAATAGGAGGCCCAGCAGCCAGACTGGAGTTAACAGGGTGGGTGTTGTGCAGGGTTGATGCATGAACCTTTTCCTTTGGGTTTTAGCCAGGAATGTGTGGGGCTCTGGGTGGAGCTGGCTCCCAGGAGCCGAGGGGGTGGGAGAGTGACCCCTCAGCTGTGCTTTGCTCAAATCCTCCTTGACCTGCAGCTTTTTCTGCCTCTTCCCTTTGCAGGGGGAAAACTTTGTGGCACCACTCTCCTTGGGAGGGCTCTCAAGAGTCTCTTGTGCCTCTGGCAGGCTGGGCTGTCACCCATCCATCTGGGAGCAGCAGGGATAAGTGACAAGTGCCACCAGGAGCCATCTGGTGCAGCCCTGCATGGCCAGCAGGATCCTGGCTTGGGGCTGGAGCCCCAGCTGGAGCCCCAGCCCCAGGCTTGGATGGAAAACCAGGATTTGGGCAGCTCCTGCTGCTTTAGGAGGGATGAGTGGATGAGATTTGGTGAGCTCAAGGCAGAGTTGGTTAAGGGCAGTGGTGGATGGGAGTTGTTGGAGTTTTTCAAAGCAAATCCTGGAGTTGCCTTACCCAAACACAACTTCCAAGCTTTTCCTGGGATCCCAGGGGCTCTGTAAATCAGCAGAGCTGAGGCCATCCTCATTAAACATCCACAGGCACTCTCCTGAAGAAATCTTAACTGTGATCTGGCCAAATTCCAGTAGGACTCATTGCCTTTGCCTGGCAGTATGAAATAAAAGAGCATTTTTCTGCAAATCTCCTATTCTCAGTTGTTTATTATCTGGCTGGCAGCATCACATCTCTGCCCATTAATCCATCTCTCCAAGTTCCTCCAATTCCAGCCTCCTGGAGGGGGTTCAAGCTGCCACCATTTATTATTTGAGTCAGTCTGCCAGGGAAATATTTTCTCCTTCCCTGAAGCATCAACTCCCTTCTCTCACTGCACCCTCGGTGCTTGAATGAGCCATTTGTGGCTCCCAAACTGATATTAACTCTGTGAAACAGAAAATACCCCACATATTTAAACTCTGATTTTACTCCAGGCTGGTGGGTTGGACATGAAGTCTGCAGAAGCAGTTGCTGGTTTGTGTGGAGGTTCCCAGGGTGGCTTTTGGGACCCCCCTTGCAGGTGTGCTGAGCTCCCAAATGCTGCCTGCCCTCCCCAAAAGTGCAAATTTGATCATCTCTGTGTTGCTCAGGGCTGGTTTTTGTCCCAAAATATGCTGTGACATCATTACCTTTGGGGTGCTCTACTCTTCTCTCAACCAGAAATCAATTCCTGCCTTAACAATCTTTTTGGGGAAGAGTAGGGGGAAGTGGTTGGATTTTCCTCACGGGACAGAGGTTGTGTCCAGCATCCAGAAAAACACAGGGCTGAGTCACATCCCACCCCGCTCTCTGAGCTGACCTCCCTCCCCACACTGCTCCCACCTGCTGGAATCATTTTTCCCAGGTAACTTGGAGCAGCTGATGGATGGAACACTGAATTCATCCTTCCTTCCTCCAGTGCCTGACTCTTGTTTACAACACCAGCCTCCCTGCTTGGAAATTCAGGATGCTGCCCTGAATTTAGTGGAGATAAAGGAGTTTTGGAAGAGGTGCTGGCCAAACCAGCAGCTCTTGGGATATTTGTGAGCAGCTGTGATGAGGGTTTTTTTTGCACAGGAACCTCATTTGGGCAGCAATAACTCGGTGTTAGTGAAAACAACAACAGCAGAAGCTGCTTTCTCAATGACTCCTCACAGGGACCTGCTGCATTTTCCCCTAATTACAATTCAATTTGCAGTGATAAATAGTTTAATAAGCAAAAATGGGCTTGGCAGTGGTTGGTTATGGCTCTGTGTGGCTTGGGGGATGCTGGAAACACAACTTGGAGCTTCCAAAGGCTGGGAGCTGCAGTTTTGGACAGCAGAAAGGAGTAAGAAATTGTTTTACATGAGGGAAAGAAAAGTTGGGGATGCAGCTCCCAGATGTTTTCCTTGGGTGATGTTGGCCTGGAGAGTGATGGGTGAGCTCTGAGGTTTTGGGGAAAAGAGCTGTTTTTGTGAGTTTTGCTGCAAAGAACAGATTGGGCACAGCATCCCTGTGCCTCTCACTGGGCTTGGGGTTTTATTTTCAAAAATAATTGGGGTTTTTTTATACCTTTCATGGCTGTAGAATTTCTATTGCTGGCTGCTGGAAGGACATGTTACATTTTTCTGCTGGCTTTTTGGGTATAAATTTCAAATTCACCCCTCAAAGTGGAGTAGGTGGTTGGATTTTTTTTATTTTTTTTAACCTGATAGCTTTACACTGCTAGATTTGCAGAAGTCTCCCGTGGAGGCTCAGCTGGTTGGTGGCAGGAAATTTTCCTTCCAGTGAATAAGGATGGATCAATGGTTTGCCTTTCAGCTTCCTGAAGCTGGAAACAAATGGGATAAACTGCAGAGAAGTCATGGGTGATTTCTGTTTGAAAATTCTCTTTTTTACTGCAGAGATGTTCCCATTTTCCTGCCACACTTGGACAAAGCACCCCAGCAGAGTTCAGGGGTTTGGATCCACTCCTGAACACCCCTCAAATCTGTCCTGAGGAAGCCATGCCTGGCTCATAAATCCCATCACTTTAAACCCTTATTTATTTGAAATCTGCACTTGCCATCCAGGTAAAATCCCCTGGGAAAAAGGAACGTGCTGAAAAAAAGTGGCTGGAGCCAGATGCTGGGCGTTTTCTGCAAAGCCAGTGATGGGTGATTTGCTGCTGACAGCATGAACTGGTGTTAAGTTATTAAATTGCAGATGAGCTCATCACTTGGCCTCGAACAAGTTTCAGCCTTCAGAGGCTTTAAAATATTGTGTGTGGTGGAAAAGAGACAATGCTGGTGTGGCAGAGAGGTTTGGGGAGCAGCTGAGAAAGAAATCTGTGCCTAAAAAATGTGAGTACCAGGAGGGAATGCTCCATGTGGAAAATGAAAAGTTCTCCCAGGAGAGGGGAGGAGAAATTCTCTGGTTTATGAGCTGGACATTTTCATTTTAGCTGAGGAAAAAATGGTGAAGAGCTTTGAGATGCTTGAAGGGGCAAGAAGCTGAGCCTGGTTTGATTCTGAGAGGTCCCAGTGAGTTGTCCCAGGTCCCCAGATTGGCCCTCTGGTAATTCCTGGTGTTTGCCATAGATCATGCACCAAATCCAGCTTTTATCTGATGTTTGCTTGATCCTAATGCTGGGCTTCACCAAACTGGGAATGTGACATCCATGCTGCTGGTGGTGCTTCTCTCCCTGGAAAAGTGGGAGTTTCCTCTGAGCACCTCCCTGCACAATTTCTATTTCTTCTTCCTCTTGCAAAGGAGCCCAAGGTCTCTCCACTCTTAGATTCTTTTTTTTAAAGTACAAAAATAATAATTTGTATAAATTTGTAAATAGTAATTTGTGCAATATAATACATGTAATTTGTATAATATAATATAATTTTTATAAGTTGTAAATAGTAATTTGGCAGAAGCTGTGAGACAGACCAGAAATCAGTTTGGCCACTTGATTTTCCCAACAGGGCAGCCTCACACGTGTGTGTTTTTTAACTGCCTCGGCTCTTTTTTTACTAAATAACCCGTTTGCAGTCAAGGAGTTGGTGTTAACTCAGGCAGTGCTGCAGGGTTGATCCTAAAAATACCGAAGAAACCAGTGGGATAAACACTTGTCACCTCGTTTGTGGCCTGAGCTGTAATTGCTGTAATGTGAGATCCCTCGGGCTGTTGTGTCTGAAGGCATAGTGGATTTTTTTTTTAAGTGTAGTTGTTTATTTTCAACCTGTCTGAAATCAGAGAGCATCCACACCTACAAGCACTGTGCCTTCCCCTGGGGTTTTTGGGGCTGAAGCATCTCTGAGCTCAGGACAAGCTTTAATTTATTGCACGGTGCCAAGCTGTTATTGGCTTGTGTTTGTCAAAAGGAAATTTGTTGTGCCGGCTGCCACCAGCTCCACGGGAAGTAAAAGAAGTTCAAAAAGGAATAAAAAGATTATTTGGGTATTATACACATAAATATATTTGAGGTGAAAGGAGCACACTGTGTATAACCCTTCCCCTCCCCATCCCTGTGCACTGATGTATTCCATGCGGGGAGTTCTCTGCTAAAATTCCTCACATTATTCAGTCTAAGAATTACAAACTATATAAAGCAGCCCTGGAGAGGACTCAGGAGGTCCCTGGGGCAGGATCAGCTCCACCTGAACTGCTCCTGACACCACCTTGTCCATCTCCAGAGGCACAGCTTCCACTCCTTCCCAGCCAGCCTAACCCAGCATTTTGCTCTTCCCTCCCTCCAATCCATCCTCCTGTTCCCAGTGCTGTAGTTTTAGGCTCCTTCCTCCCTCCCTGTGCACAGCAGCCCCAGAACTCCTCCAGTGCTGCATTTATTCTCCAGTTGCAGCTCTGTGTGATGTTCCCCGGGGTCATCTTGGATTTTACCCCGTTGCAAGGGTGTCATTAACTCAGTGAGTTAATGACACTGATCCTGCAGCCCTAAAGCCTCTTTGCAGAGCAGGTGAAGGCTGGGAGTGCAGCTTCCCTCAAGGTGACACAAGGTGTCCCTTCCTTCTCTTGGTCACCAAAACTGCAGGAAAAACAAAAACCCTCCAGCAGCATTTTCAGTGGGAGCTGCTGGGGATCATTTCCTCCTTGGCTTCTCCTCCAGTGAGGGCTGACTTTTAAGAGCCACTGGCTTTTCTATCCCACCTAACCTTGCTCCTTTGCCCTGTTTCTGCAGGATTTAGGGATGGAGTCCACCTCTCTGGATGATGTCCTGTATCGTTACGCCAGCTTCCGAAACCTGGTGGATCCCATCACCCACGACCTCATCATCAGCCTGGCAAGATACATCCACTGCCCCAAACCAGTAGGTGCCACGGTCTCCTCACGCTCTGGGGCTGTGCTGCCTTGGCAAACTGGGAATGTGGAGTGCCAGGGGAAAATCCTCCCAGGTCTGGGTGGGTCTGGACCAAGAGGATCAGGTTTTTGAGCTGAACGAGTGATATTTGACTAATGTTGGTACTCCTTTTGGCTTGTGTGTGGCAAGGGATCATCCATGGGTGGATGGACCTGCAGGCATCACTCTCCTGTGTTTGCTGCTAATAACAGGTCTTTAATTTCCTGTGAGAGCATCTGAAGGGATGGAGTCATTCACTGCTGCTTCTTGTGGATGTTTTACTCACTTATAGCCTCCACCAGTGTTTGAAAAGGAGGGAAATTGCTTTTTTTTTTTTTTTTTAAAGCATTTACAGATTTATTTCGTGTTGTGAGGCAAAGCCACAAAGGTGCTGTTGGGGCTGTGTCTGCCTGGGCTGTGGTGTGAGTCTGACTCTGAAGGGCTTCATGAAACTCTCTGCTCTCAGTAAAGGTGCTGGGAAGGGTGGAGAGGACCCCAGGGACCCGAATCTCCACCTCCAGAGACAAGGATGGCTGTCCATGTCCTACAGCATGAGATGGAGATGGAGCCACACCCCTGTGCTGTGCAGGGATATCCATGGATCCCTTTTCCTGTGGAGAATAAGATCCTTTCCTTCCTCCTCCCCCATGAGCTGGGAAAGTGGAGAAAGCTGCTCTCGTGCCGGGCGCGTTTCCAGGCGGAGAGGCCCCGCTCCCCTGCTGAGGTTGTCCTTTTCCAGAGCACTGTGACTAAGCTGGTTTCTCCTCCTGAGGCTGAGCCATGGGAGGAGAGCTCTGCATTCCCCATAAAAACACCCCGAGGGTGTGGAGCTCCTGCTCTCCCTTGTGCCCCTGCAGGTTTCTTTTGGCACCAAAGGCTGTGGAGGAGGCAGTGCCAGGGTAAGCAGGGAGATGCAAAGTCCTCATTCCTCTGCTCAGCCCTGTGAGGCACATCTGGACAGCTGTGTCCAGTTCTGGGCTCCTCAGAGCAAGAGGAGCTCCTGGAGTGGGGCCAGAGTAGAGGGACAAAGAGGATGAAGGGACTGGAGCATCTCTGACAAGGAAAGGCTGAGGGAGCTGGGGCTGTTCAGCCTGGAGAGGAGATGCTGAGAGGGACCCTCATCCCTGACTGTTCCTGTGTGCAGGGACCCAGCAGTGGGATAGGAGGAACGGGCAGGAACTGATGCCCAGGAAGCTCCACCTGAAAATGAGAAATAATTTCTTCCCTGTGCAGGTGAGAGCTGGAGCTGATTGTCCAGAGGAGGTGTGGAGTGTGGAGCCTCCCTTCCCTGGGGAGATCCCAGAGCTGTCTGGACACAGTCCTGTGCCATGTGCTGGGAAATTTGGGCCTTCCAGCGTGACCATCCTGGGATTCTGTGCTGGGAAAACCCCAAATGAATCAGCCTGTGCAGCACTGAGGCTCTCACTCTGCAGGAAAGGCTTTCAGGATGTCCTTGGTGCTCTCCACATCCTTTGCACAGCTCAGAGCACCACACCAGGGATGGATGGATGGATGGATGGATGGATGGATGGATGGATGGATGGATGGATGGATGGATGGATGGATGGATGGATGGGTGATGGGATGGATGGATTGCTGCTGCCTTGGAGAAGGAAGCAGGAGTTGTTCAGGTGACAGAGAGCAACTCCAGCAGCAGCAGGGCTGTGCTGCAGCTCCTCACTGGTGGCTTTGCCTTGCTCAGGTTTGGGTGCCACTGGCTGCGCTTTAAACCCTTTTTTTTTTTGGCAGCTGAGTGAAAAGTAACTTCATCCCAGTGTTTCATGGTGCTTTCCTGAGATACTGATGTTCTGTAAGTCCCCAGAAAGTTGCATGCTTTAGTCACCAGGGTTATTTTCCAGCTCCCAGCCCTCTCTTCCCCCAGACTTACTTCACTTTGACAGAGGCTTGGCATGATGTGTGAGAGCAGAACACTCAGGGCCAGGAGTGCTGCTGAAGTTTTGGCTTTTACTCTGCATCCTGTGCCACAAATATACATAAATATATATGTTGAGGCAGCTGGGAGCTTGTCCTTATCCATCCAGAGGTGGATGGAGCTGACCTGGACCCTGGTCCCTGTTAACCTTCTCTTTAAAATATGTCCCCGCTCAGGGTTATGGGGTCCTGCTTCCCTCCTCCCTCCTGGAGAGGCTCTCCTGACTCTCTGTACATTGCTTTTTTCACTCAGCTTCTATTTATACCACCCTTAGCTTAAAGGTGACCCCTTGGTCTCTCCTCTGAGCTAAAATAAAAGTTGAATCATTTTTCCAAGCCCTGGGTAAACACGGCCTGAGTCTGTATGGCCAGGAAAACTTGGCCTGGGCTCCCCAGCATGGGGATGCTGATTCCAGCCAGCAAATCCAACCCAAAAGCTGTAACTTGTGCTGGAGGAGGCTGGAGTGCTGTGAAGGAGGAATCTGGCAGGTGGAAGTGTTTGGGTGAGCTTTGTGTGGGTGTCCAGGCAGTGGTGCAGGGCTGGATTGCTGCTCCCAGGCCCTGCTGAGGTCCCAGCCTGGCCCGAGGGCTGGGGTGTGAAAGGAGCCAAGGAAAAACTCCTTTCCAGATCCTTTGGAAGTCAGGGGTTGGATTTGGTCCCATTACAGATGTGTTTAACGCTGTTCAAGGAAAACCAGATCCTGGAGTGCAGCTCTTGTCACCTTTGGGGTTCCTGAGGCCTCGCAAGGGGCAGATTTGCTGTTCAGGAAACTCAGATTGTGCAGGAAGCTTTCCAGCAAGGAAAGGGGGATCAAAGACATCTGAACAAGTGTCTTCTCTCCCATGGCCAGTCTTTTATCTCCCTGCCTCTCTCCTTGTGGAAAGGTTCCTTGGAGAGCAGCTGAGCTCCAAAGCCATTTCCCAAAACCCAGTGCCAGGAATCAGTGGGTGCTGCCCTCAGCCCTCAGGGTGATGTCTGCCTGTCCCCATGGCCAGGAAAAGGGGACAAAACACCCCAGCAAAGCCATGTGGTGTGGGACTGCAGCAAGTCTCCTGCAGCTGCTCTGGTTTGCAGTGGGAAGGAGCTGAAAACACAAACTTTGAGTAAGGAGCGAAGGGCCCCCGTGAAAAATTCACAGCTCTCCGTGCCAGCAGGGATATCTGGCCCTGAACTATTGGAAAATTAAAGCAATTCCTTTTTTTCCACACACCAAAGCCACGTGTGTGGATGACTGATGGCTGTGATAGGGAGTGAGTCAGGCTTCCCTCCAGCCTGGGGACTTGTTGGATTTGGGATAAGCGCTGGGGGAAAGGGAAAGTGGAGCCTTGAGCAAGGCTGGTTTGGGGCTTGTGCCCTTGTGCTGTTTCACTGCAACCCCTGGGATGTACCTGGAAGCTCCTCCAGGCCCTGAAGGCTGCCCAGAGTGAGATTTTGGCTTTGCTGATCCCCATCCTGCTGCTTGGTGCCAGGGCAAGGCTGGCAGAGCAGCTTAGCAAAGCCCCATCCCAAAATCCAGCTTTGCCTGCCATTCTCCTGCCCCTCCTGGGCAGCAGCTCCTCCCAGGCCTCTGGTGGAAGATGTGACCCTGTTCAAACACAGGGGAGGGGATTTGGGCAAATATCTCAATTTGGGATTGAGATAATTCCCTGGTGTGTGCAATAGGGAACATTATCCTCATCTCCCCCACTGAAATTCAAGGTAAATGGGGACAGGGAGAGTTTTTAAAGCTCTTCAAAGCAGCTGGAGAGTGGAAGCAAAGTGGATTTTGCCCTGAGTGGATGTTTTCCTGTCATTTGAGCAATTTCTGTGTGGCCACATCCCTGGCTCTGATAACTTTCCCTGCCTGAGCTCTAAACTGATCAGGTTTTCAGGTTAGCTTTGATTCCATGAGCTGTCACCCATGAAAACAAAACACGGAGAAGAAAAGTGGTTGTTGTGACCTGGATGGAATAATTTATTTCTAACCCTCCTTCAGCCCTGTGGGGTATAGACTTAACTTACAAATGATACTGAGGTTTTATGTCCTGCATTTTCTAAAATGCGTTATTTCTGTCCAGGGCAAAAATGAGCATTTTTCTTCTTATTTACCATCCCTCTGTGCTGTGCCATGTGGCTAAAAGTGTATTAATAACCTCAGTTTGTGCAGGATGAAGATAACCAGGGCACCATGACCACCAGCTCAGGGCCTTGATCCCCAATAAATATCCCCATAATCCAGCTCCTCTGCCACATGTGTTATTATTTGAGCTGGAATTCAAATTATCATTCCAAATTCGTGATGTCAAATTTGGTTTTCAGCCTTATGGGATGAAATTATAGGTATGAAGTGGTGCCACGTTGAGGGACACTCCAGCTCAGGGTGATCTTGTCAACCCCAGTGAGATTTTTACCTTCCCCTTTTGCTCTGAGGTGTGCAAGGAAAATCCCACACAGCTCTCAGATTCCAAAGGGCTATGAGAACACTGGGTATTATTTGTTTTGTGCTTTAAGAAACATCATAAAAGGAGCTGATCTATGAACAAAACCCCTCTAAACCCCCAAAATATTATATAAAAGGAGAGGGGATGATGAGGATTCAACTTAATTCTGTAATAATGGCTCTTTCTGGGTATTTTTGGTTTTGTTTTTGCTGGTCTTGCTTCAAGTGTGAAGATCCCTCTTTTGTGGGTGTTCAGGACATCTGGAGAATTTGAAGATGTCCTGAAGAAGGAGAAATCTGGAAAGCTCAGACCCCACTGATGGCAGCTCTGGTTCTTTGCTGACTTGATATCCTGCTATTTGCCCTGCAAAAAGAGAGATGTTCCTCCCCTAAAGCTTTTGTGTGAGAGCTGAAGCTGAGCTGAGTGCCTGGGAAATGGGAGGAAATTACACTTTGCAGGGGTTGTAAGCATGAAATCTAAAAGGGAATAATGGCAAGGTCTGGATGGGCTGTGATGGTGCCACTACTGGGAATTTACTGGCTTTTTGTGTGAAATGGGACCTGAGCCCTGCCTGATCCTCCTTTGTCCAAACGCTGTGGGGTGCAAGGAAGCCCCTGGATCCTTGTCCCTCCCAGACAGTGCTCCCCATTTCCATATGAAATTGGAAACGTGACCAGTTAATCACACTCTGATCATAAAATCATTTAGGCTGGAAAAGATTTCACATCATCAAGTCCAACCATTAACCAGCCCAGCATGGCCAAGGTGACTTTTATCAAACTTTTCATCTTTCTGATCCCTTTTTGGGTTGCTTAAGCCCAAAATCTCAAAGCCAGCTGGCAGAATTGCCAAGCCCCCTTTTTGCTCAGCTCCCATAATAACAGGACGACCTTTCCCAACCATCTGCAAAGCTCTGGAAATGCCACAGGGTGGATTTTTATCAGCCTGGAGATGGATTTTTGCAGTGCCTCCCAAATGTCAGGTGCCACATCATGCAGCAAGGGATGTGCTCATCCTCCCCTGTTTCTTCCCTGAGAGCATCTTGGTGACACCAGCTGTGGGTGATGGGCACCATCGCATGGGTTGGATAATTAAAAGGTTAAAAACAGGATTGGTTTGGCTGTGCCACAGGGCAGAGATGCTTTCCCCCAGATTTGGGGTGGCTCAGGACCCTGGGGGTCTTCTGAACCCCCTCTGGGTCACCCCAGGGGCAGGATGTGCTCTCCTTTCCCTGAGAAGCACCAGGTGATGGCTCCTTCCAGAGGGGAGGCACCCTCTATTAGGGAATAAAATAAAATAAAATAAAGAAATAAAAGCAAACAGTTTTTGTAAATAGGGAAGGTGCCAGGAGGCTTTCCAGTGATTGCTCTTCCTCGATGGCAGGGACTGGGATTCCTGGCCAAAGTCCAGCAAGCGATTATCTCCCAGTTTGGGCTATTTGGGGATTTCCAAGAGCTTTACCCACCCTTCCCATCTTCAAAGAGCTCCGCAGTCGTTGGGTAATTTGCTACATCCTCCTGATTTCTCTGTCACTTTCCTTTCTGCCCTTGCCATCCTTCCTGCCGGGACAGCCCCAGCGCAGCTCCTGCGTCTGCAGCCGTGTTTTCACATCTGCTCCCTCCAGCCCCGCTGCATCCCGGAGCTTTCCTGGGACAGCTTGGATACCCTCCACTGCTCATTCCTCACCTCTTCTTCCCTTTAAAAAATTCGGAAAATGCCCACTTGTGCTGTGCCTGCAGAGCAGAGGTGGTTCATGAGTGGAGCTGAGCCCTGTGCCCTTTCCCTGGGATTGACATCCCTGGATGGGAGGGGGTCCTGCCATCCCTCCCCAGGCTCCCCGGGCTCAGAACCCCCAGGGAAGGTCAGAAATATCCCAGGGAAGGACAGAAATATCCCAGGGAAGGACAGAAACATCCCAGGGACACTCCTGCAGCCATGGGGGGCTGCGCTGGGCTCTGCTTCCCGTGGGATCCCAGCTGAGCCAGGCTGGGAAAGGCTCTCTGGGATGTGCTGAATTTGGGACATAAATAACCCAAAAAGCCACATCTGGTTTCATCCTGGGAGCAGAGGGGACAGAGGAGGGTGAGTGGTGCCTGCTGGGATGAGACCTGCGGTTCCAAGGGGGATTTTTCCTGAGAAATGCCAATTTTCCTCTGGATTTCATCTTCCCTGTGTGTGCTGAGGGGGAAGGCAGTGCCATCTTTCAGGAAAGGGAATGAAATCTTGAAATCAGAGGACAGAGTGGAACAAACACTCCGGAAAGGAGATATGATCAAGACAAAATGAAATTGAAAAAACCCCAGAAAATTTGAAATGGAGTGGCTACAACCAAATACACTGAGAGGAAATGAGTGCAGTGAAAAGGATCAAAAAATATTCCCATTGAATTCTCTAAAATCAGGGAATAAAGGTAAACAAAGAGACAGAAGAGAAACAAAAGAAATGAAATTTCAAAAATAAAACAAAATTGATACAAAGTGAAACAAGAAAAGTGAATGGGGTGACATGAAGTGCATAGTAATGCCCAATTGATCCTCATTTAAATCAAGATTTCATTCCCTTTCCTGAGAGTGCCATCATCCCCTGAGCACTCTGATTCCAGCAGCAGCTCCTCGGGTGTTTTGCTCTTTTTCTGTAATGCACCAGCTGCAAGGATTAACCTGTTGTTTGCTGAGATATTTCCAGAGTAATGAGTAAATCCAGAGGAATCCCTCCCGGATTTTTAGCTGCTCCCTTTGTTTCATGGCAGCTCTATCAGTAGGATACATTTGGATTTAGCATTAAAATTTAGTTGCTCCAGTGACCTTTCCAGTGGCATCTAAGTGATCTTCCCATAATGACTTTGTTTGTAGCAATCATGTGGGTCCAGTTTATCAGGAGTGGGGATGCTGCAAGGCCTCCTGCCACCTCAGGCAGGATTTTAGGGCCTCACAGAGCAGGGAAATCCAGCACACACCTCCCTGCCATTCCCCACCCTGCTCCCATTCCTCCTTTGCTGCGGAAGCAGAGCTGGGTACCCTCAGCAGCTCTCAGGGAAGATGTTGATATTATTTTTTTTTTGCAATTTTATCTTCCATGTTCCCCTCAGGGCCGTATATCACCTCGGATTTTATTGCCTTCTCTAATTGCTTCTCTGAAGTCCAAGTGCAATATTACTCCAGGATCCTTTGGAACAACTTCCTGAGCTGCTGCAATCCCATTCATCTCCTGCTTCTGCCTCTCTTGATAAGCCCTATTGTACATTGCTTTTCATTTCGGTGTGTCAACACCGAGGCTGAGGCTTTGCACTTTGGCCTTTCAGCAAAGCAGATTGGGGGGAAATGTGCAAAACTGGCTTCCATTCCTTCCCTTTGGTTCTACAGATTTTGCCTTTCAGTGCTCTGCCACTGCTGCAGCTAATTTGGGCTAATTCAGGGTTTAATTGCTGGCTCCTTGGTGCTCTGTGGTTGTCCTAAGTGAGCACTCAGTGCTGGTGGGATCTGATAAAACCTCAAACCTCACAAGCCCAGGGGTTTGCGATGGCAGAACTGGAATTTTAAGAGTTGAAAAGGAGCAAATCCTCTCCTGAGAGCTCAAGAATGAACCTGGCTGGTGCTGAGGGGAGGTGACCACCAACCCCATCCCTGCAGCCAGGAGATGATGGGGAGCTGTGACACTCCCACTCATTTGGGGTTTCCAGCTTTGCTAGATTTGCCTGGAATCACAGGATGGGGCTTTTTTATTAATCATGACGTTAAAACAATTGCCATGCTCAGTGTTGGGTTAATGTGCTGAAAGCCAAGGGTTAATGGGACCTTCTGGACAGGTGACAGCCTGGCTGTCCCTGCAGGCCCCTCCTGCCCAATCCCATTTTGCACCAGTTGCTGCCTTTCCCCCTCATTGAGTTTTATGCTGCTGTCAAGCAGGACTCCACAAAATGTTAATTTTGCCCTGGCACGGAGCCCCTGCCATCTGCTCCAGGACACCTTCAGCTGCCAGAGTGCCAGGCTGCTCCAGAAAGGTGGTGAAGGGCCAGAAGTGCTGCTCAGGGTCTGTATTCTCACCCTGCCCTGCAGCTAATTACAGCCACCACCTTTAATTATTCCTACCTTTTTCAGTTTGTTGTGCAGTCCTTACCTGCAGACCTGGGTTTGGAATTTCCCTGGATGGTTTTGTAGGTGGCTTTGGGATTTGCCAGGTGATGGATGGGGTGAGTTTTCTCATCAGCATCTCCAAAATTTTCCTTCCTTTGCAAAAAGGGTTCTGCTGGATGGGACATTTAGTGGGGTTTCTAATAAGGTTTTATCAAAGTTTAATTTTTGCTTGATAGAAGATTGGTTCTTCTCCTCCTTAAAAAAAAAGCCCTTTTTATTTTGCTTTTATTTATGATACTCCCGATTTTAGCTCTTTTTCCTCTTTTACCTTCTTTTTTTTTCATTTTTTACCTTCCCAAGAGGGAAATTTTAATCAGATTATACCTCTTTTACCTCTTTTTCCTCTTTTACCTTATTTAAGAGGGAATTTTTTGTGGTAAAACCTCTATCCAAGCAAACCAGAAGGAAGGGAGTGAGGTTTCTGCTGTGAACAGCATTCCCTATCCAAACAGCATCTGGAGCTGTTTGCTGGGTTTGCATTGTTTCTGTGCAGCTTTTATGTCTTTTATTTCTGTATCTGTGCATCTTTTAACATTCTCTCAGTAGGATTTCCCACAAACTACCAGGATTTCCTAACATTTGGGGTAGTTTGAGATGAAAACCCTCCTGAACTAGGTGATGCAGGATCTGATTTGATGCTGGGCTCTGACTGTGTGTAAGCCCTGTGGCTCCTCAGTGATCATTGCAAAATATGACCAAAACCCCCCCTCATTCTTATTAAAATGGCCTTTATTAAATTGCTTAAGTTCCTCCTCTAATTTGAATTAAACCAGACATGATTTATTTTCAAAAGCTTTTCTGCTCTGAGCTATGGGGTGGTCAAATTGATCAGCCCTAAAGCCACGTTGTCACTTTATTTAGAATTTATTTTTGGGATCTATCACTCCACTATGCCAACATCTGCTTCCCTTTGGGAATCACCCACATCATCCCTCATCCTCACACACAAAATCCTCTTCCCAGAGGAGCCTGAACACCCTCGTGGTGATTTTTTAAGGACACCTCCCTGGAGAGCTCTTTCAGGGGGATTTTTCATGCCTTACCCAAGGAACTCAGCCATGCAGGAGGAGGGATTTGGGATTTGAGGTTTGGGATTTGGGGTGGATCCTCCCCTGCACACCTGGATGGGGTTGTAGGTAGAAACAGTCACCAATCCCTGCATTCACCTCCTGGTTCTTGGGATGTTTTTGGGGAATGGTGGATTTAAATCTTTTCCCACCTCCTGATCTCACAGGATTTGCTGGAGAAAACCCCATTAGGACTTCCAGAGAGAAATCTGGGACTGGCTGCAGCACAGATGTCTGCAAGCAACAATAGGCTGAGCTCAACCCCACGCTCTGAAAGCAGAGGGGGGAGGGACAAAAAGAAGAAGAAAGGGAAGGGGAGAAGCAAAGCAGAAAATCATTAGATGACTTCAGCCCCTCGTGACAGCATCAAAAAGGAAGAGTCGTAAATTCGGATCCCATTAAAGCCGGGGGGAGCAGGAAAAGCCGTTTTGGGGCTGCAGCTGCAGGTGTGGGGTGGGCAGAGCTCTGTCCTGGGCTTCTGGGGTTCATCCTCTGTGCACTGGGGGTGCTGGACACCGCTTTCCCTCCCTGACTCCTGAGACCAGGGGGTCCCTGGAGTGTTTGGGGTGTCCATTCCCGCTTTGGGGATCTCACAGGGTGTGAAGCTCTCACACATGGGGCTCAGACACAATTTCCACGTTCCCTCTGTACTTTGCTCTCATCCTTTCCAAACCCCAACTCCAGTCCCTGGGGATTTGCTCTCTTTGCCTCCTGCTAATTTGGGATAACTGATTGGATACACATTAAAGCCATTGAGGATTTTCTCCCCTGGGGCTTCCCAGGGCATGTCTCACTGTTTTATGCCTTTGTTTAACTGGATAATAATTCCATTTATCATTGTGAGCATTTCTTTTTGTCTTTCAACCACTTGAGGTTTTTTGCTTAATAATCCAAACTATTATCCTATTGTCCTAGCTGATCATCCAAGACAAAAAACAAAACAAAAAAAAACCAAAACAAAACAAAAAAAGTATTTGGAAGGAAATCTCTCATTCTCTTTATTTTTAAGGTGTGAAATAGGTCATGTTTTAAGGCTCATTGTCTGCTGAACAGCATGAAAAGCAAAAATCTTGACTGAGGGATCCCCACACCAAATATTTCCTGGGCAGGGAATGGGGTTCCCAGGATAAGTGTGGTGTGTGCCTGGACAGAGCTGCTCGTGCCTCACAGCTGCAAATCCAGAAAGGGATGTTGCAAGTGTGAAAAGTCTTCTAAAGGAACCACAAAAGGGGAGGAGAAAAAAACTCCGATTTGATTTTTGATAGATTCGAGAAGGCCAGGGAGTTCTCATTTTTCAGATATGCAGGACAGCACGTTTTTATTTAAGATTGATTGTGAGTGACAGAAATGTGGGAACTGTGTAATAGCTAAAAAAAAAAAATCTGTTGCTTCCTTGCAGCCCCCAGACAATGGCTAATTGTTCTAATTTGGGTCACTCCCCTGCTGTGCTGCAGCAGGAATCCTTCACCAGGGCTCTTTAATCATTAATGTTGGCCTCTTTTCCATGGTTCTTGGCCCCGGTGCAGCCCCCAGGGCTCTGCCCATCCCCAGGGATTCTGCTGCTGGAGGAGGAGCAGGGATTCATTTCTTAATGAAAACAAATTAATTCGCTGTAACATCTTTATCACCTCCTTTGCGTCCTCCTCCTTCCTCCTCTCCTTTGGAGCAGCCCTGAAATCCAGCTTGGCGACCCAGATCTTGGCCATGAGGTGATGCAGGGAGGACAGGCAGTGACTCCAGGGTTATTTATCTGCAGTGGAACCATGGCCCAGCTCTTCCCAGGGTTGTTTTTCCATGGTGAAAATCCCTCTGCCCTGCAGAAGAGCCAGGAAGGTGCCCAGGGGTGGTGAAAGGTGCTGTGCAGGTGCTGGGTGATGCCTCAGCCACGGGGTCAGGGCTCCCTGCAGGTTTGGCAGGGCACAAATCCCAACTCCCAACCTCTGCCTGCTCCCATTGATCCCTGGTGTGAGAAAAGATACTTCCAAAATTTTAAAGGTTTATTAAAACCTTATCAAAAATACAACAGAAGACTGAATAGAGAAAATATTATAGCGCCAGGAGCAGAGGATTTTTTTCCCACCATGTGCTCTCCCACACAATGGAGGTTTCACCTTTTAACCCTTTTAGCCCCTCCCAAAGTTCTGTCCATCCACTCCTTCTGTGCTGCCCAGGGGTGGAGATCACTTCATTAAATCTTGATTGGAGCTCAGGTGCTGCCAGAGTAACAAACGACCCTCCCAAATGTCCCAAACCCAGGGCACCCCCGATGACAACACAAGGGGGGTAAAACACAACTATATAAAACTTCTCTTAACATATATACATGATATTTACCTTTTAATTGTGAGAATCAACCATCACATTGCTCATCTGTCACACTGGGTTTGACCATTTCCCGTTCCTTCACCCAGAGCAGCAGGAGCCTGGCGGTCCCCAGCACAAGCCCAGGTCCCCCCATCCTTTCTGGGGACCCACAGGGCTTGGCTGGTGCCTCCTTTCCTTGTTTTCCTGCGGAGCAAATCCCGTGGGAGCAGGGCTGGCTGGGGACTGCACAGTGCCACGAATCCCATTCCCAGCTGAAATCTGTTAAGGGATTCAAATCCCCTCAATCTGCAGCTCCTCCCAGCAGCCCTCTCCTCTGCAGAGGGCTGGAGCAGAGCAGGAATGATGGAGAAAGAGGCCCTTTGCAGGGAAATGCTCTGCTCCCAGCCCTCCCTGCATCCCTCCTGTGCTCCACGGCTCATCCAGAGGTCAGGAATTGTGCTGGGGCTCTGCCAGCTTGGAGAGGACACGATCCAGTGGAAGGCATTGCCCAAAATCTGCTCCCCTGAGCTGAGTCTTGCAAAGCTGGGCTTTGAGAGCTCCTTGAGTCATCCCAAGGCTGCTGCCTGGAAGTGCTCAGCAGGGCTCAACTTCTCCTCAGAGCTTTCCAGTGTGGATGGAAGGACAGGAGGGAGCTGTGCAGTATTCCTGCTCCTTGCAGGGGCTGATTTGGTGCCTTTTTGGGCCACCTAAAAGCAGAGGCCAGAGAGAATTAAGGCAATAAAAAGCAGTTTATTTATATTTATTGAAGGGCCTTCAGGTACAGTTAGGGCAGATGAAGTCCCCCAGGGGCTGTGCCCAAAATGGATGTGGGGTCACAGGTTTTTATACTTCCATAATTTTGGTCCATTTGCATATTGGGGGTTAATCTTCAATTACAGCTTCAGGTAATAAAGTCATTTACCCCAAGTTTGCTCCCCCAACTCACTTTTGTTTACATTTCTCAGTGCCTGAGGCAGTGAGATGTCCTTGATTTCCAGGCCTGGAGAGGAATTTTTGTGTCTGACCAAATGGGAGAACAGCACTGTATATGGAGCTTAGAGTTATGCACTAAAGAGCTGCAGGATTGCAAATATATGAAAAATATAACAGCTAAAACCCTTAGGGATCCATTAGGTGCTGCCCACAGCATTTTTGCTGTGTGTGACCCAGGGTTCTCTCCCTGCAGGAGCTGTAGATCGTGGCAGTGGGAACAGATTCATGGATATTCCCAGATGTGTGGCTGATGGATCTGTAGGAGCTCAGCTGGGGGCTCCTCACCAGCATTCATCAGCTGGCTGGGAGCTCAGTGCTCAGGAAAAAGGCACATCCCAGCTTTTTTCCTGTCAGCAGCATCAGCTGGGAAGGCTGGACTCTGTGCGTGTGTGGTCTGTCCCATCTCCCCAGGCCTGCCATGCAGTTTTTCTCCCAGAGTTTGGGAACCAGATAAAAAAATGCACATTCCCACCCCCTGTGGATGTAAGAGGGGCCGCATCTTGTGTGATGCTTTTCCTGTGTGTTATTTCAGGAGCATTTGCTGCTGGGATTGGGCTCTGGTGGTTAGAAAGTGCAATTTTTGTGCTTAGTTGTTGTCCTTTCCTTGGAAAGGGCACTCGGGGTTTCCCAAAACCCAGTCCTGTGGGATTCAGGCTCTGCAGGTTGAGGTTTCCCTGCCCTCTGACCACAACAAATCAGCTTTATATTGACCTTCCAAGAGTGATGTGATGGAGACTGATGGAGATGTGGCAGGAAGAGCTTTTTGCCTCGATTTTGATGTTGTGGGAAGTGCTTCACCCCTGAAGCAGCAGGATCTGCCCAGAGGGGTTTGTGGCTTTTTTTCCATCATTCTGAGGGTGCTGATGGTGCAGGGTAGAGATGTTATCCCAAGGCAGAGGAAGCACCCCACAGGAATTCTTGGCATTATCCCTCCCCAGGCTAATCCCCTCAGCTGGGTGTCTCCCCATTCCCCAGTGAGGTTCAAACCTTGCCAGCACGAGCTGGGCTGGTTTTAAAGCTGATTTTTAAGCTGATTTTTACGCTGATTCCCTTTCCAAACAAGCTCTTGGGCTCAGTCCCACCAGGGTGTGTGTGTCAGCTCCAATTATTTCCTGATAGACTTGGATCAGGAACAGGGAAAAGCTTTTGTTTGGAGCCCTTGGCACAGCACCAGCAAAGTCCCTTCTCCTGCACGCGAGTTTTGAGGCTGCAGAAGTATTGGGTAAAAACCTAAAAAATGGAGGTTCCTGAAGCACAGAATTTGTGGGAATGAGGTGTGCAGAAGGAAGGAGCCCATCCTGTGCCTTAGGAGGGCTCTGAAACGGGAAATTTATTTGGGTGGGGTTTTTTTTGTTTGGTTGGGTTTTTTTTTTTTTTTTTTTTGTTTTGTTTTGTTTTGTTTGGTTGGGGTATTTTTTGTTTGTTTGTTTTTTGGTTTTTTGTGGGGTTTTTTTTGTTGTTTTTTTTTTTTTAATCTACAGGGTTGATGTGTGCAAGTATCATGTGCTCTAAATCTCCAAAACAGAAATATCCCAGGACCTGCAGGGCTTGGGAGTTGAGCTTGTGAAGAAAAAGGGCTGAAAGGGTGGGAAGGCCATGAAGGATGTGGAGAAAGGATTAAAATATTCCTTCTTGTCCTGCTCCTGTACCAGCATGGATGGGCTGGGTTTGCTGAGCTGATCTCCTCTGGGCTGAATTATTCAGGAATTGAAGTTATTATTCAGGATGGGAAGTTCAGGCCTGAGCTTCCCTCGGCCATCTGGAGGTCTGGGACCTGCTTGAGGGGAAAGAAAAACCTCATCAAAAACCTCACTGGAGAGGCAAGATGGCCATGACACACCTGAAACAGCAAAAATTTGTGGTTTTTTTTTTTAGTTTCTCAGCTTCTCCGTGTTTCTCTTGTGAATCATTTCACTTCCCCAACAGTTCAGCTGGGATAAGGCTGGAGACAGCTTGAATTGTTTTTTTCCAGGGTTATTTTGGAGGCAATTTGCAGCACAAAATGCCAGCCCGGTGTCCTTCCCCCTCACGATTTTAGCACATTGTTTCCTTTTCAACACCAGTTTTTGCAGGGAGGCCTCGGAGCTGGAAACCCCCGCTCGTCCCTGAGGGTGGGCTCTGCTCTTTCAGGGGCTGCTGCAATGCTTAAAATTGTTTTAAAAAGCAGATGAAATGAAAGCTGCTGGCACCTGGCAGGTTAAAAAAAAAAAAAATATATAGAGAGGTGTCAAAATCCGTGGTGTTTTCTTCTCATGTTGGGGAGGGTGCTTCCACAGCCGGGAAGGTGTTGCTGGCAGTGTTGCCTTCCCAAAATGTTTTGAGGCTCTAATTAAGGAATTGCCTGCTTTTCCAGGCTTTCCAGTGGGAAATGTGAGGTAAAATTTTGCTTTTCTTATTTTTCTCAGTGTTCATTCCACAGGCTGGGCCTCCCAGGGTTCATCCAGGCCCGGGGCTGGTTTTTGCCACAGGGCCTGCAGTGGGAGAGCAGCTGTGGGAACGCTGAGGAATTAAATTTGTGGGATGAAAACCCAGATTTTGGGTTCAGCGTGGTGGTGAACAAGGTGTTGAAAAGCAGGGGTTTAAATGTGCTCCTACAAACCCAGATTTCCTGGGAATCAGAGGCTCAGGGGGAAGTGGCTCCTGGTTCCCAGGGTTTTCCATACCCTGTGTCCTGCTGGGATCCCTGGATCTGCAGTTTCTACCTGAAATCCCCTGGCAAGCTGGGCAAGCACCACCCTGGAATTAGCAGGGAAAAATCAGCTGGAAAATCAGCTTGTGATTCATGGGAATCATCATGATATATCTGGGAATAAACCCTCCCAATTTAAGACATTACTTCATTGTTAGAGTGGAGTCAAAACCCACAAATCCTGGCTGATATTTCTGCCCCAGCCACCTGCAGAAATGTCCTGGGTTTGTGGTTGTTGTGGGGTTTTGGTTTTTTTTACCCTGAGAAAACCTGCTGTAATTGTTTCCCTGTACACCCCCAAGTGATTTGTCAAAATCCCAATTGCTCCTGGGTAATTCAATATTTATGATGTCTTTATAAGACCGGTCCCGCTCCACTGATGCAGAGGTGAGGGGGCGAATAAATTGCATAAATTGCATACATTTCATAAATTAGGCTGCAAAAGCTGAGCTCTCAGGGAGGATATGAAGGCAGCAATAATTGGCTGTCCAGGCAGAGGAGATGCAGTACCTTCCTCAGCATTCCTGCCTGGATTTTCCCAGAAAATCCTGAGCCATCCCTGTGGCTGAGCAGCCCAGGCTGTTTATTGTAGGGTTTCCTCTTTAATTCCTGTGTCCTCCCTAATGATGCAGCAGTTTGATAAAACCAGGCAGACAGCACAAATTGTCGCATTTTGGATCTTTTTTTTTATCGTTATTGATATTTCAGTCAGGTTCATCTCTGCCTGTGACCTTTCAGAGAGCAAGAGAGGCACTGCAGGATGGGTGGTTGGAATTATTGGATGGCAGATCATGTGTATGAAAATCCTGAAACATGATGGAACAGTCTGGATACTGAGGATTGGGTTTTATTTTATTTTTAGGACCCAAAATTTCTAGACCCACATCCTTAGAAACTTTCAGAGTTCAAGTTTTCCAAGCCCAGTATCCCTTGGGGTGGAAATTTGATCCAAAATCGAGAAGACGCCACATTTCTTCATGTTTTATTTTTCCTAACAATTAAATGTTGTGAGATTTTCTCTTCCCAAGACTCCATCAGCTCACAAAGCCTCTGGGAAGCAGCTTTTGGTGGTAATGAATGGATGATTTAACCAAATTTAATCAGTCTGCGCCAAATTTTAGCGCTGGAAGCTGTTGCGTGGTGTCAGATGGTAACGGTGGGATAATAATAATAATAATAACAATAATAATATAAATGATTAATAATAATAATAATAATAATAATAATAATAATAATAATAATAATAATAATAATAGTCCTGCAGAATCTTAGCAATCAGATTTTTTCCCCCTTTCTAGACAGTTTTAAGGGTGGTCACTCAAGGTTTCCCAGCTCCCATCTGGAGCCACTCTGGGCTCGGAGGACAACCTGGGTGTGGTGGCAGTGCTGCAGAGCCCTCACCCCGTGTCCTTTCCATGTTTTTGCAGGAAGGGGACTCCCTGGGAGCCATGGAGAAGCTCTGCAGGCAGCTCACCTACCACCTGAGCCCCCACTCGCAGTGGAGACGCCAGGGCATCATGAAGAGGAAGCCGCAGTCCTGGTGAGTCCCTGCTGGGTCACTGTCCCCAGGCTGGCCTTGCCACCCCTCAGGGCCACCACGGGGCTGGGGGCAGTGGGGAGGGGGGTTTTCCACGGTGGTTTTGGCAAATGTGGGAGCTGCCTGTTTCTCCCTGCAGCCACAGGAGGAACAAATCCACCGGAGTGAAGGGAAGTGCTCAGAGCTGGGGTGTCCCAACCTCCCAGCTTCTCCCAGCCTCCAGAATCCTCCTTCCTCTCCAATCTCAGCAGCATTTCCCCCATTTATGGTTCCTTCATGCTCCCCCAGAGATGTTTTCCTCTATTTCCATCTTCCTTTCCCTCTTGTGGAGAAGAGCAGCACTTCAGTGCCTGGGGAGGAGGCATGGTCTGGAAAACCTGAGCCATCCATCCTCCAAAAATCCCTTGTCTCCCAAACTGCTCCAGGACCTCTTAATTAGCTGGTAATTAATGTACAGGCACATGTCACCATGCCCACGGTGGCTTGCAGTTTACACAGAAGGAATGTTGTTGTTCAAAATAGGGAAAAAATAACCCAAATCCCCTCCTCATCCAGCTCCTCAGCAAAGCATTCCCATCTGGTGTCATTCTGGAGCTGAGAAACCTGTGGATGAGGCTGATGGGAATAGAAAGGGCTGCTTGTTTTCCTTATGTTGGGCATTATATATTTATTATTTTTGCTTAAGGAAGCGAGAAATAGAAACAAAGCTGCAATCTGGGAGAGTCAGGATTTGTATCCAGGTGCTGGCTCGTGGTCCCAGGAGAGTTTTGGTTGTAATGGAGCTGTAGTGGGAATTAATCCAATGAAAAAAAACTGGGATAGGTAAACAGAGGGGAGGAACGTGGTTACAGGAGGAAAGAAAAAGAGACAAGGAAATAAAGGATTGAGTGGCCAAATAGGATTAGGAGCACATCTCCCAGGGATCTGGTTTATCATCCTCACAAAGTGCTGTCCTGAGAGACCAAAACGTGGAGAAATGTATTTCACCAGCAGTGTCACCCACGTTTTTGGTGGGGTTTAAGGTGTCTTGGTGGCTAAAATCTGCAGTTTCCAGTAAAGCAGCAGAAACGGAGGGAGTTTGGAGCTCCCAGGCTGTGTCCTGCGGGCACACGGAGCTGTAATGACCCAGCAGCTCATTACCCTCCGGGGCTTCCTCTTAATTAGAGTCGGAAATGCTCACCCCTTATCAGCCCATCAGGGCATTGTTCAACTCACACTGCTGCCGCATCGCCGAGCTCTTTACAGCCCCCAAACCAGCCGAAATCCTTGGAAATGGACAAACTTCGAGCCCTGCTTTGTGCCCCTGCGTCTTTAATTACCAATCGCTGTCCTTAATCCCCAGCCCGGGATCAGCCGCGGTGTGAGCACAGCCTCGTGCCCGAGATTTGCAGGGCTTTAGCTGCAGCTTTTCCTTGCAGCAGCCGGGAGATAGCTGAGGTTGTCCGGGGCTTTAGGAGCAGGGGTGAGGTTTTGGGATCAGGTTTTGGGATGAGGTTTTGGCTGCCAGCGAGCCCTGAAGTGACCCAGTGCCAATGTGGGCTGCTGGTCCTGCCCCAGCCAGGCTTTGGAGGGTGGCATTTTCCTGGATTTCTGGTTTAGATGCTCTTTTAGGAGGTGGCTGTGAGTTGAACCCTTTGCGGGAAGGTGAAGTCAGTCTTTTGCTAAGGTCTAAATGCCATAAAACAGGGTTTTTACAGCGAGCATCCTGCTCTGGGCTGGGGTTTCCAATGCCCGGTGCTGCTCCCAAGGGAATTGTCAGCTCCCATTCCCAGGCGCTGGCACTGCCCTGACTCAGCCCTGCTGCCAGGTGTTGCAGGAACTCCCCAGGATCACAGATCCACCCTTTTCCGTGAGTGTGTTGCAGGGAAAATCGCTTTCCCTCATCCACACCCACATATCCGTTGCAGGTGAGAATGGGAAGCAGAGCAGGAGGAGGAGGATGGGCATAGAGGATGGAGCTGATTTTTTGGCCGGGCAGAGGGGGAGGCTCTGCTCCCTAATCCCAGCTCCTCCCAGGCTGGGTGTGCTCCCTAAATCCAGGCAGACATTCCCAGCCCTGGCACAGCAGCACCCAAACCTCTGCCAAATGACCTTATTTTTTTGGCACGTTATAAATCTGTCTGGCTCTCCCTCGCTGTCTCCGCGCCTCCCTCGGAATACATTAAACACCCAGGGATGAAAATCGGGGAAAGCCAACAGCAGCAGGATGAAGGCAGCCTGCTAAAGTCATTTCCCTGCGCCTGGCTCTGCTTGGGGACATCATCCCAGCCCTGGAATCTCCCTGCTCCCGGAATCTCCCTGCTCCTGCTCTGCCAAGCGCCGGCCTTCAGCCTCACAAAGGCAATCCGGGAATCCAAGCTCCCGTCATTGCTGCGGGGCAGGGCTGGCAGCGAGGAGGTGTTTCCCAGGGGAAACCATCCCCGGGGATATCCCGGTCCCTTGTGGTGGGGATGAGCCAGGAATGCAGCAGGGAGGATGGGGCAGCGGGCACCAGCTGAAGGAATATCAAATATTCACGTTGTAAGTCCGAATTTACATCAAACCCTTTATTTTTTTCTTTCTACACACAATTCTTGATAATCACCCTGCATGAAGCAGGGAAAGAATTTATGGTGAAGCAGCTCAGTTTAAATAGAATGAAATGGGGTCAATCTGAACCTAAATTTGTGGATTTTTTGACCCTGCTGCTGCTCAGAGAAACCCCCAAGTGTCCACACCAGGCTGAGCTAACGTGTCTTTTTCTGCACTTTCTGACCCCATTTTTTTGTTTCATAGCTCCCAGTCCTCGCTCATGCAAAACTCCAAATGCTGGCACCTGGAAAGAGCCAGGAGCTGATTCTTTTCTCACTTCTCCTGGGTTTTCCAGATGGTTTTCCTTAGCTCCAGCCCATTCTTTTCTTTGCCACTTGTCCTTTCTGCTGGTGACACCTGGGACTCAGCCTGAACTCTTTCACTCTCTGATGTGAAGTCATTAGAAATCACCTTGAAAACAGCAGGAAAATTAATTGTTTGGGACAGCTTTTGGGATGTGGAGGCTCTGTGAGGCTGTGGCAGATTTAACCCCTGGTTACCTGAGAGCTGGATGTTCTCCATGGCATTTGGCATCCAGAGCAGAGGCCTGTTAGAACAGAAGGTGTTTGGATTTAGTGATGAATTTACAGTGGTTGAGCAGCCTTATTTTGATGGCAGGAATGATCTTTTAGCATCCCACTCCTGATTTCATCGGGGGCACAAAACATTTCTGTCCTGCAGGAATGCTGGGTGCTGGGCTTTCATGTTGGCAGTGCCTGCTTGCATTGCTTTACAAAGGAAAAAAATAATTTAAAAATGAATTTTAATGGTGGGAGAAGCCCTTTGGAGAACAGAAAGGGAATGTTTGTGGCTGGAAATCCTCCTCTGCTGTGGCAGCTGGTGGGCGAGGGAGAGAAGTTGGAGCTCCTGCAACAAATATTCCCTTCAGAGCATCCAGCACAAACCCAGGAGGTGGGAGGAGGCTGGAGCAGGGACTCCTGGCCATTAAAATCCCATTTCTGTGTGTGTGTGTGCTGGAGCTGCTGCAGGAGAGCAGGAATGTGGGAGCTGGATGTGTGTGGGTGATCCCTTCTCCCTGTGCCGTGGGATGCCATTCCATGGACATTCCACAGCTGTCCCAGGGGACAGAGGATGCCCCAAAATGCCCAGAACTCACTGGTTTGGGGTAGTGGTGAAGTTTTCCACCTTTTGCAGTGGAAAGCAGGCAATTCCCAAACCTGTCTGCTGTGTCCAGCGTGGCCTGAGGCTCTGGGGGTGGAGAAAAGCAAAGCTCTGGTTCCTGGTGGCCTTTCAGGTTGGGATGCTCAGCCCAGGCTCAGAGGCACTCTCTAATAAATGTCTTAATGTGATGGGAAGGCCACACAGAAATGAGCTAAGATTTTTGGGAGAGAGAGTGGAAAACCTTTGGGAGACACCTTTGGTTTGGTGGAGTTCACACAGGGCTCAGCCAGCTTAATAAATTGGGAATATTTTCTGTGCTTTGGCAGAAATGTTTGGGAATTTGTGGTGCTGAAGAGCAGGAGGGGGCTCTGGGATTTGGCTTTTCCCCACACAGCAAATGAGGAACTTTGATGGGGTTCAGGGCACACAGAGAGGAAAAAAAAGGAACTTTTTGAGGTACCAATAAGGAGTTGGGAGAACAAGTTGGATGTAATTTTATCCCAGGAATGCCCTTTTCATCACCTCTGTCCTCCCCACCTCGCTCTCCTCCATGGCCATGGGGCATTTCCTCCATCTGCCCAGTTTGGATTTTTATAGCTACTCAAGATGGGCCTTTTCTCTTTCTCTTATGCTGGGCTGGGAACAAGCCCTGATGTGCCCTGTCAGTTGTCCTGTTCCCTCCTCCCCACGCTGCTCTGGCTGCTGCCCCTTGAGTTTATTCCCTTTGGCACGTGCCTGCTGTGTCTGTGCTCTCTCATGGGCTGGGTGACTTCCACGCTGCTCCTTTGCTTTGTGGAAAATCCATTTTCCAAGATATCTGAACAGGAGCAGCATTTGGGGCTGGTGCTTTGCACGTGCCTGGCTGGGATTTGGGATTTTTTGTGGAACCCCAAGGGATTGGAGTGGGGTGGGCAGGTTAAACCTGGGGTTAAATGTGCCCAAGCTGCTTCCCAGAAAAAAAGGGAAAATCTCAACCCTCTGAAGCTGGGATGCAGCTCCCTGGAGCTCTTTGTTATGTAGAAATTCCAATTAATATTCTCAAAAATGCTGTTTAATGTGCAAACATCTCCTCTGGCAACCCCAGGGTTTTGTGACCATGCAAAAACCTTGCTGAAATGTTTTGTCCTGGTGGGAATGGGGTGTGATGTTGGAGGGGAGAGGAGGAACAGGCCAGCAATCATCCAGCACAGGCTGAGTGGGAAGAAGGGAAGGATTCCATCCAGCTGGAGATGGATTTCTTGAATGAGAGAGGAATAAAGAAAAAAAAAGAAAGCTATGTCATTTAAAAGTCGATAATGTACAGCACTAAGAGGCTTTGGTGTTAAATAATTCTCTTTTCAGGCTAGTGGGGTATAAATTCAGGGTGTCGGGGTGCCCCTGCTTTGCACTTTATCCCTGGGTTGGGGAGGGGGTGTCGGGCAGGGAGGGATGGATGTGACAGTGCCCAGGGATGTCCTGAGCTGCTCCCAGCTCAGCAGCCCGGCTGTGCCAATGCTACAGCAAAGCAGAGGCTGAAAACCAACCCAAGGAATTCCTTTCCCACCCAGTTCTCCCCTGGATGATGCTGAAGGGCCCAAAAGCAGAGAGAATTCAGGACATTAAACCCCACAGTGCAGGCTCCAGGGGCTTGGAAGGGAAATGCTGTGATGCTTCTGTTGAGTTTAAAGAGTCAGAGACTTTTGGCAGGATGAAAGCAGGGCTAAGCTGTGAACAGATGAAATGCTGGTGTGGGGGGAAGGTGGAATGCTGCAAATCTGGGGGAGTAAAGATCTGTGAGGGCTGTGGTTGAGAAATTATTCTGCAACAACGTGTGGCTTGTGGCAATTAAAGGAGCTGCCACCATCATGGGATCATTAAGGCTGGAAAAACCTTCTGAGATCAAGTCCACCACAAAGCCAAGAACACATCTCCACATCTTTTAAATGCCTCCAGGTATCCTTTAAATAACTTTAAAGGATAAAGGGAGTTATTGTTGATGATATTCTGGGAAAATCAGATTTTTCCTGTGCCTGTTGCAGTGGAAGATGTAGGATCTGCCCCCTGCTTCCTGGAACAACTGAGCAAACCACACCAAGCAGGTGCTGAAATCACTCCGTGCCACTGCTTGGCCAGCAGACCAGCAGGTTTGGGTGGAACTGAGTTCTGTTTGCAGCTGAGTTTGGCTGGGGGAGAGGTTATCCCTGCCCTGGAGAGGCTGCAGCTCCTGGCACACCTTGCCCAGCCAGGAGCTGCCATTAACCAAGAGCTGCATCTGAAGCTGAGCTGTGAATAATTGATGGCCACTGAAATGCCAGCCGGGTTGGTGGCACAGGGCTGGCACATCCAGGGGGGACTTCAGGTTTTCCACTGGCTCAGTGTGCAAAATGAGCCTTCCCTGCTCCTTGCCCCAGAATTGAAAACAATTGACCCAAACTGCAAACACCATTCCCCCCACACGGATGAATACTGACCCTGACAAAATCTCAAATTGCTTTTGCTGCTCCTGTCAGCCACAAATGCTGCAAAATAAAGCAGAAACAACCTGAGGCTGGGCTGGGGTGATTTAGAGCAGCAGGACACTCCTCCCCACTGGCTTTTCCCTCTCACTTTTGCTGCAGCCTTATAAACCTCAGGTTTTTAAGGCACTACCTGGGATTTAAAATTTTGATTTCTAGCCACCCTCATCCTCCTCTTTGCTCTCTCCTCCTGCAGCTGAATCAAGGAATAATGGTGGATTTCCTCCCCTCCCACCTCCTTGCACTGGGTGCTTGTGCCTCCTTAAATGTGTTTTTAGTTCAGTGCTTAATTAGAAAAGGCCTTTGATGGTGAAAAGTGTGGGGTTTTAATTTATTTTTTTGGTAATAATTGCTCCTCTGCTCCTGGGCAGAGTGGAAATGAGCTTTTCCATGGACACATGGCGGGGATTATTTAAATCCATCCCCACCACTCGGGCTGGGAACCAGCCGGTAGAAATTGTTATTAAACGAGGGAATCAGCTGGGAAAATAATTCATCCCCCTGCTTGGAAGTGGTCCAGACACTCTGTGATGATTTGTTTTGTCTCAAAACAGACACTGACTCCTTTTTTTGGGTGGTGAGGGGCATTTTGGGGCCTGGATGCTGCTCCATGGGGGAAAGGCATGGAGCCCATTTAATCCCCAGCCAGCCCAGCCTGGCTGTCACCCCGGGCTATATTTCCCAATTAAAACCATCAAGCTCGATGATGAAGCTTTGATAGGCACTCTTTACATTTATTTTATTTCCCCAGCCCTTTCAGGCGGTGAATGGAGGTGTTTAGTGAGCTCATCCATCACTTTAACTCGGTGAATTCCCACCTCCCACTGCTGCTGCTGCTGCTCTCTTTGACTGGAAATAACGCTTTAAAATAACGCTGCAAATGGGGACGGCGACAGCGGGGGGCTGTGGCATCACCAGGGGCTTCTGTCTGTCCCTGAGAGTCCCCACGGGTGGCACAGACTGGGCTCACCCCCTTCCACTCCGACCCTTCATCCTCACACACCCCTTGGCTCCTGGGAGACGGGGTGGAAATAAAAAATAAAAAAAAAACCCTCTGGAGCATCTGAAGCACAGAAGGTTCTTTTGCATCTCAAAAGGGGATTTTGGCACCTCCAGGAAAATGTCCAAAGCCCCTGGACACATTCAAGTTTTTCCAGGCCTTGCCAGGCTGTGTTTTGACACATCCCAGTGTCAGAGGAGCCCCAAGGCTGATCCCTTTTGTCCAGCCCAGGGTGGCAATATGTTCTTGCAGGTGTTTTACTCTCCCCTGATCCAGGATTAGCGCCAGCCTGGGGAGCTGGGGGGTTTTTCCTGGCTGAATCCACCCTCTTGTGCTGCAGTCACTCCTCTGGTGCCCTGGGGAGTGAGGATTATCCCTGGCAGCTCCTGGCCTGGCAGAAATGCCCATCTGGAGCCAGTCCTCTCCTGCCTTCCCTGCTTTCATCAGCTGCTGGCCCCTCCAGTGGGGCTCGTTATCCCAAAGATGCTGAGCTGGACATTTGGGGTTAAAAAACAACAAAAAAAAAAAACCATGTGTTGACATAATAATATGGACATACTATGTACAAATCACTCTGGAGGATTTGTTGTTGGGCTGATCTCTGCAGCAGCCAGCTCAGAGCACAGTGACACAAACCCTCGTCACTGGTGGGTGCAGAGAGCAGAGAAAAAGGCAAAATATCTGCGTTTGGAGGTTGGAGCAGGGAAGCCAAACAGGCAGCCAGGGAAAATCCAGGGAAGGTTTTTTGTGGTTTTCCTGCCTGTCCAGCAGAATTTGCCGTGCCTGGGGATGGGGGAGCTGGGCAGTGTTTGGCTGCTTGGAGCACAGGATCACATCCCTGCTCTGCCCCAGCAGCCAGCCCCAGCTCTGCTCCCTGCTCTCTTTGCATCTTTGGGGGCAGCTGGAGGCTGCAGTCCCCCCATCAGCAGGGAAATAACCTGCCAAAAGCAATGCAGTGAGTGCTGGGGGAAGAGGGAGTTTGCTTTGGGCAGCTCAAGCTGTTCTCCTTGCCTGGATTTTTCCCTTTGTTTGGCTTTGCGGGAATGGCTGCAGCCACCCTGGGCTCAGGGAAGGGGATTTAAAATGAAATAACTGCACCAAAAACTCTGCCCAGCAGGAAAAGCACCCCACAGGGTGCCAGAAATTCAATTTCAGCCTCTGCTGCAGGGACAAAGGAGAGGAGTGCTGAGAAATCCTCTCATTGGAACAGAAGGTGAAAAAGGCACCCAAAAAAATCCCTTTTTCTTTTGAAGCAGTGGGCCAGGTTGTATCCTGTTACTCCTCACTGGAGGGCAGCTGAGGGGACAATGGTGGCAGTGTTCTGCTGGGCTGAGGGGGACCCAGTGTTTGGTGTTAATGTGAAGCAGATGCACCCCGGGGTTGGAATTCCCAGCAGCAGAGCTCCTTCTCCTGAGTGCCAGGGACCCCAGGCCAGCCCCTGGGGGCAGCGTGGGCCCTGCAGGGAGCCAGGGTGGCCACAGGAGCAGGGTTTGCTTGGCCACCTGAACACCTGGGTGTTGAAAACCTGGTGAAACAAAGCTTTTTTGGCTCGATAGATGTACAAATCCTGATTAAAAGCTGGCCAAACGTCAGGTGAGAGGTTCTTGGCTGCCTCACTGTGCCCATCTCCTCTTCCTTTGGCTGCTGCAGCCCCTCCAGCACAAATCCCTGGATGTTCCTCAGGATGTTCTGTGCTCTGGGGGGGCTTCCTGACCCTCTGGATGTGGCTGGAGGCCACCAGCCCCACATGGGACATCCCAGACCCATCCCATGGTCCCTGTGCCCCCAAACCAGCTGTGCCCAGGGTCAGGAGCTGGAGTTTCCCTGTGCTCCATCCCTGAATGTGGCAGGAGCTGTGCTGGGCTTCACTTTGGGCCCCAGAGCTGTTGGGATTTTGGTGGGAAGGGCAGGATTGGCTGGGAATAGGGTCCTGCCAAGGATTTTTTGGGGAAAAGGGAAAAATAGGGGGTGATGGCAGCTCCTGGCTCTGGAAAAAATCCCTTCCAAGGAGGGAGGGGGACGAGCAGGACCCTGGGAGCCGGGCTGGCGGCTGCCTCTGCTGCTCTGGCTCTCATCAGAGCAGGGGGGACCTCAGCCTGCCTAAACTCTTCCAAATGTGATCTGTGCTCCAATAAAATAAACATTTTAGGGAAAGCCAAGCCCCAGGCACACATTTTGGCAGCTGATCACTCCCTAATTGCAGGAAGAGCAGTTGGGAGAGGGTTTTTGTTTTTTTTTTTTTTTGTTTCTGATGAGAAAACTGGGCTGGAGGATCAGAGTTGAAATTTCTCTCCCCACATCTCCCCACACCCAAAAATCCTGGGGTTTTCCCCTTTGTGTGAATGGAATTCAACTTATTTCAAGGACCAGGAAACACAAAGAGCCTCTGCTAAGTGTGAACCTCAAACCCTCAGCGAGGGCCTGGATAAAGGGAGTTCTCCACAATTTTTCCTGCTTTTTTTTTGTTGTTGTTTGCCAACACCAGGGGCAGATTTGAGGGCTGGGAGAGGATTTTGGTGAATTGGAGCCATTGCCTCTCAAGCCTGGCTGTTCCTGGGTGTTTCCCCCATCCCAAAACTCCCCAGGCTCTGGAATGGGATGGAGATAATTAACACCAGCCCTAATTTCCATCGACGTGGCAAAGCCCAGTTTGTGGTGAGGGGACAGAGCAGGAGCAGCCACACTCTCCCCTCACTTTTGGGGTCACATCCAGCCTGTTAACGGGGTCCTTCCTTCCAAAAATCAAAGAAAGCACCAACAAAACCAAAGGGAGAGGCTGGAATTGTGGATTTTAGGGCAATCTCCATCCTGCTTTTCCAGAAAAGTGCTGGAGTCCTGGCCAGCACTGCTGTTCTCCATCACATCCCTCTCCCTTTTCTTTTTCCTCCTCTTCCACTTTTTTTACCCGTGTTGGCAGCCAGTTGGGTGTTTTTATGAGCAAATTTTTAGGAATTTCTTTTCCTGGGGCCTCTTCCCTTTGGACACTGAGGGCTGCAAATGGATTTAAAGGTTCTTTTCCTAACCAGCCCTGCTTCCTCTCTCCCTAGTGGGGAGTTGCTCATGTAAATCCAACAGGATTTGGGTGCTTTTGTATCTACCCAATCATAAAAGTCAATTTCCAAGAGCTTTTATAGCCTTTTTTTCCCCTCCTGTGCTAGAATCTGAAGAAAATGCTGTTTGTTTTATGGCAAACTCTCATTTATTGTAACACAAATCCTTATTTTGGGCCAATTCTCTTCCAGGGAGTCATTTCCAGAAGCCAGGAGCCCAACATGTTTTCCTTTGAATTGCTGATTGTTTTTCTCTGGGCATTTGTGCAAATTGCCTCTCCTGCAGAATCCAGGTTCTGTCAGCTGCAGCTCCTTATTCCACTGGAGTAGAGATTGCTGGGAAAATCCCAACAATTTCTGTATAAAAACAGAGGTTTGGGAGCAAATTATATCGTTGGGAGGGTGATATAAATACATTTTATTTTGGGGAGGATGGGATAGGAAAATGGAGCCCTCCAACAGCAGATTTACTTCCCCCCCCCCTAAATTAAATAGAGTTATAATTATAGCAAAGCATTTTGATTGCTCCCAAGTGCTTATTTTTAGCATTTTGTTTAGCAGGAAATAAAAACAATTTGAGGGGGGGAAATGATGGTTCTGAAACAGAGCAAGGACCTTTCCCTTCCCTCCCCATCCCGAGGCAGGCTCCTGGAGCAGGAGCTGCATGCAAATGAGCTGCTAATTGCTCCTGCTCCTCAATTTCAGTTAGTCCAGAGCAAAATTTTTATTTATTTATTTTTAAACGCTACCATGACTTTGGATGTTCTCAGCCACAGCAGTGCCCTGTCCACTTGGGACCTCCCACAACCTCTTTGATCTCAGGGGTATCCCATGGCTGGAGGTTAATTTGAGCTCCTTTTGTCCCCTAAGAATTCAGTCCTTCAGCATCAGGAGGTGTCCTCAGACCCTGCATTAAGAGGGGTGAAAAAAGAGCATTTCATTCTCATTTCTGTTTCATTCATACTCATTATATGGATATATTTTATCTATATATAAAATATAAAGTAATACAGGATATTCAATACACAATGTGTTAGTATCTGAGTCACATTCCCTCTTTCAGCTAAATAATTGTATTTATTTGTCTTGATTCCTCCTCTGAGGGTGGGGATTCTCAACCCTTTACTCAAAATGATCACTGAATTTGCAGCATTTGTATTCCTTCCTTTCCCAAATCTCTACTCCAGGGTTTGACTGCCATCATTTGGAGCAGGCATTTTGAAAAAGACTTTAATACTGATCCTTGCTACCACCATTATTTCAGGACAAATCTTTTATCTCAGGATTTTACCTTTTTTTGTTGTGTTGGATTTTTTTTGACTGACTCATTACATCCAGTAATGTTTCACTGACATTTTTATAAATAGTTTTCTCACCAGGTGTCTGTACAAATTTCTTGCTGTAATTCCTCAGTCTCTGGGGCTGCCTCTTCATTTTCCCTGAGCTGTTCCTTAGCAAAGAATTGGGCTGAACATCCCAATTTTCCTTCAGAACACGACACAAGTCACGATTTGTGCAGCGCTTGAGAGCAGTGCCATGAATTTAAACCAGGAGGAAACCCCTTTCTTCTCCTTCCCTTTGATCTAAACATCAATATTGCTGTTTATGACAACATTTTCTGATCTGCTTCCATGGCAGAGAGCTTTTAGCTCAGCGTGAGCGTGGATAAATCAGCATCCTGCCAGTGTGTGAGCCTAGTGAAGGGCTCTCTTCCCAATCCTGGTGTTATACTGGGCAAAACCCCAGCTGGGGGGGAGAAAAAATCAGTGTTTCCCCTATGGAACAGCCTTGTAAAATGTGAGGATGAAACCAAGTGGGTGTAACTGATCCCCCACTCAAGCTCAGAGGGATTTGTTTAATGGGTAAGATTTTCCTCCTGAGGTTTGGGGCCAACTTTTCTGGCAGGGCTGGGAGCTTTTCCAGCTGTTTGTTAACATAAATATCCCCCTTATTTCCACTTAGTTCTGGCTCAGAGTAGCCACGGGACTGGTTGGATGAAATCCTGTTTGGTTCCCCAGGGACAGGAGGGCAAAGCCTCCCCCAGGACCAGCCCAGGGCTGCTCTGACCTGGGGGTTCAGGAGATCTTTGTGCAGGGTGAAAAGGCAGCTTGTACAAGGGAATCAATCTGTTCCACTGGGGATCAGCTAAATCCCTCTCAGGGGGAAAGGACAGAACCCCAGGAGAAATCCCCTTTTCCTGCCTGGCAGAAATCCTATACACACTTCAAGAGAAAGAACAAATGTGCAGCAACACTGAAAACAGGAAAATAAAAAAGAGCTGTCCTGAAGCTGTCCCCATTCCCCCTTTGTTATCTCCTTAACTTTGCTTATTTAAAGCCACACCAGACATCCCACAGGAAAAAATGGATAAAACCAGGATCAAGCCCTGGATGTGTTTTAGCCGTGCTGTTAAATGGTTGTCACTGATTCCCTGGGGTACCCTGTGCTTTATTTGGGGGTGAGATGCTGCTTTGGTGCTCAAAGACTGCAAGACAAGAGGAATTTGGGGTTTTTTTGGTGGGTAAAACTTGTTACTGAGGCATCCCCTTGATCCCACATGGGGCTGCTCCCAGAAAATGTTGTGGCTGTAGTTGTAGAAGCAGCTGCCAGCACCAAATTACAGCTCTGGATGTGGAGTAGCTCTGGGTTTAACTGGCACACAACTCATGGGCGTGGATTTTTGGGGTAAAGCTCCCATTTTCCCCCTTCTTTGGAATCTCTGGGCAGTCATCCCTCGGGGGGAGCTTGGAAAAAACACTCCCAGAGGATGCAGAGCAGCAGCATCACAGAATTCTCCACAGCTTCACATTCCTTGGCCACCTTGGGAGACACCAGAGGCCACCAAGCTGACACAGCAGTCACAGGGCTCCTTCCACCTCCTCAGGAACCCAGGATAATTCATGAACAAAACACCCTCAGCACCTGGTTTGCCAGCAGGGCTTTGCTGGAGATAAATTGACCTGTGAAACTCCAGCCTAGCTCGTGCTCATAAATCTCTGAGATTGTGAGAATTCATGTATTTTTCTGAGGGTTTCTTGTAGGGTCATCTCCTCTGTGGTGAGGCTGAGGAGAGACAGGTCTCACTCACTGGCAGTGGGATCAAACCACCCTGCAGGTGCCTGTTCTTCCTTTGCTAAGCTTGGGGTCTCAGTTTCCCACCTGTGCAGCTGAGAGGACAAAAAACCTGAACTGCTGCTGCTCAAAGAGCTTCCTAGTGGGAAATGTCACACAGCAAGTCCTGCCTGTCTGATCAAGGGCATCCTCACCCTTAAAACCAGCAGGAAAGGCTCTGAAAAGCCAGGATAACCTCTTTAACCCAGGGGTGATAAAAATGAACTTGGCACTCCTGAAGGATGGGGTTTGAGTGTGAGTTTGAATGAAACAGCCTTGGAATGTCTCAGTGACCCCCAGCAGCACAGACACCCTAGAGAAGAGCTGCTGGATGTCCTCTGACCCTTCTCCTGACCCACAGATGGGGCAGCTGAGAGGTGTTTTAAAAACTTTTATTCCATTTTCAGTCTGATGAGAAGGGTGAGACAATACAAGTGTTATAATTCACACCATCACAATCAGAAGCTAACTATTTTTTAATTACAATACATTATAAGTGTTTCTTGTATCTGCTTTTTGCCACACCATGCCTTAAAGCCAATCATCTAAAACTACCCCTCGTGGGTGCCACTACAATGCATCTTTCACAGTTCTGTTTCTCCAAAGTATCCAGTCTGATTTGCAAGGCCATCTTTTGAAACTTGTTTCTACTTCTAGTTCTCTCTCAACAATGTCTGTCCTCTTCCATGGCATTCCTAAGTCAGCATTTCTTATCTCAAGGTTTGCACACAGATGCACACTGTGTGAGCCTTCAGCCAGCCCTGGGAACTCCCTACAAACCCATTTCCCACAGTCCCATCAATCCCAGCTGAAATCCTCCACAAAACCTCTCCAAAACTCCTTGCTGGACAATGCCTTTTTCCTGCCCCAGAGATGGGGCAACTGAGAGGTGTTTTGAAAACTTTTGTTCCATTTTTAGTTTCATGAGAAGGGTGAGACAATAAAGATGTTATAATTCATGCTATCACAACTAGAAGCCAACTGTTTTCTAATTATAATATTTTATATAACTTTCTACAAATCCATTTCCCACAACTCCTGTCCTTGCCTGTGGGTTCTCTGTATTTCTTTTCTACCTCTCTCAAGGTCTGGGTTGAGGGCACTTGAGGTAGTGTTTCATGTAGGGACTCAGGTGTTTATTATTTCCTATCAGTGAAGCAGCCTCACAGCCATGAGTTCTGCAGCCTTTCATGAGCAAGGCACAAAATGACCAACAATCTCTTGTTACAAGGTCTTTTAAGACTAAACTATCCAGTTAAGAACTGACACCTGGATTATTTCCCTTTTAACCCAATGACTGATCCCTGGAAGCCTGCAGTGCCCAATTACAAAACTCATGAAGAAGAAGGAAGAAGGGCGTAAAGAACAACCTGCCTCCACCCTAAAACCTCCATCTTGCCTCATAGTTATTTCTATATTCTAAAACCCCAAACACTAAGTTTTCCACCTGTGATACTACACACTCCTAACCAACTCCACACATGAAATCCCAGTGCTGTCAATCAGTTTTGGAAGCCTCCTCCCCAGCCTCAGGTCACTTGCAGTGTTCCCTGTGCCTCTCAGCACAGAAAGCTGAAAACTCTCAGCATCCAGTGTAGGAGTGATGGGGGTGGGACAGTCACAGGGCTGAAAAATCACCAACACCAAAATGGTTTGAAGAATGGATGTGGCACCAGGGTGAGGGGACAGCTCTGAGCGTGGAACCTGGGGTTTATTGCCAAGGCTGGGGGCAGGGCCCTGCTGGGAGCTGCAGCCACAGCTCGGAGCAGGCTCCGAGGAGGGAGAGAGGGAAAGAGAGTGGTGGAGAGAAAGAAAGAGCGAGAAGGAAGGAAGGAAGGAAGGAAGGAATTCCAGAAGGAAGGAAGGAAGGAAGGAATTCCAGAAGGAAGGAAGGAAGGAAGGAATTCCGGAAGGAAGGAATTCCGGAAGGAAGGAATTCCGGAAGGAAGGAAGGAAGGAAGGAAGGAAGGAAGGAAGGAAGGAAGGAAGGAAGGAAGGAAGGAAGGAAGGAAGGAAGGAAGGAAGGAAGGAAGGAAGGAAGGAAGGAAGGAAGGAAGGAAGGAAGGAAGGAAGGAAGGAAGGAAGGAAGGAAGGAAGGAAGGAAGGAAGGAAGGAAGGAAGGAAGGAAGGAAGGAAGGAAGGAAGGAAGGAAGGAAGGAAGGAAGGAAGGAAGGAAGGAAGGAAGGAAGGAAGGAAGGAAGGAAGGAGAAAAGAAAAAGTGTGGTGAAGAGGATGAGAGAGAGCAAAAGAGTAAAAGAGAGAGGACAAGAGAGTAAAAGACAGAGAAGTTCCCGTTACAATACTGTAAATCTTCTTCTGTGCTGAATATTCTAATTCTCACTAACCAGTCTAATACAAGATACTAATCCTGTATCATTTACATACAGCCTGTAGGAATCATTACATTACCATACTGTGTTACATTTTAAACCCTAAAAGCTGCTCTTTGTACCCCTTCTGCCCAGCTAGTAGGGCCTGCTCTGACCCCTGGGCCTGTCTGCAGCAGTGGATATTGTTCCATCAAATGGGAATTACCTTCAGCAGCCATGCCATTGCTTTCCAGTTGTTCAGTGACTCAGGTATCCCAAAGCTTGCTTTCATTTCAGTCTCACTTACAGTTTCCATATTCAATATTCCATACTCCTGGCAGAATCTTTTGCCAGGCAATCATATTGATAAGGCTTTCCTGTTTCATCTTCCCCAACATCCAGCCTTCCAACACCTGCCCTCTCAGGCACTTGCCCCCAAACAGAGCCACCCCCCCATTAACCCCATCCTCCCCCCACAGCTTGAAGGCCGTGCTGATGGGGAAGCCCCAGGACAACACCGTGGACTTGTCAGGCATCCCCCTGACCCTGAAGGACGTGGAGAGGGTCACGTCCTACCTGGAGCACAGCTCGGAGCACATCGACACGGTGGAGCTGTGCTTCACGGAGCTGACGGACGAGGTGCTGCTGCAGCTGCTGCCCGCGCTCTGCGGGCTGCCCCGCCTCACCACGCTGGCCCTCAACGGCAACCGCCTCACCAAGGCCATCCTCAGGGACCTCACCGAGACCCTCAAGGACCCCAAGAAGTTCCCCAGCGTCACCTGGATCGATCTGGGTAACAACGTGGATATTTTCTCGCTGCCCCAGCCCTTCCTGGTCAGCCTGAAGAGGCGCTGCCCCAAGCAGGGGAACTTGCCGACCATCCTGGAGTTTGGGGAGGGGCAGCTCAGCGATCTGGAGGGGCAGGAGGGGCTGGGGGACAGCCAGGAGGAGCTGAGGGCTGCGCCAGGCCGGGCTGGCAGCACGGGCTGGGAGCAGACGGACAGAGAGGCTGGGGAGCTCCCTGGCCCGGAGCAAGGTGCTGCCACACCACAGACATGATGTCAGCCCTTGGCTGGGCACCTTGAGCAAGGATGACTTCAAGCCTCAGAGCTGGGGGGGTCTGTTCCCACTCCTGGGTGCTCCAGGAGTCCCAGCTGCTGCCTTCCCCCTGTGCCACGAACGTCAGTGATTTTCTTCTCGAAGAACACATAAAAGTGATCACGTAGAGTGTTTGTATTTTCTAACAGCTGGCCAGGTGTTTTGAAGCATTAGTGGTGTGCTGTGCTTTTGGCTCTCTCAGAAATGCATCTCCAACGGGCTGCAAAACCTCAGAAGGGCAAGGAAAGGGAGCAGGGAGGTGCCCAGGCTGGGCAGGGCAGGGCTCCCTTTCCTCAGTGCTGGGTCTCAGCTGCTCCCCACGTGGGATGGACAGACAGCAGCCACCCCAAAGGGACCTGCCTGGGATAAACCTTCAATCCTTCCCACTCCTGACTTCAGGAATCACTGGTGAGAGGCACGGCTGCTGAGACACAACAAAAACCTGCTCACACACCAAGCAGGGTGTTCCTCTCAGTACTGTGAGCCCAGCCCAGGGGGAGAGCTTTGTTTTCCTGGGGCAGGGTTAAATCCCAGCCTGCAGCGTGCCTGGACACCACCCTCACCTCCAGCCTTACCAAAACCAGGCTGGCACCTGTGCCTGCCCAGGATTTGTCCAGTAAAACCCAGTTTCCCAGCAGCTGTAAGAACTCCTGAGCTTTTGATGGAAGCATCTGACCCATTCTGGGTTCTGGGAGGGACACACAAATCCTGGAGTCAGGGCTCAGGAGCATCACTGACAAAAGAGACCACGGTACTGAAGGGTTAAAAAAGGTGAAACAAGCCTGGGGTTCATCCCCTCTGTCACTGCCACACAGCCAGCTGGGATTCAAAGCCCCAGAAAACCTTGGGCTCCCTTGGCCATGGCTGTTGCCCCCTGGACCAGAAGTGCTTTGCTCCTGAAAGGTTCCAGTTTTTTTCTAAGCCAGGGTTTATTTTCAGTGGGAAGTGGATCAGCCCAGAGCAGCAGTGCTGGAATGTGCACTTTGGCTCTTTGGAACCAGAATTTCATTGGATCCCAAAGCTGGGGGAGGGCAGGAAAGTGGGGAAAGCTTCCTCTCCTTGGTGTTCCACGGAGCAGAGCTAGCTCCCTTTGCAGAGGGAGCCTCTTGGCCCCAAGCCCTTCCCTGAGCAGCTCCAGCAGTGGCTCCAGCTTGGCTTTTTTTGGGTGCAAACAGATTTTTGGTCCCATGGCCTCTGTCCATTTTTCCAGAGGGGCTTCAGGCTGCCAGTGGTTGTTTGCCCTCCATTTGCAAGAAGGTACCTTAGAAAAAACTCTGCTACTTTTAATACATTTGGCAACAGTATGATTTGCATGTATCCAAGCCTTTTTTCCTTTTTTTTTTTTAATTCTAACTCTTTCCAACAGGCATGAAAAAACCAACTTTCCAGTGAATATGGAATATTTCTGTTTGAAATAAAGGAGCTATCCATAAACAAAATAAATGATAATGTTTAATAAAGACCCAGTGTTGAATTTTCCCTCTGTCCAGGTTGAATGCCCAGGAAAAAGCAGAGGACAAGGCAGTGCTGAGAGCTGCTGCTCTGGATGCTTCAGGAGGCTGAGAAATAAAGAGCTCAGCTTATGGGCTGGCTTTATCAGGGTGGGCATAAGGTGGACACAGAAGCATCATAAAAGAATCTTTAAAATATTGCCAAAATAAAATAATGTAGGAGAAAGGAGGGCTGAGAGTGGGGTAGTGCTCCACAGGGTGTTTATTATCTCCTGAAGGATAAAAGGCTGTTTATTGCAGCAGGGGCTCTGTCCCAGCACAAACCACGGGGGGTAAGGAGTTGGGGGAACTTTGGGGGATTTAATTCAGAACAAGATTTCTCTTTGCAGAAAAAAAGGAAAAAGAAATGCAGCAATTCCTTCTTTCCACCCAGGTACCTCAGTGCTGGGCTCTGCTCCTCGTGCACAGCTCAAGCCCCTCTGCCTGTTTAAATTATTTCAATCACAAGCTCCTTGCTGCAAGGTTTTTATTCCCTGCTAAGTATTTGCACAGGACCTGGGGCCTGAGGAGCTGCCTGGACCCCCCAGATCACAAATTCACAAACCAGAGGCACTTTGCACTTAGAGCAAGCTCTGCATCCTTTATTCCTGCCTTGCTCCATTCCCTCACAGACAAAAACCACCCAGGAGCTGCTCCTGCCACATTTCCCTCCAGCTCAGCTTCCACCTGCTGGGAAACACATCAGCCATGGAGAAATAATTTCAGAATCTCCAAAGGGAGATCCCACAGCCTTTGCCCTGTGCAGGTGTGGCAGTGCTTGAGCCACCTCTGCTCCACTGGCACTGCCAATGTCCCTGTGCCCAGTGAGGATTCAGCCCTTCTGAGACAGAGAAAGAGCTGGAAAGGGATTTTTGTCAATACATCCGTGCATGCTGGAGGATGCACCAAATTACTTCCATGGAAAAAGGGAAAAAAAAAAGCAGAGCTGTTGTAGAGAGTTGGTTATAAAAGCTTTGGCTCATCAGTGCCTCCCTCACAGTGTGGATTAGCTCAATTATCCACTTAGTGCACTTCAGGATAATGATGATCCTGTGGGCTCAGCACAGAGTGGGGTTTGCTTGGGTTGTTTTTTTTTTTTTAGAGAAAGCAGAGTGAGAGCTTCCCTTCCCAGCTCATCAACATCAAAACAAGCTCAGGGCTCACTCCACATATAATCAATGTTCCCTGGGCTACTCTGGGCTGCTGCTTTGGGTCAGAAGCTTTTAACTGGCCTTACATGAAGGATTCAAGCACTGAAAATCGCTGCTGTTAGAATATTAAAACAGAATGAGGTCATTTCTTGTCCAGGAGAGGAGGAAAGGGCCACCATAAAATAAATAAAGCATAAAAATCCTCAGCCTGGCTTGGTTGGTTCTCTCCCCAGCAGCACCACAGCTCTGCCTGGGCATCAAGCAAACCAGTCTGGGGAGGAGATTGATGGCCTCAGCAAGAAAAATGTAATTGGAAATCATTCTGTGCAGATTGAGGAGCCCACAGCGAGGGGAATGGAAACAGCAGGCAGGGAATGGGGTGAGAGAGGGGTGAGAGGGCCATGAAGGGGCTGGTGCCACGCTCTGAGCTCCTGCCAGCTGGGTGAGCTGGGCAGGGTTTGCACCAGGGCTGGCTGTGTTTGAAGGTGGTGATTCATTTAAAATGAGAGTTCCTTTGCCAGAGGATGGTTGGGAGCAGGAAAGAGGCTGGGAAAAGTCACCTCCGAGCAGGGAGTGTGTGGGAGAGCAGAGGGAGACACAAAAATGCTGCTGGGGATGTCCAGAAGCACAAAATACTTAGGCCAAAAGCACTGCTGCTGCTCAGGGGCAGAAGTCAGCAAATGCCAACCCAAAACTGCCCAAACACCAACCCAACACAAAGGCTCCCCTGCTCCATTGGCTGGGATGTGCCATTGCCAAGGAAAGTAATTGACCTGATTAGCAGAATTCACAAATCAAAGCTTAGGGAAAAGGGGTAAAAACAACTGACCCAAGCTCTGCAGTGAAATGTTCCTTGGTGAGCAACAGATGAAATCTCCTCCAGACCTCTCTGGTACAAGGATGCCATCCTTGATCCCACTTTTCCTCCACTCCAAGGGCAGTGGGGTTTTTCTGTGCCTGGGGATGATTTCCACCAGCAGGCTGTGAGAGGAGAGGAGCTTCCAGCTCTATGAAATGTCTGTAACAGGAAATTCTGAAGGACAGAGCCATCCCTCACAGAGCTCTGACTGCCTCCAGCCAGGCTCCAGCCTCAGTTCCTAGGGAGGGCCCAGCTCCAGACAAACTAATATTAATATTAATTCATTATCATGAATAAATGGATGGAGATCCCCAGGCTGGACAGGGCTTGGAACAACCTGGATTAGTGGGAGGTGTCCCTGCCCCCAGCAGAATGCTGGAATGAAATGGGCTTTAATTCCCCTCCAACCCAAACCATCCTGGGATCTGTTTCTGTAAAATGTTAGCACAGGGTTTGTTCTCCAGGAGGAGCACAAGAGCTTTGCTCACTGCAGGAATCCTGGATCCCAAGCTGGCACTGAGGAAAGGTATTTGGGAATAAAGTGTCATTTCTGATGTGCCAGCTCCATCAGCCCATGGCCCAGTTACCCTGCAGGATGGGCAACTGGAGGTGCTTTGTTTGCATTCCCTTCTGGCAGTTCTGGGTGTGCATTTTTCATCCCCCCTTTTTTATCCCCCTATTTTTTATCCCTTTTTATGTCCCCTTGTAAATACACAGAGACACAGCTGGTTTTACCTCCAGCTCAGCTGATGGTTGTACATAAAACTGAAGGCCTGATTTAATAGAGTCAGAAAAGATGCAACCTGTTCACCACAGCCTTTAATTATGTGAGCAGTTTGCTGAGTTTTCTTGGCTCCTAATAGCTTATTGATCCTGTGGCTTCTGGGCCATCTTTTTTCTTTGCTGTTTTATTAACTCAGTCTGAGGAGAAAATAAACCTTGGGCTGGTTTGCATCCAGCAGGTTGGGATGAGCAATCCCAGCCTCCAGTGAGTGCACGTGGCAGCTCTCAGGGAGCTGTTATTGGAAGGACAAATAGACTGGAGGTTTACAAAAGAGGAGAGAAATATTAACATTTAATTCACTGGAGGTTTGGCCTGGGCATTTATCACTGGATTTTCAAGGTGTGTGATGTAAAACCACTTTATTCCTGGCTCTCGTGTCAGCTCTGTCCTTCTCCAGGGAAACCAGGGTTCCTCTGGCTCTGGGCAAGGCTTTGGGGAGGTGTTTTGTGGTCAGGATTTTGCAAGCAGCACTCACAAACATCCTAAACAACAACCTACATAATTAAAACCTCAAAGCATCTTACTACAGGCCCAAATTCCTGGAATAGACATTGAGTCAGGGATGGATGGAAAACTGTGGGATATTGGGCTGCAACAGATGTGGAAACCCAGCTGCATCACCCAGGAATGAGCTTCCCTTGGGCAGCTGCTCCTGGTCTGGCAACTCACTCAGGTAAGAGCTGCAATTCCAGCTCTTCCAGAAATGAAAACCAAGGCACTGAAGAATCAATCACACTCTGGTAGCTGCTGCCCCAGGGCTCTGGCTCCTGAGCCCACAGGATTCCACTGCTGGGGAGTTCTGCAAGTAGAGGGACAGGCAGAACATCCCAGAGGTGGACAGGCTCCAAACACACAGAATAAAAGGCCTCTCCTGGGGCTGTGTGCACTTACACATCACTTTCCAAGAGGAGAACTTCACCATTCCTTTTTTGTTGTTGTTTCATCTTCACTGTACCCACCTGCTTGTTAAATGATCGATTCCAAGGCTCAGGATTTTCCCAAGCTCTGCTTTCCTGCAGGCTCAGAGCTCCCCTCCACCACAGGCACAGAAACAGCAGAGCTGGAGGCTGAAATGCAAACATTGTCCTTTTTTTCTGTGCCAGCCCCCAAAATGGGCTGAACTCCCAGGGCAGGGGCAGCCACCAGCCCAGAGCTGTCCCCTCACCCTGGTGCCACATCCATTCTTCAAACCACTTTGGTGCTGGTGATTTTTCAGGCCTGTTCTCCTCCCTGAAACCCTTCTCTTGCCTCAGCTCCAGCCTCTGACCTGTTGCCAGGTGACACCACGTTGTTGCTGTCATCTCCAAAGACCTTCCTGAAGCACAAAAGCAGCACCTTTGAAATCCCTGCCCTTGATGCAGCCCCTGTTTTGCATTTCCAAACAGACACTGAAGCTTTATTTCACCTCCTGCAAGCACAGAGCATTTTCCTCCAAACACAGCAGCAAACAGGCTGCTGGGGAGGTGCCTGGATAGATTAAATTAATTAAATTCAAATGCAGCTACCTTGGTGCAGGGGCTCCCCATCACTGTGCATTTCACAGCTCCCACCTCACTCCCAGCTCTGAAACAATTCCATCATCTTCCCAGCAGGATTCCCTGGATTTCACTCAGCACAAAGAGTTTATTATTTACTGCCACGGATGAAAGGAATAGAATACCTGATTTGGCACAGTTCAGAGAATTGCTCTGTGCACTGGCTGAGCAGATCCTGTGCCTGCTCCCAGCAGGGCTCCCAGCTCCTGTCTGCAGCCAGGGGCTGTGCAGCACTGCAGCCTGCTGCAGGATTGTCAGATGGAGGCACAGATGTAAAACATTTCTGTTGGATATTTCAGCTGCTGCTGCTGCTCTGAGGGGCATTAAACAGCTCACAGATCTCAGCACCAGCACTGCTCTTGCTGTCTGATCAGGGCTGATAGCCAAATTACCATTGCTGCCACTATTATCTTGACTCAGATGTTTATTAATAAAGTTTCAGCTATCCAGGAAAATTTATTATTTTTTATTATGGCTGATAACCTCAGGCTTAGCTGGAAGTTTGTCTTTAATGTGCTGTTAAATCTCAAGCCTACTCCACTGCTCAGTGACAACAGCACCCAACAAACCCAAAGCCAACACTAACAAATCTTTAGGTGCAGTTTGCAAGTGCACAAAATACACAAAAAACCAAGAAAGTCAAACCTAGAGCAATTATCTGACAGGATCTGAGAAAGCAAGAGCAAGAAAGCAATCAAAAAATCTGGGAAATAAATCAAAATTATAAGGAAAACCAAGGAGAGCCCAGCAGAAAGCCAAAGGCAGCTTCAGAAACATCAATCATTATTTGTTTAGAGCTCGTGTTGCAGCTGGGCTGTGCAATGATTTTACCACAAACCATTACAAACAAAAACTGTTATGGAAAAAAATCCAAGTATTGACTTGCAAAAACTAACAGGAGTCTAACAAACAAAAGTCTTAATTATTGGAGATTAAACTTTTAACATCTCTATTTGATTGAAACAGCAGGGATTTGAAATCAGCCTCCACTGAGTGATTTTCTCCTTTGCATTTTGTTCAGGTTTCAGTTCCATGCAGGTGCTGGGCTGGGGGTGTTTATTGACTCAAAATCCACCTGGAGCAGGCACAGCCTGGCAGCTCCTGAGCTGCATGGGAGGGAAGGGTCATGAAGGGCAAATCATCCTTTATTTGTATCAAATAAAAATAAGTTTTAACTCTTTGGCTCCTCATCACACTCAGAGCAGGAACACTTTGGGGTGAGACCATGAACTGCAAGTGTGCACAGCATCAAAAGCTCATCAAATGAGCCTTTGCTGGCCCAACACTGAGACACATTAATTACCAACTAATTAAGAGTGACATTATCACTGTGTGTGGGATTCTCTACACAGTAATGAAAGTTGCAAATCTTATTAGAAACAGGGAAGGAATCAGCATTAAAACCGAGTTTCCCCAAGGAAGCACCTCCAAGGCTGCAGAAATCTTTTATTTCAAAAGCTCTGAGCTTGGCCACTGCCCCACCTTGTGGGCTCAAGTGTCAGGACAGACGTGACTGTGAATTAGAGCACAGGAGCAGAAAATGCTCAACGTGCTTTAAAAAAGCTCTCCTTGCATGGCCTAAATCAAGTCCCACCTGTTCAACCCTCACCACGTTCAGCAGTTCTAGGATCAGTTTATAACAGCAGGGCTGGAACTGATTTCAAGCGTAAAATTAAGGCACTAATGACACAAAGAGACAAAGAAGGGGAATGTTTGTCCTGGCAGAGCATTAAATGATGCATTAACCTTGTCCTTCCTCACAGGAACACTGAAATGTGCTCCAGCTCCGGCAGCACAAGGTCAGAGGGGTGCCAGGAACACCCTGAGCCTGACAAAGGCCAAAGTCCCCCTGGTTATTTTGATTTTTTGCTCTGAGAAGCTCAAGAGTTGCTGCCTGTGATATCTCAGAAATTGTAACAAAGCATTTGCCATCCTTTAGCTGGGAGAAAACAAACCTGTGATGCTTTTCTTGCAGCACACCAATGCTGGAAAACAGCAGCTCCTTTGAAATGAAGGAGAATTGGAAAATTGACAGCTCTTCCTCCTGCTCGGAGAGGAAAAGGAGTGAAGTGTCAATATTTAGGATTTCTTGCACTCTGAAAAGCTCACACACAGGATATCCCTTCCTCCCTTCTGATTAAGTAGCTGCAGCCCAAACTGCCTCAGCTGGAACAGCAGCCCCCAAGCCAAGAGAGCTCCTCTTTACATTGCCATTAATAGCTGGCATGTATTAATTACAGTAATTTATGGCTTTGCATGAGTGATTATGCTCATGCTGCTGCAGATGTGATTGCTTTACAATACCAATCAAGAAACGAGGATGATAACCAGCATTTATGTGAAATGGGAAGCTTGTGATTTCCAGAGAGGCAGCTCTGCCCCTGGGGATCCCTCTCCTCCTCCATTCCAGCCCCTCTCCAGCAGCTCCACTGCAGATTTTGGGGATAATCTCCATGTTTTCTCTCAAACACTGATTTCAGACGTGGCACTGCCATCTCTTATTGCTAAAAGCTGGCACTCAGCCATTCTTTCCTTTGCTGCATATTTTCTTCCTTTCTGCTTTAATCTTTTCATCTATTTTAGATTTATCCAGGGTTGTTGGCTGCTGTTGAGTGCCAAAGGGATTTCTGCCAACTGTTCTTTCTAAACCTTTAGAAAATCCAAAATAATTGTGTTTTAAAACCAGATTTTTGTCTGCTGTTTATTCCCCAACACTAAGTTTTAAGTGCTCCAAATGTAATCAAAACAGAATGGTTTTATTTCCCTTCCCCTCAAGCACCATGAAATTATCTGTGCTCCCCTGGAAGATCACAGTAAAATGTTGAGGGCATTTGTTATGTTTGAAAGGCACCATTTTCTAACAGAAATAACACTTTTCCATTCATTAATCTCAGCAAAAACCCAGCCTGCTGGAGGATCCCTGCTGAGGAACTTTGGTTTTGATTAGAACAATAAACAAGTGATGCTAAAATGAAACTCATGAATATTTATCTCATTTATCTATATTCCCAACAGATACCACCAACTGCACCCTCAATAAACCCAGGTAAATTCAGTGTTTAAGTTTCCCCAGATCAATTTTGCTCTCTCAATGAGAAAACTCTAACACTAGAAAGCAAGAATTCTAAAACAAGTTGCAGCAAACCTTCCTTGAGCAAATTAAACAGCTCCTTAAACAATTTGGTGATTATTTCTGTTTGCTGAGGGCATGTGGCTGCTTTTACCTCCATGGTCTGCAGATTCACATTTTTGAAAAAGAGGATCCTGGTGCTTTTTGAGAGCTTTAAACCCATTTCTATTCCCAGTGCACGTTATAAGAAATGGCAACATGTTCTAATACACCAGCTCTTAAAATGAGGCAAAAATAAACTTTGTTTCATTGAACACCAGGAACAGAATGTAACTTTAAATTTTAATTAAGCAGTGGAGTAACCTGTTCTTCATACTGCTCAAATACTTTCAGATAAAGAGCAACTAATAAATTCCAAACATGTTTTACCTACTCCATTGCCCAGGCTGAATGCTTTTATTAAGCCCTGGATGTACTACAGTAAAAATTCTAGGAAAAAAAAATCCAGATTAATTTGCCTGCATGTTGTAGAACCAGGAGATTTCTCTGAAAAACAGAGCCTGATTCCTGAAATTCAACATTTCATACAATTTATACCTCAGGCAGCAGAGCCACCTGTGCTTTGGGAGGGACAGGGACACTGCCCTGTGGTGCCACATGAGCAGCACCAGCTCACAGCACCTTTCAGTCGGAAAATCTAAATTAAAAGCAATTCAGATCTTCACCTGAACTCCACAGGGCAGGCAAAACCAATCCACAGCTCTCCCACTTGGAGCTGGGCAGTGAACACTGGGATCCCCCTTGGCAGTGACCACAGGCTCGTGAGGAATTATTTAATTAATTAAATTTTGCAAAAGGCCTCTGCAAAAAGCACACCCTAAAATCTTCACTGCTGACACCAGGTGGGCAGAGGGCTCAGCACCATCAGTCTGGATGTTTGGAGCACTGAAGTGTTATATCCTGCCAGTTCTACTGACACAATTAACCTAATTGGGAGTTTTGGCCTCCAAATGCTGGGTTTTAACTCTTTTAACTTTTTTAATCATCTCCAAGTTGCCAAGATTCCCCCTAACCCTTGAACTTTGCCTCTGCAGACTTTAAATTCAATTTTGAGATCATAATGGCAAATAGCAAGCCTGCAAACAAGCTCCAGATGCAGCTGCATTTGCTGCTCTGGCTGTCAGGGCTGAAGGGCTGATCTCTGCAGTAATTAACTCTTGGTGTCTTGTTTAAACTCTAATTACCACAATAACCCCAGTGGCATGATCTGCACTGAGCACTCTGCACTCTGGGTACATCTTCTTCATCTCACAGATCAGAGTGCCCGGGTTCCTTAATGCACGAAGTGACCAAACACAGTGGGGATTTTAAAATTATTTTAATTTTAATGTACATGAAATAAACCACTTTAACTGTTACCACTTTGCAACAGGCAGAAAATGTGTCTACACAAAATCCTCAGGGTGTTTTGTTGCAGTCCTTCTGCCTCAGAGATGTTTGCAGCAGCAGCACCTGGAACACAGGAGCAGGGTCAGGTAACCAGCCTCAATCATCATTAATGGATTTGTTAATGAGTCAGATATCATCAGAAGACCTTTTGCTCACCACCAGTCAATCTGCCGGTAATTCCAGCAAGTTTGGGTTAGTTTCATCACATGATATCACAGAAACTGACACTTTTGTGGCAGGAACACACATTATCTCTGTCTGCAGTGCAGAAACGGCTGCTCTCACACATTTACTGCGGTTTAGTCCAAGGAGGTTTTGTTTTTTTTGGTTTGGTTTTTTTTTGCCTAGGGCTTCATTAATTATACATTTAGAGCAGAAACTCTGCTCTAAATGTATAATTCAGTCTCTTTTTAAGACTGCAGCCAAAAGCCACCACATTCAGCTAAGAACACAGTAAATATTCAACTCACCCAGCACATTCCCCTGCTCTCAGTCCCAAGAGCTGTCCCCTCAGTGAGGGACATCAACCACAGCACGTGGCAGCACAGACCTGCCGGCTCTGCCTAAATGGATCAGAAAATAAAGATCAGGCTTAAAACCCTAAGGAACACAGACTCAAGCTCCTTCTACCCCACAAACCTCGTTGTAAATTTACATTTCAGCTGGCACAGAGCTCTGTGCAGGGCACTCAAAGCCACCACTGACCTTCCCATCAGGGCCAGCTCCCCAGCTGCTCCAGCCCCGTGGGGTCACATCCAGGAGGAAGGGCCAGCCCTGCAGAGAGGTGGGACACAGGACAGCAGGGTGAGGTGAGCTCATGGACAGAGAGCTGCCTGCTGGCCCCCAGAGGGTGCATTTGGAGGTTTGAGCTGCTGTGTAGCTGCATTTCAGACCAGAACCAGGGTATCGTCAGTTCTCGCATCTGACGGCACTTCCTATTCAGGGTTATCATCATCAACAGCTGTAATTAACGCTCCAATTAATCGCTCAAAACACCAGCTTTCACCTCATACAATCTCCCCTCTGCATATGGAGCAGTAACTCTTAACTTGTGAGTACATAAAACCAGTTTTATTTCGTTTTTATTTAACTTAAAGTATAATTTTTACAGACTATTTTTAACTTGTAAAGGTCCAGAACCCCTTTACCCCTTTTAACAACTCTGCACACCTTAATGTAAAAAGAAAAAAAATCCACTTACTCTTTACTTCAAGACATCTTCCTGCTGTGGGAGAAAAAGCAAGAGAAATGTTACTAGACTACTCTTTAACAGTATAAAGTAGGTTTATGCAGGGAAAAACAAGAACAAAAACCAGACCCTCATGACCAACTCTGCTTGTGCTTCCACCCGTGTTTATGTTTATATGAATCACTGAAATATTTCTATCAGACAGCTATTAGTAGTCAGCAACCCTCTCTAAATATCTGAAAATGTAGGAAATTCCAGTTTAGAAAAAAGCTTACATTTTCCTTGAAGTCAGGAAACTTAAACTATGTAAACTGAAAGGAATATAAGAATGCAGCTCACAAGGTTGCATTAACCAACAAGGCACTTTTCAAACTGAAATGGCAAACACTCCAATGCTATGGGTGTAATTTTGAATTGCACAGAAATTGCACATGGAAAAATGTTAAAAAAGGGCTTTAATTGCTGATTTCTATGGCTGCAGCGCCACAAAAACCCACGGCCAGCGCTGGATGCCGAGCGCTCCGCAGGGCAGCGATACCTGCACGGCCCTCACGGAGCCGCGGGCAGGGCCGCGCCAGCAGCGATGCCCCACACACACAGCCCCGGCCCGGCAGAGCTCCTCCCGACTTACCGGGGAGGGGTTTCCGCGGTGCCCGCGGGGTCCCGGCGCTGCCGGCGGGGTCGCGGTGCCGCTGCCGCCTCCATGGTGCCCTGAGGGACAAGAGCCGTGAGCCGCCACGCGCCCCAAGGCCGCGCCCCCCCCCGGCCCTGCAATGGTGCGGCCCGGCCCGCGCGGCCCAGGCAGGCCCGGCGGCCGCTACCACTGCCGAGCTGGGGGAGAGAGCGCTTCAGCTCGCTCAGCGGTACGGGCGCTTCGCTCGGCAAGCCGGGCCTGCACCTCCTCGCTGCCCGCCCTGCAGACCCTGAACCCGGCCCCGAGCCTCCCCCCTGCCCGCCCTGCAGGCCCCGAGCCCGGCCCAGCCCGCTCGCACCTCAGCGCCTCCAAGGGCACAGGACGAAAAGGCGCGCCCGCTTTCCGCGGCCCCTTATAAAGGCTTGGGCCGTACCACCCCGCGGCGGGGGCGGGCTGTGCCACTGCTTCGCAGGCGGGGGGCGCAGAGGCTTCCGTTTCCGGCCGTGCGGGCCATGAGGGAACGGGGCGGGCGGAGCCGCGGGGATCGCTCAAAAACCCAAAAAAACCCAAAAAAACCCCAGGTTTAGGCTCCACCTCGGGCAGGGACCCTCGTGTGGCCCCCAGGTGGGCACAGCCCCAGGGAGCACCGGCCCTGCCCTTTCCAGGAACACTGGAGAGGTCGGAGTGATGTCAGGCTACTTTTATTTAGAACAGAAGAGCTGTTTTTAAATAAAAGTTCCGTTCTTTTCTCATTGTGTCATCTTGGACTGAAAATAGGGGTGTTTTGGTGTCCTTTCCTCTCTGTTAAGTGCATCAGCTATGGTTTTAAGAAGAAACACAAAGCCACCTTTTCTTTAAAATTCCACCCTCAACACCACGTGCTCAGTCAGCCTGAAGAACTATTTATCAAAAATCCATTTTCCAAACAGCAAAAACTTCCTACAAGAAGGACTAGTGTGGTGCTATAACAAACCACCTAAAATTCAGATCCTCCAGCAAGAGCCAAAGCCAACATTCCCCTTTTTTGCCATTTTCAACATAAACACATTTTAGTGAAATACGCAGGTCCCGTCTCCCTATCAAACATCAATTTCTGCATCAAATTCTTGTAGGTGATGATAGCTGGGAGGTGAGTGAAGAACCACGTTAGCTAAGGATTGACAGCTGAATACAAAGAGAAGGGAATTTGGAACAAAATTCTCTTTGCAATCTCTTGATGAAATGGATGGAAGTTAAAACATTGAGGAAAAAGCATTGACTTAAAATTTAGAGTTCATTTTTAATTACCAAATCCCAGCACTTCTGGCTTGGGTAACTAAGGAAGCCCAGAGCTGGAAAGAATTCCTGATACCAGCACTCTCCAAGGCTTCTCTGGACACTGTAAAAAAGCAAAACCAGGCACACTCAATTACAAAACCCTCTCTAAACTATAAACCTCTTTTTTTCTTGCAGCTAAGCTCCTGTGGGCTCAATATCACACACAAACCCCCCCAAAAACCATAACACCACAGTCCTGACCAGCGTGGGGGAATTTTTAAGGCGTATTTCTGACAACCTGGAAGGCAGAAGCAGAGTTAAGGGTCACAGGCCTGTGCTTGATTTCACACATCTTTTAGATCAGCTACAGAGATCCCCTATTCCCGTCAGTTTATCCTTCACCTGGTTTAAATCAGGAATATTGGCATGGAAATACCACACAAGGGCTCCCAATAATTCAGCTTTGGTGCATGAGGTGTTGATTCCTTTCAGGAAAAAGAAAGGTCCCAATGGATTCAAAGCAGTGACACAACACAAAGGTTTACTGGCAAAAAGACACCAGTGAAATAAATTTTATCAGGATCTGGAGAGGTGGGAGTGATTCTCTGGGAAAGAATATCAGTGAAAGCACACGTTTAAAATGAGTTATTACAGTGATCAGACATTGCAGGCGTTTCTCTCAACAGTACTTTTATGAGACATTTATATATTCAATAATTAAATATAAAATCAAGGATGAGTGTCACAAAACAAGGAAAGAGTAAGGCTTGAAGCCTGGTCAGCCCCCAGATTGCCCTTCAGTCACTGTGCCTGTCATTTGACCTTTCATTTGACATGCTGCTATCCTCACACATCAAAAAGCATAAGAAAAGTTAATTCTGCAGATTCCTTGCTGAAATCTCAAACCTACTTCAACTTAGTACAAAAAGAGGGGGGCAAAAAAAAAACAGGAAAAAATTGCTTGTTAAAAAGCAGAAATGGGAAGAGAAGTTGACAGGTATTTTGGGCTGACAGAACCAAGGAACAGGGACAATGCAAACAGATTTCAGACTGTTAAAATGGTTTTGCTACCTGTTTACCTGAATGGGATGTATTATTCCTCACTCAGAATTACTGGCAACATAAAAAAAAAAACCAAACTAGCAGCTGCACACTGATCAAACCCTTGTCCTACCCAGGGAAGGGTGAAAATGTGCAGGTAAAAAAGCTGAATGGAACAAGTCACCCATGTCCACATCCACATGTAATATACAGGAAGAACATCCAAAATATTGACAGGAGACAGTAATCCTAAAGTTTTCCTTTTCTCTTTCACTTCTACACAGATAGAACAGCACAGAGGAGAACACCACTAGAGCTTTCACCGTGGCCAATGGGAGGATTCTCACAAATATAAAAATGCTTTCCAGCTGTTGGCTTGCTTCAGGACATAATCAAGGTGGAATAACAGGAATATAAGCTCTCCTTGTGGAACAACAGCAAAAAAAACCAACCCCCAAACCCTCAGGGGTTTACACATTGTCAAGCATCCAACTTTGCAGTCCTGAACAACTTAATCCCTGCTACAGCAGAATGTGGCACCACCAAAAGAAATGAGCAGCATTCCTTGGATTCTGGGGGTGCCACTGGGATACCTACATGGGATTTAACTGCAATAAAATGTGTAACTTGGATTTACATTCAGTGTGCTGGAGGAAGGGAGTGTGACAACCAATCCCTTCATGCTTTACCCTTGCTGGCTGCCACCCAGGAAGCTTTACTGTTATTACTTCAAGAGGAAAGAAGAGTGCTGGTAAGAGCCAGAAGGGCAAGGCAATGATCTGGGTCATGAAATAAATGCCCTGTTCTTTGGATGAAGTGTGTAAAACATTTTGTTAAAAGCCTCCATGATGAAAACATCAAGAACAGAAAAAGTCTCCTTAAAAATACAGAGCATTTCTGCCTCATCTTTTAAGTTCAAAGCTCAGGGGAGAAAATGTTTTGCTACAATTCACTACAGGTTTGCTGTCATAAACAGAGATGACAATGCCCTACAGAGCACAGGGCCAGCCACAGACTCCAGACAAACGTCTTTGCTTTAGGTTTCAAGTGGTTTATGCCTCTCTTGTTGTAGAAAAGGAACAGAGACACTTCTGGAACCTTCACTGCAGAGTCTTTGCCAGTGTCCAGCTTTTGGGCAAGGGGGATCCTGCCAGGCTGCAGTCAGCACCTGGAGGGTCAGGCTGTGAACCCATCATGATTCAGAGTCTGAGCCAGAGCTGCTTTCCCGGCTGATCTCGATTTGTAGGGAGGGTAAATGATCCAAGCGACTCTTTTTTTGCCTGGACTGTTCTTTTTCCTTAATGAGAGCACCCCAAACCCTCTGCAGCTCAGAGTCATCTTCCTCTGGAGATGCCACAGAGTTTTCAGCTTTCTCTGGAGTCTTTTCCTGTGTCTTTGGAGCAGACCCCAATCTGGTCCATAAATTACCTAAACAGATGAAAAGAAACATTAAAAAAAGAACAAACCAGACAGGACTGAGAGGAAGAAGTCAAGGAACCAATTCTTAACCTCACTGCAACTCTTCAGACCCTTCATACTCCTCCCACATCAATACTGGCATGGAACTGCCAAATTATGCTTTGAAGAGGAATTGAAATTAAGCTGCAGGAGGCTCAGGGCAGCCTTGTTCATTGTTCCCCATTTGCAGAGGATGTTTAGTTCACACTTCCAGTGCCCCTGACACTTGTTTTGGTGCCCACAGCTTGAAAGCAGTCCTTGATCTTCAGCCCACCTCCATAAAAATACTGCTCCCAAACCCCCCAGGCTCCTCCCTACATGTATTTAGATTTCAAAGCTCTGAACCAACATTTGCTAATTTATCCTGAATTTCATTCAACTTCTCCCCTTCATGGCTGTCTGCTGGGATTTCTCTTGGACTCCAAAACCAAAGGAAGTGCAGCAGAACATTTTCTGCACACAACTAACCTGATTTCTTCTCCCTGGTGTCAGAGTAGAGGCCTTTCACATCTTGTTTGGGGATTCCCAGCCTGCTGTGCACATCTGAGATTGGTTCTCGACGAGGGGCACAGGTACTGCTTGGAGCTTTGACTTCTGGAGAGTGTGGCCTTTTCCCCAGTCTCTGCCTCACATCTGGGGATATTTTCAGTGATTAAAATGACAAAAAAAATCCTGTGGCAGTTACTCTACCTCTGCCAGCTCAGTTTAAGCTCATCCACTATTCAAATTAGAGAGATTCTCTGTTTTTACCTTTTCTTTAGCCTGTTAATTTAAGTCTTTCATACTCAGATTTCCTGGAAATTTCTGCAATACAATTTAGCCAGATTTCATTTCAGTTTTGGCAATAAATTTGACATTTCATGTTTTCAAGCTGTGCTCTGTCCAAAAGATAAAATCCTAAGTTATCCCATGGCCTGCTGCTTTCCTGGTGTAGCAGCAGAGTGTGTAAATATCCAGGAGGGAAAATTCCATGAAAACTGGCCTGCCTTCAACAATTCTTTTCAGGTAACAAAACCTTGATTTAAAATTCTATCACTGCTTGTTATCTGCCAGAATAAAATAAAAATACTAAAGATATTGGTACTTAACCCTTGATGTGAATTTTGTATTCTGAAGTTTGCCTGGCTTAGTTGGATGTTCCCAATCTTACACGGGGTCCAGACAAAATTAAGAAGGCAAAAGGAATTTTGGGACCATGTGTCAGCTTGTCAGAGGCTCAAAACAGGCAGGAGGGGTAAAATATACAAACATAATTTTGACATTTCATTGATACAAAAAAGTATTTTTCACTTATCAGTCAGATAATATTACATATGTCAGAAGCAGCTGAAATTATATACATTTATGTCAAATAAATAAGTTATTTAAGCTCAGAAATAAATCCTGCCAAATGCAAAACCACCCATCTTCATGTAATACACATTTTTAATGTGTATTTTTAAGTGTAGTCAGTGTTTCACATTTGATTTTGTGCATGACCTTCCCTGTGTGCTGTTTTTCAGCTGCCTCAAGGAGGGAGCAAATCAGAAAGGACAAAGTGGGGGAAGATTGGCACAGGCAAAGAAAATGGATGGAAATCAACAACACTAAAAAAACTTTCACTAAAGTGAACTTGATTTTTTCCCCAAAGCAATTCCCACCTCAGTCTCTTAGTGAGGACAAACTGTGTGAATGCAGAGTTTATCTGCAGTGGAGCACAGGTGTGAAATAAATATATTTTAGTGACAATTCTGCCCAGCAATGAGTGATAAAATCACCTGATTTGACAGTGCTGTTTGGCTGCCGTGGCCCAGAGTTATTCTGACGTTTCTCTTCCAACAGGAGCCTCACATCTGCAACTTTCTCCAAGGATCCTTTGCTGCCAATCCTGTTTTTGATGTTGCTGGTGGCTATGCTATCTGCTCTCATGGAATTCCTAAAAAAAATCATAGATTTGATGTCCTCTAAATAAAATTCAGTCTAGAATAGTTCTTAAGTATTCTTATATGGAAAATTACATCACAGAAAATAAGAAGATCAGGATTTATCTGCTGAGAAAAAGAAGTAAAAACAATGCTTAGAAGCTGTTCAAGCCAGAATCCTAAATATAACAATAATTCCATGAATACCTCAGTGTCCATTTCAAGGCAGCCTCAAAATTGTTGTACATTATAAAGAGTATAACCACCCTACTGAAGGGGTGGTTATATTTATTTGGATTTATATGGATGTTATTTTATTCATCTACAATATACACAACTTTGATTAGTAAGCCCATAATGAACATAAATTCCTTTTTGTCATCAACAACTGAGGGTTATTTTTCTTTCTGAGACAAAGAGCAAGGGGCAAAGAGAAAACAGAAAGAAGTTATTTTTCCCTGTTAATTATTGTTGTTTTCATAAATTTCTCTTGATTCTACTTCAAGTTTCATTATTATTAATAAGCAAGGATAGAGAGACCTGCAGAAGAAGCTGTATTAAAGTGTTAATTCTATGAAAAGCCTAGTTTCTGTATTTCTTGTTAGAAAATCAGACCTGCAGAAGCAGCTGCATTAAAAAAGTGTTAATTCTACTGAAAGCCTAGTTTCTGTATTTGTTGTTAGAAAATCTATACAAAATAATATAATTTTGCTACCTCAACCTTCGACAGCTCTGTCACTAAACCCAGGAAATCCCTCTCCACTGCTGCTTTTAAAGACTAAAAAACCTTTACCTAATATTCTTCAGCTGTGACTCCACCTCATCTGCATACATGGTCATCTTCATGCTTTTTTTGGGCGAGGGGGTGGAGATCATTTTCAGCTCCAGGTCGTAGTCCATCTCGTCCGAGTCGGAGGCGCTGGCGCTGGGTCTGCGCGCGGCGCCGCGCTCCCGCGACTGCCGGAAGGCCTGCAGCTCGTCCCGGTACTCCACCACCACCCTGTCATCTTCATCCATGTCCTGATCCTCCTCCTCCTCCTCTTCCTCCTCTATGGGCTCTTCAGGGACATTTACCAAGCCTGCAGCAAAATGAACGTGTTCTGATTGAGTGGATTTTAGAAAGTACTTGAACACCAAACGGAACGGAAATTCGCCTCACTGTAATTAATGATCTCCTGCAGATGAGTCTGAAGTTCTTTTAGTCCTCTCTTCTTAAAGAGAGAGAATATTTTGCAGAATATTTTAACTGGAATCAATAAGTGATGTTAATGTCCCTGGTGTTCACTCCCTCAGAGGCCTGGCCAAGCACAAAGCTGGACAGAGTAATTAAAGCACAACTGCCTCTTGTAGAAGCTGCAGCTCTTCCTTCCTGAGCTAAGCACAATTCCCAGGATCTTACAGGGCTTAATGTGCCAGCTGCTGGCTCTGCAGAAATCCCTTCAAGTCCTGCAAGCAGCAATGCCAAAAAGAACACAGGTGTCATTATTATGAATTCATCACAGACAGTGATTTAAATAGAAACAATTTCAATGCAGTCATCACCAGCACTCAGCCATCTCCTCAGACAGCACTGCACGACCAGCATGGAAAATCTTCCAGAGCTTTCTCACATCCGTGGCTGTATTTTTAACAGGCCAATCACACTGCACTTGTCTCATGACAGATTTTTACACCCATTGTTTTCCTACCTTAGGTAGCAGATGACGATGTTCAAGCCTAATTAATAGAACTCTCTCATCCCTACTGTTCTACATTTAAAGATTGGGAGAATTTAAGTAGCAAGTATGACAAATTGCCATGAAGGCTGAAGAAATCATTCATCCCTTCTCTTGGCCTTTGATGCCACAGTCCTCATGCTCTAAATTTTATAAAAGAAAAATGTCACATAAAACATAATATCTATTTTGGGAAGCAACGAGCAGAATGAAGCTTCCACCCCAGGAATTTCCTGTAAACTCTTAAAATGGTATGCAGATTTATTTTTTTAAGAAAACTTCCACCCATCCCATGGGATTGCTGAGGCACCAGCTCCTGCCCAGCCCTCCGTGTCCCAGTGTCCCCCCAGGGCTGTCCCAGTGCCACCAGTACCTGAGTGCCGATGTTTATAGGGGGGAGTCAGGCCCACATCGTCCCCAATCAGGGTCCTCTTCTTGATCACATCCCGGTGGATCCTGCGGGAATGGTACCTCCTCTTCCTGAAAAGCACAGAGAGGCTGACACTCCTGGCACAGCAATTATGGCTCATTCACGACCCCTAAATCCTGGATGAGGGATGTGCAATTATCACCTGCTCTAACAGCAGACACATGTTTATGTCAGAGCTGGTCTGAATAGAAACTTTATTTCCATGAGGAAAGTCTCTCCTTATAATTCACACTCACATTGCAAAACCACTATTTACACTGAAGCATCTACATTAACTCAGTACAAAATCCACAAATTAACAGTTTTAGATTAGCTTGTCCAATTACCTGCAATGTTCCACTTCCTCTGTCCAACACTCACCAAGAATTGCTGAGAATTCCTTTCATGCCTCCATAATTTGGATTGCCATATTTCATGTAATACTGGCTTCTCCTTGCAGCTCCCAGCTCCTTTTTGTCATCTGCAAAAACATAAATTACAGGAATTTTTCCCTCTTAGAGTATAACTTACAGCACAGCATAAAAATAAATAACCATCCAAAGACAGAGAGTGGGACTGAGTGTGCCTTAAAATCAGAATTACTTCACCCTCCTCCATGAAGGATTCAATTTTGCTTACACCTCTGGAATTTCTCCTACCACCACAGCTTTATTTGTGTCTAGAAACTTAATTCCAGGGAGACTGGGTTTCCACAGATCAGCTTAACAGGGCATTACCTCCCCCTGTCACTGCAGGACTTTCCACTCACCTTCCTCATCACCTTTCCTTTCTTAATGAATGTGCCACTTCCTGCATGGTCCAGAAGTTATATGGATTTTCATTTTATTCATAAATAAAATTAATGTTTAGCAATAATTTTTACTAATCCCTCATTGGCATCTCAAGTTGTATCCATATTTATAAAATGTGGAATTTACTTCTGGAAAAAGGCATCATTTCTATTCCATGGGAAGAATGCCCTGAGCTCAAGATACAATTTCCAGGTACAATAATTGTCATACAATTTGAACTTGAACTGGATATAATTGACACAAGAAATGTTGATTTATGGCAAAATCTTAACACCTAACAATTAGCCAAAAAATAACACTTGTATAAGATGTGTTATTTCTAAGTGTTTATAAGAAGTGTTATTTTATAAGAAGTGTTATAAATAAGAAGTAGGCACTTTGAGTCATTAATTAACCAACAAATAAAAGTACAACAAGCAGTGAATTCAGGGTGCTTGTCAGGGTGGTCATTTACCTTTAGTAGCAAATCTCATGAACAGTTTGTTTCCTTTAGCCAGTTTATTGGCAGGGCGAAGGTCATTCCTCAGGAGGGAATCCTCTTCTACTTGGGAGAGGGCATCCAACTTTGGGGGCAAAAAAGGTATTTTGGACTCAAAAATCAAATTACTCCTGAACAAAAACGGGTTGCTTACAGAGAAGCAATCAAGTGATTATGAAGAAAGTCACTTTTCAAATGATGTTCAAATGAACTCTGCTTTATTTTCTTGACAAGCTGATGTTAATTTTTAATGTAAATTGCCCTGAAAATTTAAAGTATTTCCTTCTCTTGCTGCATAAAATTAACTCAGGTTATTAAATCCTGTAATTGTCAAATGACTCTACATTACTGACTGAAATGCAGAAAATAAATAGCAAAACTTGGGCAATTAATTTTTTTTCCCTGTTTCACAGCTACATTATTTTATTAACAGGTTCTCATGCCCTCACACAATGATTAAAACCCCTTCTTTTTCATTTATAGCTGCTTTATAGAAACTCCAATTCAGACTTCCATGATGCAGGAGTGCTCACTGAGCCATTCCTGCAGGAAATCCTAATCACACCTATTGTACACGCAGGCAGTGAGGATTAAATTGCTGCCAGGACATCACTGGGTGTGCTGATTCCCACAGATCCACGGGCAGCCTAAATCCCATTGGGCTCTAAGCACTTTCCCTGCTGAAAGGTCACTGCCTTCCATTATTGTTCTTTCTTTGCCTCCTCTCAGCAGAAAAGAGAAGCCAGGCTCACTCTTAAACTCTCCAAAATCCATTTTCACAAAGCCCTTTCCATTGGGATTATCAGCACCTGCACTCCCTGCCACTCCACACCTAATTTATTTTGATAATTAAATTGTGAATTGCAAATAGAAACCTAAAATGCTGTGAAAACTTCACAGCAGCCAGAGCAGAACTTCCACAGCAGAGTTTCCACTTCCCCTCTGTACTGACCTCCACATCACTGGGATTGTCATCCTCAACCTCTCCTTCTTCTGTCTCATCATCAGAGCTTTCCTCCTGTTTTTCTAAGGAAAATAATTGGGGAAAAAAAACAAAACAAAACCAAGCTCCATTTTAGTGTGTCAGCCTCATTTGATTTATGATTACCTACATTGTCTGAAACCAGCCTGAAGGTGTTTTCCTTCCTCCTGAGCAGCCTAGGGAATAATCAAAGCAGTGAATGCCCACGGAAAAGTGGAGCACAGTGAAATTCAGAGCTCTGTGCCTGCAGCAGCACGTGTGCATCATTAATTTAATTCTTTGAAAGCAAATGAAACTGCACTGCCTGTCAGGATTTAGTGTGTTCAAAATCAGAGATCAGCAAGGCCAAGGCACTAAAGGCACATAAAAGCCTTTCTTTCCATCTCCTTTTCAAATGTCTGCAAATATCCAATAGTAACAGTGTAAAACAGGTTATTAATTAAAAGCTTAGAGAGAGAGAGAGAGTAGTAAACAGAAAAAAAGAACAACCTTAGAGACTTAATTTGGCTGTGAAATAACAAAAAAACAACTGCATGCTTCCAGAACTACTAAAGTTGTGAGCTGCTTTGATTTCTTAGTTCTTTTTAGCTCAGTGTAAGAAAATTCATGGTGATTTTATTTCCAAAGCCCCCAAGAAATAAAATATTGCAAAAAGTAATGACTATGAAGCATGATATGCCATATCATTTGCAAAGGTCTCAAAGTACTTCATAGGCCTAAGATTAAAAAATCCTCTCTTTTATATTTCAGAGTTCCTTATTTTAAATCTCTTCCAACAATGGACTTAAAAACTTAAAATAGAGAGTGGCAGCTGTTCAAAAGATCCTGAAAATATTCCTGAGTGAAAACAGTAAAGCTCAATTAACCAAACCGAAACCAAAGAGAGAATTTAAGTAAACAAATTACCCAAATTCAAACCAGAATAATTAAGTTCCATCAGGGAAAGTACTCAGGCATTTTTCTCTCTCAGAAATTAGAAGTTTCTCATAGCACAGACCAATCTTTTGCTTCCCTAAATGTCTAAACAGCCCTGAAATTCCCATCTAAAAAAAGGAATGTAACCAAGCCAGATGACTCCAGGGTATCTGTGTGGATCTCACACCTTAAGATGTAATTGAACAGTCTGTACTTTCTCTAATATCCCACTTTTCCAGAGGAACAGGAGTCATTCAGATGACAGTTCTTATTTTCAGATGGGGTGCAATGATAACATAATATGCAATTCATAGCAAGCAGGATTAAATATATATGTTTATGCTCCATTTAAGCAATGTCTCTAATCTCCAAAAATTTCCTAACAAGTCTTACTTGAAGCTTTATCAACATTTGGTCAAAATTAAAGTCATGTGGATGGTTGAGGAGCCACTGCTTTGTGGAGAAAAGGAGCAGGAAAAGGGGGTGAATTCGGAGAATCCACAAATTTAACAAAGCCTTAAACACCAAATTTCCCAGAAAAGCTTTTGGAAGCACTGCAGATATCTAACAGAGAGATTGGCTACTTGCATTTAAGTCATACACAGCATTTTTACAAAAAAAATCTATGGAAAAGTTAATAAATATAACACTTTTTTTGCTCTTTATCATGTGATAGAGCACCTCCAACCACAGCACTCACAGCAGCCTAAGAGCAAAACTGTCCTCAGGTAGCAAAATTCTGATTTTAAACTTCCCCACACAAAAGGAAAATAAATTTACAACCAAGGCAGTCAGGTACCAGACTGATCACGACACTGACAGGCACTTTTGCTGCTCTGCTCTTTTATAACCAACCTTTTAATAACTTCTTTCTTAAAAGGCTAACAGCCAAATTTAGAGCTGCTACACACCCTGCTGAAGTGATGCACTGTCACGCTGCTGTGAGGGATACACTTGAAGGATGGTGGTGCATCAAAGAGGGAATTAGCTGCGGGGTTTCAAAAAAAGGCCATTTTCTCACACCTGCTTTTTGCCCACTTTGCCTGCCTTTGTGGGCACATCACACAGAGCTATTTCTGTGCACATGGCCCACTATAAATACCAGCTCTCAGTATCAGCCTCATCTAACACGTTTAGTATCGACTGAATTACTGCTTTTGGTCTAGCTCCAACCCACCTTTTAAGAAGCAGCTTCTTCAAAAGGTTTCCAAGATGAAAGCCTTTTTTAAAGTGGCAGAATACATTTACCTGCAACTATATGATAGAAGCTCCTTCAGTAATTTAGGTTATGCAATACCCCAGCACAAGTTTAAAGTTTCATTGATTTAATGAGATGATGGCTGTATTTGCATATCTCAATCTACCTTTCTTGTTTTTTTCAGCTGCCTTCTCCTTGTTGTTTTCTCTGCTCTTTGTTTTCTCCTGATCAGGCAGGGAACTCATATTTATTAGAGCCCGTGTTGCTGTCACTTCATCAAGCCAGACCACATTACCTGGGACAAACAGAAACACAAAACCCAAATGCACTCGGTGTCATCAAGCAGTCACATCTCCCCTGCCTTGCTGGAAGGAAATCAATGACAAAAATTGAGAAATGACAGAAAAAGCCATCAGATCTCTTGCAGTCACATTCAGGGAAGGTCATATTCTTTAACACACCTGGTAAGCTGAAGGACCCACAATTTTCAGCTTATTACAAAACACAAGAGCTGATCAAAAACCCAAAATGACTGAAATGCACAACCATAGATTTGAGAGGCTTCCTGAAAACAGCAAATCAGGGCACTGGATTGGGGTCAGTGGATCCATGTGTTCCCACACAAATGTGATTAAGGGAGCAGCAGGGGGCAGGAATGAACCTGGATCTTTTTCCCCTTTGGCAATTGACAGAACCTTGGACTTTACTGCAGAATTCTGTTAATCTTTTCCAAAAAGCATGAAAATAGGGGGAAATAGGAGACTGCTCCAGCACTTTGCACAGATTATAGAGTACACAGGTTCACAATATCATTCAGGACGTGCCTTAAGCATCAGCAGATGGTACTAAAATATAACTTATTAGGCCAATTAAAAGCATTTCATAGAGGTTGAAATTGAAGGAGCTAAAACTGCTTAGAAACAGAATTTGAACAAAAGCTTCCTGCACTTGGTACAAATACAGCAACAAATATCTCTGTTCTGCTGTTAAGCAGAGTGGATTCAGATATTAAGAAGACTGTACAGTGACCCAAAATAAGAGAATCTCTCTTAAATTACTCAAACAGACAAGAAATACAAAGTGAAGAACATCCAGGTATTAACTTCAATGATTGGTTAATAAATATTTTTTTTCAGTCAGCCTCATCTTCCCAACTCCAAATTTCCAAAACCGTCATCATTTCACGTTCATCAGTTTGAAACACAGAACACTAAATACACCTTTGCACACCTTAAGATGTAATTCAGTTGGGAACACTGAAATTTTCACCATGATTCAAATCTATGCTGAAAAGAAAAAGCTTTTTCTTCATATTTTCACCAAGTGTAGCCGACACGGTAACTCAGACACAGCATGAAAATTCACCATTAAAAAAGATGTGTAATAACTACAACTGGGTATTGTTACAACCCTGAAGCCTTAATTTTCATGCTCATGTAGCACTTAAGAAAACAGACAATCTTGGAAATGAAGCCTCAGATAGAGTTAAGCTGTGCATGTCCAAGCTCATGCATCAGCACAGGTCCATCCAGCAGCTCTGTACTGCAATTATCTACCAGGGCTCATTGGGTTTCACATTTTCTATCAGCTTGTGCCAGTACTTCAAGCTGTCATATACAGTGACTTCAAGGTCACCATCTATTTTGTCTTGCACTGGAGCAGAATCTCTTCAGGGTCACTCCAGAGGATGAAGGTATTGATTCTCAGCTTTTAGCCATGCTTGTCAGTAAATTTCCAGCTGTTTGGAAAACCTGCACTGGCTCTTACTTATTTTTCTATTATTGCAGGCAAAAGGTTTGTAGCCACATGACAATTTCAGAGTATTCCATTTTCTGTAGCAAAAAAAAACTCTTCTACAGGCTTCAGTGGCAGTGAGGACAGCACAACTCTCCACCACCTTTGATCTCACTGATCTCACTCCCCAAAACAGCCCTCACCATGTGTACCCACATTCCTTTGCCAATCTCTGGAAATCACACCCAGCTGCCACCTCCTTCCACCCACCCAGTTCTCCTGGAGCATGCACTACACAAATATGGCAACAAATCTCCTCCTCCTCCTCCCAAAACCATCCCAACCTGCCCAACTGCACAGTTCAATCACCCTCTCTCAGATATATTATTTATGTCAAGATGGAAATAATAATTTTAGGCATTTTTCACCATTTTAGACATTTTTCTTTTTCCCCTTAGAGATACAGCTGTGACCAGGCTTAAATAAAAGAGTAAGAATTACAAATATTCTGTTTACTTACACGAGGTGTCATCCAGCCACTCAATATGAGCAGGAGGATACTCTTTGAAATAGGCAAAGATGTCCTGGGTGCTCATCTCATCCACTCCACAAATGTAAATGGTGTCCAGTCTCACCTTAGGGATTGCTATAAAGAAGAAAAGACACAAAACTGGTACTTATTGCAAGTTTTCAGATTAGTGCCATATGAGTTTACAAAGCAAATACTTTAAATAAACTAAAGAGGAACTGATTGAAGTGAAGCATGACATAGACCATAACTTCGTTTATTCTTCCACAATGCAAAACTTTCAATAAACTGAGAATTAAAAGAGGTTTCAAGCACTGCTAGATACAGAGATTGCACAGCAACCAAACAGCCTGAAAAACTTTTTTTTTTTGCTCTTTGAACACTGCCAAAGCGCTATCATTAAGCACTAAAGAGCCAGAACAAAACAAGGCCCTGCACAAAGCACTTCCACTTGTATCACCTGATGGGGAGCTGTTCCAGGCCACAGCTTAGCAGGTCCAAGCTGCCAGCTGGAAAAAAAAAGCTTTGAGAACTAGCTGGGTGCCAAAAGCACCAATCTGTTGTGCACACTTCTCCTGGCTTCTGTTCCAGCTTGCCATCAGTGCAGCTTCACTGTGTGTACAGCACAGAGTCTGATCTCGCTGTGCACAGGACACAGAGTCCTCCACGTGTACCCACACACCGCTCCAGGCTCTGTACAAAGCATTTAAAGATTCTCAAAGCAGCACTGATCCAGGAGGTGAATCCTGGGCAGTTAGCAGTAGAAAATAAGGCACACAAAAAATGTTATCTTTGTGGTGGGGCTGGTAAAACAAGGAGTGAAGTGGCAAGGGTCAAACAGGTTAAAAAACAATGATGTGCAAACGAGGAGGTGGAAAAACCTCAAAGTGATTCCTTTCAGCAGGAATGGGGCAAAACCTCTGGGAATGGAGGAAATATTGCAGGACAAATCAAGTCAAGACACCGTGAGGGAGTAACTGAAGGGACCTTTTCTCCTGACTGCTGGATGAACTCGTACCTTTCTTCATCATGTCCCGGTCCAGGGCCACGTTCCTCTGGGCCAGATTCACCTCAGCCCGAAAATGGAAACGTTTGGCCCTTTGCTCCTTCTTCTCAATTGCTTCCTGCAAAATGCAAAACAATGAACCCAAACAGGAGTCAGGAGCACGCTCAACAAACTGCACTGAGGATACTAAAATCTACCAGACAGCAACAATTTATATTAATAATTCTGTTAATTCTGGAGAGACCTGCAGGTTTTGAAATGTAGAAGTAAGTCACAAAAATATTTCTGTGTCACAGAACAGTTTTTGTGTAGATCCAGCAATGGGAATCAGGATGCATGGAGAACAATGTGGCTTGGACAAACAGATTCCATAATGGAACAGGAACATTATCTAGTTCTTACTAACAAATATTAAATAAACCCCCTTTTCTAAAATAAGCCTTTTAGGCAAAATTAATCTTTGAAGATGATATGATTTTCCCCGTTTTTTTAACATATACAAAAGTGTGAATTTGTTTCTCTGAGCATGAATCAAACACTGGAGAGCTGGCTCCAGAGAACTTTTTAGACTGGCAATGCAGGCTCCTCTCATGTAGCTCATGAGCAACAGCCTGCCTGGAACTTGTGCAGTTTTGGGAACTGGCTGAGAAGCTCCTTGTTCTCCAGATTTATTAGGAAGCACTATATGTTTTTGGATTTTTGGAACACACACTGTGATTCATACCAGCTGAATCACCTGAACACCAGGCTAAGCCTTTGTGCCTGTTGGGAAAGAAAGACATTAAATAGTCCCACCTCTCCAGTGGCAAAAATGACAAAATGTTGAAGAGCCATAGCACAAAAATTACCTTGGAGGTTACATCTATGCCAGTGATGAAACTTCCAGCTTTGTTTTCATATCTCCTACTGGTATCCTGAAACAAAGCAAAATGGTGATGAAATCCCAATGTGCACTGAAAGCAACACACTTGTTACTGAAAAAACCACCTGATCATTCCCACAGGAAATAGAGCCTCTTTTCCTACATCCCTGGACAGAGAGGCACTCTCATGTCAGTGAAAGTAAAAGCACAAGAACTGAACCAAACTTCCCTCACTGCAAGGATTCTTTCTTTTGACAGAACTTAGTTTCTGTGTCAGCTGCTGCCAAGCATTTACTCTCTCAGTAACACAGGAAAAGTCATCAAACATCTTTCCCAAGTAAGACTTCCACAATTTTGGGTTTGGGTATAATTTCCTTGTAAAACATGAGCAGATTTAACAGTGATACCTGACTACTCAAATGTCAGTTTCCAGCTTTTAATCTCAGAAAGTGAGAACACCAAGCCTCATCCACAATTAAACAAGTAACTTTTTATTCCTATCATTATTTCAACCCCAAATTCCAAATCCCAAGGTGAAACACTTCTGTTTTGATACCGAGAGAGGGTAAAAATGTAGAATGAGAAGGGAAAAAATTACAAGTTTCCTCTCTATCAGTCAGGACTGCTGAATTCAGAGAGGGACTAAACCCCACAGCCCCTGGACCAATGACCCAATTCTGTGCCCTCCATTGTTTGGATCTGTAAAATGGCATCTCTTCATTCAGACACCCTCAACTGGCAGAAGTTTGGAGCTGGAAGAACACCTCTTCCTTTCTTTAGGAGTAAATGTGTTCTTTACACTTGTGCTGCAATAATTACTTCGGCTAAAGGACCATTTCTAGCAGTAGGTTACTCTCAGTTTAGAAGAACACACACAATCCAACCGCTTTTCTTAGTAACAGCACCAAAGTTCCTCTAATGCTGCCAAATGGCCAGAGTTACTAGAAAAGGAAAAGCAAAATAAACATGATTTTTAAAGCTGAAACCCCACAGTGTCTGAGGTTGACTCACGGAGCACAAGGAAGTGCAGCACGACGCTGTCTCTGAGGCCACATGTTGTGCAAAAGCACAAGCACGTTGGCAGACCAGCTAATTAAAGATTAGCTTCCAAAACAATTTTCGCCCAAGTTTTGAGAGCGAAAGATTACTTAGGATTTGAGAACTCTGACCCATTTTTTAGTTGTTAAACCTAATCCTACTAAAACTTGCACAGAAACAATCGGCGAGTGAAAAGGGGCAGAACAACATGGGGAAGGAAGCCCTCAGAGCCCCCACTGCCAGCTCTGCTGTGCCGCGGTCAGCCCCGTTCCTGCTCCAGGTATTCCCTGTGTTCATTCCCGGCATCAAACACTGCCCGTACACCCTGCCACCCACAGCTCCTCACGCCCCAACGCTGCACCCCAAATCCTCTTCTCCACCGCTTCCTTTATTCCATTTTTTCCCCAGCACAACCCACCCGCTTCCTTAGCGCTCGGCCCCGAGTCCCCTCACATCCCCGCTTTTCCCAAGAACCCCCCAAAAATCCCCTCAGAGCTCGGACACCCCCAGCCGCCGGACCCAGCCCCTCTGGGCCCTCACCGGGATGAGCTCCCGCAGCGAGCGCCTCACGGGGATGGTCTCCAGCTCTCCCTCTTCCACCTCCATGGGCTCGGGCTCGGGGCCGCGCGGCTCCGCCGCCGTCGTGCTCGCCTCCGCCTTCACCGAGATCCGCAGGCCCCGCACGGCCGCCATGGCTCCGCCAGGCCCGCCCAGCGCGGCCAGCGAGACGAGCGCGGGGCGGCACAGAGCGGCGGGGCGGCTCCGAGCGCGGAGAGCGGCCAGGAGCGCCGGGCGGGCGGAGCGCAGCGGCCCGAGCGCCGCCCGCAGTACGGCCCGGCCCGGGGCGTCCCCCGAGACCCAGCGAAGCCTGAGAGCCGGCGGAACCCCTGAGGCCAGCACGCCCCGAATCCAACCGCACCCCGGGCCCGGTGCACCCCCGGAGCCCAACGCACCCGCAGCCCAACGCAACGCGAAACCAACGCACCCCGAGACTCGGCGCACCCCGAATCCAACGCACCCCCGAGCCCAGCGCACCCCCAGCCCGGCACGTCCCGGGCCCGGGGCCTCAGGGGGGAGAAGGGCCACAGAGACCGGGCAGAGCGCGGCTGTAGCGGCCCTGCTGTGTCCCCACATACCCCCGGCCCAGGAGAGCGGACAAACACAGAACTTAAGCCCTTTCCCCTCAAAAAAAGTTTTTTTTAACTACCTGAACTCTACTGTTCAATTTTCCCGTCCATACCAGCGGAATGTTACACCTCTGATAAAATCAGTTCTCAGCTCGCAGTTCTCCGCAGTGTTGCGTCCCATTGTTCTGAGGCTCAGTTATTCTCCTTGTCCCCTTGTCCCAAGGTGTTCAGGTTGTTCCAGGAGAGCAGCCTTGCCTCTTCTTGGCCTAAATAAACCACATGCTTTCACCAGTCCACATGAGACAAGTTCTTCATTCCCCTAATGACGCTAATTAGCTCCATTCCCTCACACACAGAGCCCCGTTCTAGCTGAGGAGTTGCTCCTGCGTTGGCATCATTATTTCACACCACAACTGCCAGGCTACACAGCCACATCCCATTGTCATTGTGTGATCACCACACCACTAAGAATTCCCATTATTTCTCCAGCTGCAGGACCCTTCCCTCCAGCTCGGGCTGCTGCACGGCTCATTTCTGTACACATTACAAATAAACCCTTTCCAGTCCATTCCTGTGACACATTCTCTCCCTCTGAACTGGTGGTACCTCCCAGGAAAATTCAAATTTAGACTTTGTCACAAATACATTTCCCAGCTGGCAGCACAAAGGCTCCTCCCCTTACACAAAATCCAGCAGAATGAAGAGATCCTTCCACCCATCACTCACTCCAAGAGTATTTATTCCCAAGTCTTCACACAGAGCTTGTGACACAATGGCTCATGTCACTGTTCACCAAAAGTGCTACATTTGGGGCTGATGTCCCACCTGGCAGGAGCTCCTGGCACAGGTGACACTTCCAAGCCAGGTGTGAAGCCAGGTTCCAGGCCACATGAGGTGAAGGAAAGGAATAAACAGGACACAGGCACCTCCTGCGAGCAGCTGAGCCTGAGCTAATTGCAAGAGGAAACATTTCTGTAGAAGAAATGTTGCTTCTTCAGGTCACAGGGAGAAGAAACCAAGAGATGGAACTTCTCCTCCTTTAGTTGTAGCTTTCTCCTCCTTTAGTTTTAGTTTTCTAAGTAGGACGCAGTGTTGCCATGTGATCTAGACCAGCCTGGCAAAGCCAAACCCTTCAAGGAGCAGCTGGGACAAGGCTATGTGACACAGGTCACCTGGCACTGCTGCCAGCACAGTGCACATGAACCTCGGGCTGAGCCAGGTGTTTCCTGATTTTGTTCTGACATCCCTTGGATGTCACCTCAGGCAGAACATTGCTGTACTACAGCCCTCCACACTTGGCACCTTTTCAAGATTCACTCACTGCACTCAGCAAGAAACTTTCTGCTGATTGACTGTGGCTTTAGACACACTGCCAAAATTTTAGAGCCTATGAAAAAACAATCTCTGGCCAACTGGTGGGGACAATAAAATCAGGAGAGGGAAACTAAACCTGGGTACCAGTGGGGCTTTTTACTCTAGGTGAGTGAATAGAATGTTTTCATAATATTTTATAATTCCTTTCAGGATCTTGTAATGAACAGTGAATTCTTCAGCATTTCAAACTGATTTAGTTTTATTCTTCTGAGACTGTGTCTCAGAGCTTTGTTTTTCTCTCACATTCCTCTCTGCCATCCCTCTGCCTGTGAAAGATCACCTGAACTTTTAAAATGTTAATTGTTTTCAAGCTTGTTGGAAGCAGGTTTGTGCAGAAGGGCTCTGCCTTTTGTAGCCTTTGTGCAGCAGGGGTGGGGTGAGGGTAATAAACTACTGAGGAATGCAGTGTTTAAATAGGGGAGGAAAAAGAAATTTGGGAAAGGCTAGCAGTCATCATCAGAAATGCTAAGGAAAGGCTTTTACAAATAATGAAGGTGAGAAGGTGACTGTGGAAGAGAAGCTGTGGATAACCTGAAGTGCTCAAGGCCAGGTGGGATGGAGCTCTCAACAACCTGCCCTGGTGGAAGGTGTCCCTGTCCACGGCTCGGGATGATCTCCCAGGTCCCTTCCAACCCAAGCTATTCCAAGATCCTGTGAAATAATTTCAGCATTAAAACACCCACGGGAGCGATTTAGGGCACGAGCGTTATTGGTTTCCCGGCTTTGACCACCAGAGAGAGCTCATGCAACAGAATTTCCAGCGTGAGCGAAAACCAAAACCAAAACCTGATGGAAAACACCAATTCCTGCAGTTTTGGGATCGGCTGAAAACGGGAGATGGGGACCGGGAAGGGAGGGGAAAAAGAACAGTCTGTGGGCCATCAGAAAAGGAGACTTTTTTTTGCAGTGGTCTGGCAGGAGTCAGAAAAATGGTGAATTTTGCCCTAATAAAGTATTGGTTGATTTGTTTGTTTGTTTGAGGTCTGTGAACACTGAACAGAAAGGACACGTGTTCCTGCAGATAGGATTTAACTCCTGTCGTCCTGGGCTCTCAGCAAGGACCTGCAGCTTTTCAAACCTGTGAAAACCCCATGGAAGTGTGTGTGCTACTCCTGCAGCTGGCCAGCAAACCCACACATCACCACGGAAACTGGGACTGCCGTCCAAAAATGGATCAGGGCTCGCTCCTAGCCCCAGTCCATCTGGAGAGAGAAAAGCATCAGCAGAGGAAGGATGTTCATTTGTGAGGCTGAAATCAAGCACCTGGTGTTTTCTTACGGATTTGATGAACCACAGGCTCCCCGCCTGTAAGACAGAATATTTTCTCACTGGGATATTGTGGAGGTTAGTACAGCCCTGGTAACCTGACACAATGCCAGAGTCCCATCCAGGAGGCAGCTACAGGGCCCTACAAAAAGGAGGATATTGGATGCACAGCACCCTCACAGTCAGGGACAGCTGTGCTCTCACGTTGTTTATGCAAGTGCTGCCACAGGGAGACCACACAGTTGAAAAAGCACATTCCTTTCTGGAGAAAAGCTCACAGAACTGAGCAGAATTCTACACACATTGACAGATGTTACTCTGGCATTTAAGAGATCTTGGAGTACAGTCTAAAAGTGGTAAATATTGCTTTGTTCTCACAAATAGAATTTTGTGCATGCCCACACACACATGGCTCCTCTGTGGCACCAGTGGAACTTAAGCTCTTCCCTGTTGCAGACCTCTGTGGTAATGCAGTCAGTGAAGTGCCCTGAATAAAATGAAAGTTTTTCTTTTTCTTTTGCAGGGCTATTTTTAACCCAGAACAGCTCGTTGGCCCAATTCAGTGTGTGCTCCCATGAAAAGCAGCTGTGCTGGCACAGCTGTGGGGTGGGAATATGTGGCTGGCAGGGAGGATGAGGACAGCAGCTGCTGGCACAGCCCTGAAGGAAAACACAGCGAGCTGCAGCCTTTAATGTACAGATGAAAATATACACAGTATACTGAGCTGGAAGGGACCCACAAGGATGATCTATTCCATCTCCTGGCCCTGCACAGACAGCCCAACAACCCCACCCTGTGCATCCCTGAGAGCAGTGTCCAAACTCTCCTGGAGCTCTGGCAGCCTGGGGGCTGTGCCCAGCACCCTCTGGGGAAGAACCTTTTCCCAATATCCAACTTAACCCTCCCCTGACACAGCTCCTGCTCATCCCTCGGCTCCTGTCCCTGGTCACAGAGCAGAGGTTGGTCTGTGCCTCAGAAGGATGTTGAAGACAACACGGTCTGACCTCAGCCTCTTCTCCGGGCTGAACAAACCATGAAATGGACCCCAGTCCATTCTCATGAGCCTCCTCAGCAGCAGGGCCAGGGGAGGGATTGTCCCCCTGTGCTGGGCACTGGTGAGGCCACATTCGAGTGTCCCCTCCGTTCAGGAAGGACACCGAGGGGCTGGAGGATGACCAGAGGAAGGAGCAGAGCTGGGGGAGCATCCGGAGCACCAGGAGAGGTTGAGGGGGCCAGGAGAGCTGAGCCTGGAGAAAAGGAGAAACCTTCCATCCACAACTGATGGAAAGGAGGTGGGAGCCAGGCGGGGGTAGGGCTGTGCTCCCAGGGAACGAGGGGAAACGGCCTCGAGATGTGTCAGGGCAGGTTGAGGCTGGACATCAGGAGGAACTTCTTCCCAGAGAAGATCATTATACATTGGAACGGGCTGCCAGCAGTGTGGCGGAGCCACCGCGCTCGGAGGTGTTCAAGAACCGAGCGGACGCGGCACCCTGATCTGGTTAAGAAGGCGGTGCTCGCTCACGGTGGGACTGGGCGATCCCAGCGGTGTTTCCCGGCCCGCTCGATGCCGGGATTGCCGGGATTCACCCGCCCTTCCCGCCTCCCCTCACAGCCCGCCCTCACACCGCCCGCCCGCGCGGGGAGATGACGTCACGCCTCCCGCGTGCGGTCACGTCCGGTAGGTGAGGTCAGGGCCGGGGCCGCCATTTTGAGCGGCTCCGCGGGCGGCGGCGGCGGCGGCGGCCGCGGGCGGGGGAGGAGCGCGGCCCCCATGGCCGGGCAGTTCGATTCCGAGGACCGGGCGAGCTGGTACTGGGGGCGGCTGAGCCGCGCCGAGGCCGTATCGCTGCTGCAGGGGCAGCGCCACGGCACCTTCCTGGTGCGCGACTCGGGCACCATCCCCGGCGACTTCGTGCTGTCGGTGTCCGAGAGCTCCCGCGTCTCGCACTACATCGTCAACAGCCTGGGGCCGGCGGGAGCCCGGCGGGCCGGCGGCGAGGGCCCCGGGGCCCCGGGTGAGTGACCCCAGGGCCGGCGTGCCCGCAGCCCGGGCAGGGCAGCCGGGCGGTGCGGGGAGCGCTGTGGCGGGGCCGCTGCCCGAGCCGAGCCGGTGTCCGCACCTGCCGTCCTGCGGCACGTGAAGTTCAGCGTCCCGCCGCTCCAGCCCCGCGCCTCTTTGTTTTCCGAACCCCCTCAGCGATAATTCGGAGATTTTCCGTGGCATCTCAGGCGGGAGGTGGTTCTGTGCAAGTGTCATCCCCAAAGTGTGACTTCTGACACGGCACTTTTGCGTTACCGGGGAGGCTGAGTGCGAGTTTGAGCGGTGGGAACTCTTCAGGATGTAAAGGCAGTGGTTTCTTGAAATCAGATGTGAAGTTCAGTTTCTTTCCCCTTGAAAGGAGAAGTTTGGTATTATTCTCATCGGCTGAACATTAATAATGAAAACAACACGTTGAAGTGTGACACTGCAAGTGCAGAAGGTGCTGATTGTGCCGGAGGGAGAAGCAGAATTTTTGCTGTTTAGTCCAACTAAACCCCAGCAGTGCAGAGCCCTCGGATGTGTCAGAACGTGCAGTCCAAAGGCCCTGCTGTCCCTGCTGTGGGAATTAGGGAACTTGGTGCTGGAACTGCTCCAGTTTGGATATTAATCCTTGCAAAATGATGTGGATGTGTCATTGGCATCTCTGCAAGGAGCCACTAGATATTTTTTAATTATAGTAAATCTGTGTAATACGAGATTTGGTGAACTTTTTGGGCAGAAAGTAGACAGAGACACTGGTGCAGGTCTATGGGTGGAACAGGAGACCAGTAGTGGGAAGATGTAACAAGACTTGTTTTATTTTTCAGTCTCTGAAAAGGGGGGTTGACTAAGGAGATAATCTGAGAGAAAACAAAATTAGTGCCAGTAGATTTGCACTGTCATACAGGGGAAGCATTTCAGATTGGAAAAGTGGGGAAAGTCTAAACTCATCCTGTTCATCCCAGGAACCTCCGGAGCTGCACAGTGCACTCAGGTTACAGAGCTCCACAGGTAGAAGGTGTTAAAGGTGGCTGAGTTCAGCTGGAAGTGGAATTTATTGCTGCTGTGGGGGGTCAGAATGTGGTGGGTTCCTGTTGTTCATGTGTGTGCAGACACAGGTTTGGTGCTGCAATTGCTGACAGGGATGGTTGGTTGTGTGTAGAGCAGAGTCAGTCACCAGCATGCTTTGTTGTGAATCCAACCTAATTGGATTTTAAAGACTTAAAAAACACTGGGTCATGAGTGTCTGTCACTTCTGGGCAGTTGTTTTTTGGGGACAGCTAATCTCTGGAAAAACAGTGGCATCACTTCAGTACAGCCATCCTGACTTTTTCCTTGTGTTGCATCCCAAGCTCAGTAACATTTTGTGGCATTCTGTGGGTTGGCTTTGGTTAAAATCATGAAGTACCTTGTAATTCTCTTCTGTTTTAAAAGAGTAGCTGTGTAAGCTGGTGGCACAGTAGGCTTAATATATCTGGAGAAGTATAATTATGTTTTGGTTGGTCTCCTTTTTATTTGTCCCCTGGAGGTTCTGGGGAGGAGTGATGCATCACTCCTGCACTACAGACACTCCCACGCTGATTTCAGTAATTTTAATTAAATCATGCCTCCATGCTGATGCTGCTGTGTTCATGCTCCAACCAAAGAAGGTGCTGGGGAGGTATATATTGAATTATACTTCAAGTGTAATTAAGGTGCTCTTTCAGAAAAAAATAAGTGGGAGGTTGTTCTGCAGTGGAAGGGAGGTGAAAACAGTGGAAGATTGAAGATGATTCTGTGTTTGGGTAGGGAAGCTAATGCAGTAAAAAGAGTTAAATGTTTGCAAATTGTCCTGCTTGTTTATTGTGGCCAAGGTAAAACATTAGGAAAACCAAAATCACTCTATTTTAGTATGGTACATTCTTTTTTTTTTTTAGCAATTTATTGTTTGGCAAATGCACGGGTCTCTCTGGGAAATTTGAATATTCCAGGTTGGGTTCTTGGGTTGATTTGTGTTGGGCTCAGTGTCTGTGAAATTCCTGGCTGCTCTCAGGGATAGGGGAGCCTCAGCACAGAATGAATGAAATGAGGAACTTTGGCTTCCCTAAAAACCACAATGTCACAAAAACATGATACCTTCTTTGATTTCTGAAGTATAAAGTAAATTTGTTAAATTGACCTTTTGACTGATTCTGCAGTTTCTAACTTCTTGCAGGTAATTTTTCAACATAACAAAGAAAAAAGAATTGAAGAGAATTTTTCTGGAATGTTTTAAGGATGCTAAAAGTAGGATAAATCACTGAATTATGGGAAAGAAAAAGAATTTGTTTTCAGTGGAAGTGGATAATTTGTGATGAAGTATCACAGTTATGGCTAAAGAAATCCCAAACAAGACAAAGTGCTCCCTGCAGGCATTGGCATATTGATGAACAGCAGAGGAAATATTAAATTTATCATGCATTTGCATTGTGACATGGGGGCTTGGGGTAAAAATGTGTGATATGCACTAAAAAATGCCTGAAATACCTAAAGATAGAAATGCTCTCTCTTGAGTGCAGCATTATAAAGATAAAGCTTTAATGTTATTAAATTTGTCTGCCTGAAGGAGGCAAATATAACAGCTAAAATGCAGAAATGGATGTTTTCACATTTATGAGTTTTGAGAACATGATTCTGGATTGAATTGAACTTCCTGGAATCATAGAATCCTTACAGAATGATGCCCACACTCAGCCCTGGGTGAAATGGCTTTAGGCATGTGTGAGCAGAGTGGTTTAATTCTGATGCTTGTGTTTTGGTTTTATTTTCATTTTTATATTGAGATCAAAATATATTTAAATGCAAACTAGTTGCAGTTTTAGAAATTGCCTGTATTAGACATCTGCTCTTATCCTCTGATCTGTAAATGATGACTGCAGTGATCAGAAATGAGTCTAACTCCTGAGTGAATGTTTTCCTGGTGTGCTCAGAGCTCTTCCACTCAACATTTATGTTTTTATAGGGCGTTCATGGGATTTATTTGTTCTGCTCAGCATGAGTAGGAAGGTACTTGAGAACAAGGAAAAAAGGTGTCCCCATGGGGTGGGGGAAGCACAAGGGCTGGAATGTGGTTGGTGCCTTCAGAGCCCAGTTCCCATATGCTCCAGGAGGAAGTGGCTGACATCACTGGGGTGTCTTACTGGTGCTCTGGGAGATAAGAACAGCTTTTGTGGCCCTGAACACACTCTGAATTGGGAAAGGGAGCCACCCTTACACAATAAAACTAGATGCAAAAATAAAGACTTGTATTTCTGTGAAGGAAAAGGTTTCCAAAGCTTGGGAATAAAGAGAAAACTCCCTATTGACACTAACAATTGGAGTGAAGAGAGAAATGCAAACCCCCTGAGATGTCTGAGAAAGGGAGAAGGTGCTCTGTGGTTTCACCACCTGCCCAATCAGCAGAATATTGGGTGGTTTATAGCCCTGATTCCCCAGCATCTGGACAATATTTAAAACATACACAAGCACTTTTTCCTGGACTGGCACAAAGGCAGCAGAGTGTCAGAGGGTTGTGACAGGAGGGAATGTGCATCATAAACAGAGAACTGATATGAGCCAGGTTTGAAACGTTCTTCACTTGTGGGACCCATTGTATTTTAACTCTTTCCTCACCTTTTGTGGCATCCTGAGATGGCTGGAGTTATGTTAGTGAAGATGGAGTAAGGAAGAAAGAGGATACTGAGCTTTGTGCTTCTCTTTTGAAAAGTTAATCTTGCTCAGCTGAGCAGTGCTGGTGGTGGAGGCACTCCCTGAGCAGCTCTTCCTCAGCTGTGCCAGGCTGCAGAAGGAGAATTTCCAGTACCCAAGTGTCCCAGTTGTCACAGGAAGTGACAGAAGTTCCTGCAGGAACTGGACTCACCTTTCCATGCTTGTGCTCTTCCTGGGAGCCCTCAGAAGATGTGCACCCTGTGCTGCTCAGACTTGTGCCTTCAAGAGGAATCCCAGCATCATGAAGGAAAACTGCTCTTATTCCCCAAAACCCCATTCACCTTGTTGCTGTAACTTTTCCTTGTGTCAGATCTTCCCTGAATTGGCCTGCAGGTATGAGCAGTGTCACAGTTCAAACAAGAGGCTGAAGAATTCCTCTGAGCCTGAAATCTGTTAATTTTTTGAATTTCATTATACCAGGGAATGACAAAACTCAGGAGCCTGTAGGGAGTGGAATGGTTTCCCAGTGCATGTGAACATTGTAGCTGAAGAAGATCCACCAAAGAGTTAAACTGATGGAAAGTTTTCCACTTGCTTGGGAAGGTGGAGTTGTATTTTATTTCCAATCTGCATTTTACCACCTTTGACTTTGAACTATGTTGACCTTTATATGCCTGTTTTAGCTGAATTTTAGGAGTCATCTATTTAAGTTCTCCAGACAATTATGAAATTGCTGCCTTCATATTAATTGATGATTAATTTAGATTAAGTTTATAGATTTCTTGTTCTAAATCTTCTGTAGCTGTCTTACATTTTTTAAAAGAAAAGCATCAGAAATGCACATGGTTTTCTGGCAGTGTGGTCTTTGGGAGGGTGACATAGCTGCTTTTTGATGCTTTTCTCTCTGTCCCTTCAAGGAGTGCATTGATCTTTCTGATTTGGAGGGTCTGTGTCCTCTGGCTGTTGTTCAGCTGTGCAAAACACCTCTTAGGATCTGATTTTCCAGGATACAGTACAGTGATTCTGTACATAATGTTCCAGAGGACTTTTCTTCTTAAAGTCCAACTTGGATTCAGGTACACTTGGCAGGTCCCTCAGGCTGTTGTGCATTAATTCAGGAGAGTGAACCTGTTCCAAAGGAAAAAAAAAAGACACTCCAAAATGCCTTGTTCATCCTGGTGAAGATTGAAGATTGACCAGGCTGATGAATGTTACTGATGAACTGCTCATTTCCTGTGACCTGTGGAGATTTTTCTGTGAATCCCACATTGCTGAGACAGAGCTCAGCCCCCTGGCTGAGTCAGCTTGCAGCAGGTTTCACTGAGGTAAATTGGTGTTTCAGCCTCTATTTCTGTCATGTGAAATCAGTTCCATGTCAGTGAACTTCCCTGAGACTCAGTCTTCTCCATATGGGTTGCAAAGAGCTTTGCTGCCCTGCTCTTAAAGTTCTCATGACTTTTTCTTTTTGCTCAGATGTCAAGCCTTGATCCTTAAAGGTTCACAGCTAAAATAGTGCTGGAAATTTGCACACGTTTCTGTTACCAGGTTGGTCTGAGACCTGATGTGTTTCCCACTTCTAGCTCTAGTGGAAGTGCAGCATTCCCAGATCCTGTTTCCACTGAGCTGTGCTGAAGTGTTGCAGGCATGCTGCCTGTCCAGCCAGAATTCCTGTCCCGTGAGCCCACAGAGCTGACAGTGCCACTGGGATGAAATTCCAGGGTTCTGGCCAAGTCTAGAGCTGCAAGTTGCATCTCAGCAACAGAAGTTGAGGGGGTTTTGCATCCTCTCAGCACTGCTCTGTGGGAGAATATGATGGATTCCTAATTCTCTTCATGTGCTGGGCTCCCCTTTCTCACTGATAATTACATTAACTTCCTTTATCTCTGGTGATGCCAGTTTGAGGGGTTTTTTTTTGCAGTTTTTCAAGGCTGTTGCTTTTGGGTTTTGGCTCACTGTGTTTGTATTCATTTCTTTAGAGAGCCTTTCAGGGCTGTTAAAGCATGCAGACATGCTTTTTCCAATGACTTAGTTCTGCTCCTTCGAATTTCCTTTGACCAGCTCCACGAATGCTCCTGTTCCTTCAGGATACTTCAGAACTCATTTCTCGGGTGTTGGTCTTATTGAATCTGCCCTTTTCTCTGTTAGAACCCCTTTCTGCTCTCCTGAAAGAACTTGTTGTAACATTAGCTTTCCATGCTGACAGTGCTGCTTTGCAGGGAGTTTTGGATCAGTGACAGCTTGAAAGATTCTGCTAGCTTTGTACTCCAGAGCTAAGGCTTGGGACTGTTAGATATTCCCTGCAGAGAAAACAGACTTGCAAAGTAAGCATCTCTGTCTTGCTAAAAGAGTTACTCATTAAAGTATAAATCTTTTCATCTGCGCTCCCTTCCCCCAGCCTTCCCCAGTTCTTCCTATAACTGATGGCATGGGGCACGGTGGAAATAGAACATCACGTGTGTGTTTTTCCTTAGCTGAGCCTGAAGAACATAAAATGGAAAAAAAAGCACAGCACACAGATTGGAAATGGATATTCTGCACTTGTAGTGATGCTTGTAATGGCTTGGATGTGCACATCATCTGTATTCCAGTGTATTTGAGGTTTGGATTTATAGCTTAGGCTCCATCTGACAAGCGTGGCAAAGAAGCTCCAAGACTAGAGATTAAAAGGCTGAGTCATACCTGTTATGAAAATATATGTTGTTTCTTTGCATTGCATAGAATGGAGATAATTTTCTTTACTGGTACCTTTTATCAAAATGAAAAATGACTTTATTTGCTCATTGACATCACTTGTTTGCTGCTGTGCAAACCAGTTTTCTGTAGTGTCCATGCCTTTAACCCAAGGTGTTACAACAGGTAAATAACCATTAGTGCAGTGTTGTTCTTTGGAAATAGAATCTGAACAGCAGAAGAGAGTTAAAAAAATAATTTTCTTGAAATGGTACCAAAATTTACTTCCTATATTTAGAGTATAAAACAGGAGAATTGAACAGGGTCCTGAGAAACCCTGATGTACTGAATATTTTCATCTGTTGGGTCCATATAATATTGAAAGAAACAAAGATATTTTTATCTTAATTCGGGAAGTTTGGCGGTGCCAAAGAATTTCTATTTTCCTTCCTTGACAAAATCTTTTTAAAAAACCTGTACTCATAATTATGATAGTGCTGCCTTTGATTGAAAATGCTCAGAGAAGCTGAATATGATATCAAGGTGATAATTTTGGTGTTGAAATACTTCTGTATAAATGTATTTGTCTTCTCAAATGTTTGCTTTATAGTTTTAATGCTCTCCTTGACATGTTGCCTTCTCTTTTCAGGGTCGAATCCCACCAGATTTCGAATAGGTGACCAAGAGTTTGATTCTTTGCCATCTTTACTGGAATTCTACAAAATACACTATTTGGACACTACCACCTTGATAGAACCCGTTTCGCGCTCCAGGCAGAATAGCGGGGTTATCCTCAGGCAGGAGGAGGCCGAGTATGTGCGAGCCCTCTTTGACTTTAATGGCAATGATGAGGAAGACCTCCCCTTTAAGAAAGGAGACATACTGAGAATCCGGGATAAGCCTGAAGAGCAGTGGTGGAACGCAGAAGACAGCGAAGGGAAGAGGGGAATGATACCCGTTCCTTACGTCGAGAAGTATAGACCTTCCTCTGCTTCAGTCCCCACTCTGATTGGAGGTAACCAGGATAGTTCCCACCCACAACCACTGGGTGGGCCGGAGCCAGGGCCCTATGCCCAGCCCAGCATCAACACTCCGCTCCCTAACCTTCAGAATGGCCCTATTTATGCCCGGGTTATCCAGAAGCGAGTCCCTAATGCCTACGACAAGACAGCCTTGGCTTTGGAGGTACATAATGGGCAAAATTTAGAAGGAAGAGATCTGTTCAAGGGATTTCCCTTTCGCTCACGTGGTAGTTTTGGAGGAATGAGAAAGGGAAAAGCTTTGTAATACTGGTTTTATGTCATGATTAATAAGTTATGGATAAAATGAGTGACTCGAGTCACTTGTAAATTAGATTATTGTTGATTATTATTAGGTTACTGAACCAGTATTGTGTCTGTTGTCAACCATCACTAACATAACTGTTTCCCCGTCCATTTTTTTGTGGGGGGGAGGGAGAGGGAGCAGCTCATAAATTGTGTGTCTGAACCTGTGTGTGCCTCACCACAATCTGTACAAGGTGTGCTGGGTTGTTTGTTGGTTTGTGCTGTGTTGGGTATTTTTTTCTCCCCAATGTGTCAGCAGTTTTAAAGCAATCAGTGGAAACATTGGTACACTTTGGAATTACCTGAACTGAGATGATGATCACACATAGAATTTAATTGTAACATCACCTCAAGCAGATTACTTTGGGTTTAGGTTTGAGGCAGGAGCATTTTACAATTCACATCACAGTTTTTAGGTCTGGTGTAAAGCAGTGATTGATGGAGTAGGGTTTGTAGTAAAGCACTGAGTTTTCCCCAGGTTGATTCACTTCCTGACAGGATCAAGTAATTGCACAGGCCCTTCTTGATTTGTCTTTTTTCCTCTTAAAAAGGTGACTGGAATGCTCTATCTCTCCACATCAGATAGTTCCTCCCCCAAGTTACATGTGAGGAAATTGAGACTAAGGTATTCCCTGTGGCAGACCTTTGCCTTGGGATATGTAAATTGTATCCTTTAATCTAGGCTTTCTTTGAGCTAGAGGCTCTGGAATTTCCTGATACCTAATTGACTTCCTGTTTATATAACATTTTAAGTACTTGGGAAAAAACAGTTTCTGTGCTGAGTCAGAGCATCTCCTCTGCACTCTCAAATACTTGGTGTAATTGTGCATGGCACAAGAGGCACTCCAGGACTTCAGTGATCTGGCAGCTGTAGGTGTGTGTCTGGTGCAGAACTGGGAAATGCAGACATGCTGCAGATGGAAACTGATGCACAGCCTGGCAGATGTGAAATCTTTGCCATGTAGGTAGTGAATATACTCTGAGTTGTTACACATTCTGTTATAGGGCTGAGTATCTTTGGGTTGAGAAGCAGATAGGGAAATTTGTAAACTCACCAGATTTTGGGGAAATGTGAGGATTTTTACCCTTCAAACTCTCATAACGGTTAAAATGCTGTCTCTTTCCCTCTTTTTCTCACCCTTTCCACCCAGTAACCTCCTGGAGTTTGGGAATATTCCTGAATGCAGGCTGTTATAATTCCCAGATGTTAGATTGGTTTTCAGCCTCTGGATACTGTTGTGGCATATTTAGCAAAACCTTTTGGTTTTCTTTCTGAATTTTGCATTCTCTTAAGCTTTAACTTCACACTTTATTCCACTAAAGAACCCCACACTGCTGCCTAGTGCAGGATTTGGGAGCATGGAGTGAAATAGGGAGAGTGAGGAAATGCTGCTAATCCAGGCCATAAGCAACTTAGAGTGAAAGGAAATGCTTTCCACGCTGGAGAGCAGCTTGTGGTGCCAGGGCTGATCTTAGGTTGGCTCAATCCTCTTCACCAAACTCACATGATCTGGCAAGAGTGCTGTGCTGTAGGAAGAGCAGTTTTGTGGGTAACACCTCTCTTTTCTGAGCTACCTTACACCTCTAGTGTCTTTTACTACCTGGTGGGAAGGGCTGAGTAGCTGAAGTATTTGGGAGAGGCAGCTGAGAAGGGTCAGCTCAGCTTGGCTGTGTGACCACAGGAGATTTCTGGTGTCCAGAAATGGCCTTTGTGGGCCTCTTAAAACTGCTGAAGTATTTGTCAGTTGACACCTTGGCCCTCTTGGTTAGGGTGCTATATTGCTGTCTTGCTCTTCATTTAAGAAATGCAATAGCAGTTGTGGTTCTTAATTCTGTATGTAGTATTGCAAACAGTTTTAAAAAATGACCCGTTTATCACTGCTTCTAGTGGCCTTCAAAGCTTTGCAGCTCTTATCACTTCCAGTCACAATGTTACTGAGTTGCTTTCAATGTCTGTACAGGAAAAAAAAGCAATATGCACTTCATTTTCTCCCAAGTTTTTCTTCATCTTGTCTATCAAAGTGCTGTTCCTTGTTGTCTCCTTTCTCCACATTCCCTTTCACTTCATGGTGTTCCTTCTCTGTTTATTTAGAGATCTCTTTCTCAGATAACTTAGTAGAGAGCATTATGTAAATCTTATCAGGCCATTTTTGCCCAGACCTCTTTATAAATACAGCAAGTGGGATTCTTTCCAAATGAAAACTCTTATCCTTAAATCTGGCAATATTCATGGGAGGGGGTGGATCCCACTGTTTCTCTTAGAAAAATAGATTCTTAACATCAAACAGTTTTTGCCCAAACTGCAAACAGAATATCTGTGCTGTTCTGTTATTTTAAGCCTGACATGCTTTTGAAGAGTTATGGGAAGGAGGATCAGAGCAGGTGATGTTCTAATAAAGGCTGTGCTCTATTATGGAAAAAAAGATTCAGCAGGAGAAGTTAACATTTATTTTGCATGTAACTGGACCTATGCAAGGAGTTTTCAGTCTATTTTAAGAGAAAATAGAGGAGGAAAAGGGAAGATCTGTGTGGTGAATGACTCTGAGATCGATGGATTTATTTTTTTTCTTTGTAACAGTAGCAGAACTCTGCCACCTTGACCTCACCAAAGAGGAGTGCTTGGAATAAAACCACAGCATACAGAAGTCTTCACTTGAACCTTCAGTTTTGCTTTGAAGCAAATGGGGTATATTTAGTTTTAAAGCTTCTGATGAAGACTGAGACAAACCTGGCTTTCTAGCAGGGTACAGTGTTGTTCCTGAGGTGCTGTGCTTGGTGGGATGATGCACTGTGGACTAATGTTGCCATAAATCAATGCTGAAAGTGAGGAGAATTCAGAGACAACATCCACTCCTAGCCTAAAGGTTTTAAAACTTCAGCACTTGTAACAATGAGTAATTTTTGGAAGGGTTCTCTATATTGTCTTCAGGAGAGTGGTTGAAATACAGCTTACTAGGCAGAGGTTTGAAGCAGATCTAGAAAGATCTCTCAGTTAGACAGGATCTAATGGAGCCATTTTACCAAGGCAGCATTTGTGACATGGCCCATGCTTGTTTAAAGTTAGTCCTGCTTTGAGAGATGTAAAGATACATAGATATAAGAATGAATGAAAAGGTTTATATATATAAATGAAAAGGGAATAAAAACTGTATCAGTGTGTCTGCTAAATGAAATTACTGGCAAAAAAAAGCAATATTTGATCTCAGAGGTCTCTCAACAATTACTGAAAAGCAGCTTTCAAGTGTAGCTCTGTATAGTAAGGGGAATTCATAATTGATTGTCCCTTGGCTGCAGTGACCCTGAAACCCCCCAGGAAACCAAAATCCAGCTACAAGATGTTTGGGAGCAGGGGACTTTCACAGGCATCCCATACTGTAACTCAGTGGCATTGCTCTGTTGAACCCACCTTTTGGTGAGTTTATTGTGAGGCATCCAAGATAAACCCTAATGAACACTAATTAGGGTGTGATAGAGCAGAGGCCCTCAGTCTTAAGACAGCAAACCAGTGCCAGTTGTGCTTTTCCCTTCCCAGTGGGTTGGAGGTTAAACACTGTTCTGGTGAGGGCTCATCTCTAGATTGTATCCAGGTCTGAAGCAGTTTGAAGTTATCTGGGACATGGTTCTGGCAGTGGCTGTGATTAGGAAATCAGATTTTCCACTTCTAGTATTGTCACATTGAATCTTATCCTTGTTAAATTATAGCTGATGGATTGTTTTGGTCAGCAGAGTATTTCTGTTGGTACAACCCTCCCAGTGGTTATTAGCAGTAGCAGAATTATACAAACTGCATGATTAAATTCCTAAAGAGCTGAGGCTTGCGTTCAGAAGTGGAGGAAGGCTTCCTTTTTGCCTGTAGCTAATACATAAGAGGATTTTCTTCAAAATATGATTCATTAAAATGTCTATACTAATGACTACAAAAGACAAAAATAAAGCTACAGCAAGAGTCCCAATGGGCCTCTCATTACCAGATAAGTAATCATGAGAGGTATGAGAAGCTTAATTAAATGTCCATGAAAGGGGTTGAATTTATGAATTGTTAAAAGATGTTCTGGCAAATTATTTCAAGTGATTAAAACCTGTAAAGTTAATGGAGATTGGTAACATCTCAAATTGTTTTCCTTGTTCTTTGTTGCCTGCCTGGAAAGTGCAAATAATGAGGATGTGTTTTGGATGGATTAGGAACACAGTGATGAGCATCTGTGTAAACTATAACTCTATATTCAGTGAATTTCTGGATGAAATGCAGCGAGGCCTTTGGCCACACCTTCAGAGTTTATTTACAGTATTAGTGAAAGAAAATAGAATCTATCTATCCCAAAAGCATCCTCCATCTGTGATGTGGGAAGAATTCTAAAAATCGTTGTACGTTACTTGTAAATCAGATTATTGATAAAATTCTGCAGAGGGGCAGGAATGGATAGAGAGCTTTTGAGTGGTGCATTCATTAACTCTCCATGAGTGCCATTACAATGTAAATGGTGATTCCTCGGGTGGTGTAAGTGCCACTTAATTAAAGTACCCTTAAATATGAAACAGAGTTGGGGACTGATCAGACCTAGACTTGTGTCCTGATTTGAACTGCATGGCCCTGGGGAAGTGCCTGCTGTGCAGTTTGTCCCTGTGTCACAGGGGGATGTAGATGATGCCTTTGGAATTGGTGCTGGCAGTATTAGGGTGGAGATTAGAATAGGAGATGGATTCCTGGGCAAGTGGGAGAGGGCATCTGTTGTCTTTACTATTCCCATGAGTGCTGGACTTGGCAGTGCTGAGTTAATGGTTGGACTCAATGACCCTGAAGATCTTTTCCAACCTAAACAATTCTGTGATTCAGTGGGATTTATTTCTCTAAGAAATCCATGCTGGGAAAGACTGAAATGCCATCTGGCTTTGCTTTTGGTAGTGGCTGACTGGATGTCCAGAGCAAGAACAGAGCAGCCTTACAGCACTTCTTGTACACTTGTTATAATCTGTGAAGAGAGAGAGAGATCCTCCACTTTCCACAACTTGAAAAGTGGAATTCCAAAACTAAGGAGCAGTTGAGCTTGCAGATTAGTGTCCACTTGGTCCATGTGCAAGCCCTCCTTGCTTTATGAGGCTCTGGATGGAGTCTCAGCAGTGTGCAGGCCTCTGTCAGCCCAGCAAGGCACATTTATCAGGATAGCACCTGATGGCACTTGGAAAGATTGGTTTTGGATTGCTGACTCTTCAGGTAGTTCTCACCTGATCTAGGTGCATTTCTTTATACACTTTCTTGGAGTGAATGGCAGTGGGGGCAGGCTGGTGTCTCAGACACTGTCAGGACTAAAGCTGCTTTTTATAGATGTGTATCTGGTGCACGTGGGTGACAGCACACCAGGGAGGGGTGGCAGCTCATGCTGCCCATGTTTCTGGTTTGTAACGTGTGTGTTTCTTACCCCACAGGTCGGTGAGCTGGTAAAGGTCACAAAGATTAACATGAGTGGTCAGTGGGAAGGAGAATGCAATGGCAGACGTGGTCACTTTCCATTCACACACGTCCGTCTGCTGGATCAACAGAATCCTGACGAGGACTTCAGCTGAGTGTGGCTCAACAGTTGCTCTTACAGATGGGAACAATCTCAACTTATTTTTATTGCAGATGCCATCAAGACTAAGCTCGGACCGACGCTGCAAGCGGTATTGCTTGGATAAGCATTCTGATAACCTGCAAACCCCTGGGACTCAACACCACCATTCCTTAAGCAAGGGTCATGTAATTCAGGGTACGACAGTAGAGAACTCGTGTGTCCAGTGGCAGAACTAGGCCATGATTATAGGTTGTAATGCCTGCTTATGTCCACGTGCACAGCAGCCTGGGCCTTGCCAGCAGCAGCAGCTGGAGAAAGCAGTGCTGTAGATGTTCAGAGAACATTTATAGCTCTCTCCGGGCCCATTGCTTATGTTGCTTCTTCCTCAGGCAATGAAGATCAACCGTAGACAATTCAATACCTTGATAGAAATTTCACAGATTTATCCTGGAGCTCTCTCCGTGGTTTTTTGCATCCTGGGTTCTCTGTCCTAGAAAGGCTCCGCAGTGCTCTGCGTGGTCAGTTAGCTGTGCACAGCACAGGCTGATCAGGGCCGTTGGGGACAGCCTTATGATTTACAGATCCTTACCATTTTCATGGTAAATGACAGATCAAATCAACCTCAGAATTCTAGAACCTTGTGGACACTAGATTGATTTCTTCAGTACTGTTGATGCTTCAAACATAGCAGCTGATTTTAATTTAAGATTTTTATTAACACGCAGTATCTCCTTTTATCCACAAATACAAGGCTTATGGAAGTGTAAAACTCCATATCAGTGCTGAAAAATATGTGCATAGCACTTTAATACGTAGCTTTAAAGCAGTGTTTGATTCACTAAATATACTAAAATATTGACACTGCTTTCCAATAAAATTAAATTGTGTAGGGCTAGTTTAATTTTTCTAGAATTCCTCAGTATTGTACAATACTGTTACAGTACAAATCAGTGTCAAACACGGTGAACTGACAAACCAAATATTAGTTTTATTTTAAAGACACTCTGGGGACTCTTCTGGTTTAATTCCCATCTGTAAAATATTTGATAGTGAATTCATGAGGATTTTATTTTTAATAAACTAATGGAAAATAATTGTGTGCTTCTGGATTGATTCTCAAAAGGCATAATAGAGTAAATATGGCTTCCTAGCTCATGGTGAAAATCAGTGCATTGAGTAGGCAGTGTTATGCACTGCTTGATGGTTGTTTTTTAGTCTGTTCTTCTAATTATCTGGTTTTCTCTAATATAAATCAGAATGGATTTAGTAAGTTTTGTAAACTGAAATTAAACACTGAAGTAACTCTCCCTTGCCTGTACCCTGGGTTGTTTTCCAAGCACAGCACTCTGGTGACCAAACTAAATTTTGTAACTTTGACTACAGTATAATCCATGCAGAAGGGTTTTTCTAAATGGTATCAAACTGAAACTGTTGGGTTTGGTGGCTTCAGAGCCGTGTGACCCCCAAGGCTCATGGGTTGCACGTGCTGCAAGGCACAGACCCTACAACAATACTGGTAACACTTTACCTCAGAACTCTGTAACATGCTGGAAATTATAATATTTCTGTTCTATTTAAGTACTAGTTGTTTTACTTCAAAACTAATCCATCAGCAAGTCTGAGTAATGTTCAGGTTATGGGCACTCATTAATTCTGTGGACTAATGTTAATCACTCTTGTCCATCACCAGTCTCATGAGCACTACTGAGGATGATTATCAAAAACTGACAGCAGGGACAGAGGGGTAAGAATGGAACGAGGAATTGCAGCTCTGTTCTGCCTTGGATTGCTATTCTGGTCAGGGTGACGTGCCAGTGATTGTGGGAGCTCTTCTAGCTTAGTACAAAATTTACTTTGAGGGGAAAAAAATGGCAAAACTAACTCTCTAGGTTCTGTAACTCATCAGGTTCTTTAGGGCTGATTTGTGGTTTTCCTCTGCTCTTGATATTCACTGTAACTGTTTGAGGGGTTTTGTTCAATAACTGCACTCTAAATAACAGACTTAATACTGAGTTTTTCAGTTGCCCATATATGCTTATATTTTCCTTCAGGTATTGCAAAAGAAACACAATAAACGGTGTGTCCTTAGAGTGACACTGTTCTGAAGTATTTTTGCCAACTGCAGTTAATGACAGCCCATATATTTGTACCTTTCCAATCAGGAATTCAGATACCAAAAGATCATTTTTCTGGAAGTTTTATTATGCAAACCTTGCCTTTTTAATACAAAATACATGAATTGAATTAACTAGCAAGTACCCTGCAAACTTTGTAGATGTGGTTTTGTTAAGACTGTATAAATTGTGAATATTTGTACACTTTGAAAGAGCAAAATAAGGAAAGTAGAGGAGTCCTAATAGCTGCTGTTACACTAGAATCCCGAGTTCTTGTCAAGCAGTTTTTTTAGCTGACTGATACATTAATGCAACTGTTTTCCACTCTTCAGTTCTAAGCTGAAATGTGATTTTGTTTCATAGGTGATAGAAAGGAGTATGAATTTGGACAAAATAGACATTTCAACTTGTCAGGCTCTTCAAGGCAAATAGGTAGAACCTATGTCCATGAACATGTAGAGGAAATCCTTTTGTGGCCTTTGTTTATCCTTTTCTGTTTGTTCCCTCCCTTCTCCCCAATGCGTGCAAAAAAATCATTGCTCAGAATGTTGGTCACAATCTTTTGTCTCTTCCTTGGCTGTGGTTTTGGTCTCTTGTGCATAGGCAGGTGTTAGAACTAGAATAATCATTTCTAGAAACACACCATGAAAGCAGAATGCTCCATTACACTGTGTTCTTCTGGTGCATTTACACGTTATATCACACTAAAAAGTACAACTGGCTGCTATGGTTTTTTAATATATATTTCATTTTGGTAAGCCCCAGCCTTTTTACTAATATATGACCTGGTTAAATCTTGTTAATCTGTTTGAATTGTATTTGTTAATAATGCAAATATTTCTAATCATCTTTAAGAGTAAAATACTTCCTTTTTGTTAATGGTTTTGGGGAAGGATTCTAACCAAACCTGTTTGAAGAAAAATATGAACATGTGCCATTGTATTATAACACTATCCACTTTCTTGACAGTTAAAGTCCTTTTTTATTTTTTTGTAGCATGTAATGTATATGTTCATAGTACGTGAAGTAAATAAAAGTATAGCCAAAACTTTGACTCAGTCATTCTCAATCAGTTCTTGGAGTACTTGCATTTAATAATTGAAAATAGAGGGGGTATGGCCATTTTTAATTGGCCATGTTAGTATGAAAATAAATAATTAATTTAGGTAACTAAATTAACTTGTCAAACAATAAAATATGGCTTTTTTTTGAAAGAAGGTGACTTTCTGTAATTAAATGAGTCAAGGGGTTGGAGGAAATGTCTATTCTCATTTTAAAAAAAACCAACTTGTCAGGAATGTTGAGATTTTTAGCTCTTGCTCTCAATTCTGCCTGCTCAAGTGTGTCTGGGGATTGTTTGGATGGGGTGTTCAGGAAGATAAAAAGCTGTTTATATATTCTTAGAAATATCAGTGAAAACAAAGTTACACAAATGAATACCAGCAAGAATCTTCTGCAGGAAACTACAGATGTTTCAGAAGAGCTGTTTTTATGTGTGGTGGTGTGAGAGCACTAATTCGGTGAAAGGCCAAGGTGTGCAGGTGCTGTCAGGGGCTGAAGGACAGAAAATCAGGACCAGAATCCCATGGGGGGCAATGTTTGTAACATCAATCTGCATTAAAGCTACCTTGCCACACTATTCCTTAAAAACTGCAAGGGGACAGTGGCCCTTAGGCCTCAAGGATAAGAATCTTTGTGTCTCCACACAGCAAAGATTATTCTATCAGCTCCAGATGGAAAAAAAAAACCTTAATTTTTCATAGGTAGAAGCCCCCAGCTTTGCTCCAGTGCTCACCCCCTGCAGAGCTGCAATGCAAAGGTGCTTTTTAATGAGGTTAGCTGAGAGAATTTCAGAGCTCCCTGCAGCCAAAAGGACGAGGCTGTGCCTGCCCTTCCCCAGGGCCCTGCCAGCCATCCCCTCCTGCTTCACCCTGCCCTGGTGTTTGCAGAGCTCCCTGAGCTGATGGGCACAGGCCTCATGCAGAAAACTGCTTTTCCTGTTCCATTCCCTCTCCTTTCAGCTGTGGGGTTTGGCTGCAGCAGTGGTTGAATGAATTAATGTGAAAGTTCAGGGGGCAAAGGGCAAGCAAGGATTGCATCAGCAAATTGTGCTGTATTTCCTTGGATTAGGCTGTTCATTCCTCATGCTTTGCCAAATCCCTGACCAATTTCTAAATATCTGAATGCCATCTGTAACGAGTGCATTCAAAAGAATTTAAAGTATTTAGACAATATGCTATTATTTAGCAAGGGCATTAAGAATGCACCTCACTTCTGGCAATTAAATCTGCTTGAAGTGTCCTGATTTACTGATATTATTGAACTCCCTGCAATCTGAGTGCCTGCTGAACATGAGGATCACAGAAAAAATCCTAAATTGATCCAAATCTAATTTATTGTGCACAGCTCCCCAAGTCTCTGCTGAAAAATAGACTTTTATGGTCAAGAGAGTGCAGAAGTGATTTGCAAGTCTTAAAAATTTACACAGAAATAGTGACTGTGCACTACTGGGACCTTTTGAGTTTCTAACTTTGTATTTACCAGGAATTCAGGTTTACAATGATTCCCAGTTTCAGCAAAATCAGCATTTTCTAATCTTACTTCAAATAAATCAAAAAAAGCAATTTTTTTTCTGGACTTGACACCTAATTTTCAGTGACTTTAGTCACTGATGTCTTTGTTTTTAAGAAATCCTGATTAAATGATCCTGATCTGTGAAAAAGAGGTCCTAAATATCCCTTGAAAACAGAGCATTGATTTTCTGAGCAAGTGATATCAAAATAATTCTATCAGGTTTTTAGGTTTATTTGTAAGAAAAGCATAAGGTTATGTTGATCTTGCAGGCCCTAAAACTCTTGTTAATCAACTGAAAAAAATCAGTCAGGCCTCTAATAAACTATTGAAAAAAGTGCTTGGAATGGTGTTCAAGGTGTGTGCCCTGAGTCATCCATCAGGAGCCCATTTCAGTGGGCACAGTACAATAAGTGGGGATACCTGACTTTGTGTCCAGGAGGTGCCAGGGCCAGCTCTGTCTCTACTGTCAATACTTGCAAGGGTCTCTGTGCACTTTTCATGTCAGTGAAGTGATGGGAGAGCATCCGTAGCCTGCACTTCCAGGGAGACGCTGGGAAAAGAGACAAGACTTCATTTAGAGCTACCCTGAGCAAATCACAGAATTGTGGGATGGTTTGGATTGGACCTTAAAGCTCATCTCATTCCAATTCCTCTGCCATGGGCAGGGACACCTTCCACAAAACCAGCCTGCTCTAAGCCTCACCCAGCCTGGCCTTGAACACTGCTAGGGATGGGGATCTGTGAAGATCAGGTTCATACCAGCCATCATAATCCCTTTCGTTTTCCAAAACCATTCTGATTTCAGAAATCGAGACATTATCTCAGTTATTCAAGTGAATGCTCCTTTTGTTTTTCAGAAGTACTGTGTGAGGAACTTGTGAAACATTCAATTTTATTTCCTCGATTTTCTAGCCACTTGAAACTGAAATTACCACGTGCTATGCACTGGAGGTGATATCGAGAGCAAACACCCTGGAGAGGCTGCAGAAACCTGTACCTGACCGTCTGCCTTTGGTCACAGATCACCCTTCCATGCGGGGCACACGCGGTGATTTGTACCCAAATACCGGGAGAGGGTAACTCAAAGAGCGCTGTCAGCGTCTGAGGGCAGCACAAACACGGACATGGAGCCGCACTGAGGGAAACGCCACCGGCTGCGGCCCGCTGCCCTCCGCTCGCCCACAGCCGTGTCCCGGTCACGGCCCCGCCAGGGCCGGGCGGGGGAACGGCGGGTCCATCCCCGCCATTGCCGGCTCCCTCATGCCTCGTTATTCCTTATCCCGCCTCAGCCCTCACACCGCTTCATCCACCCTGCCTCATCTTCACAGCGCTTCACCCATCCCGCCTCACCCCTCACACCGCTCCATCCCTCCTGCCTCACCGCTCTCACTGCTTCACCCATCCTGCCTCACCCCTCACACTGCTTCACTCACCCTGCCCTCAGACTGCTTCACCCACCCTGCTTCACCCCTCACACCTTCATCCCGCTTTATCCCTCACACTGCCCCATTCCCTTTATTCCTCACCCCTCACACTGCCCCATTCCCTTTATTCCTCACACTGCCCCATTCCCTTTATTCCACACCCCTCACACTGCCCCATTCCCTTTATTCCTCACACTGCCCCATTCCCTTTATTCCACACCCCTCACGCTGCCCCATTCCCTTTATTCCTCACACTGCCCCATTCCCTTTATTCCACACCCCTCACACTGCCCCATTCCCTTTATTCCACACCCCTCACACTGCCCGATTCCCTTAATTCCTCACACTGCCCCATTCCCTTTATTCCTCACCCCTCACACTGCCCCATTCCCTTTATTCCATACCCCTCACACTGCCCCACTCCCTTTATTCCTCACCCCTCCTCACTCCCCTCACGCCGCCTCACCCCGCCCCCCGCCCGTTGCCAGGGAGCCGCCGTTGCCATGGGAGGCGGCGGGGCGCATGCGCGCGCCCGCGGGAGTGCCCGGATGCAGCGGGAGGAGGCGCTGCCGCCATATTTGCCCAGAGAGCAGCGAGCTGGTAGCTGCAGAGCCCCCCGGACCCATCGGCTGCCATCCGCCCCGCGCAGTCCCCGCCGCCGCCCCGCCCGTAGGACATGGACGATCGGGAGGACCTCGTCTATCAGGCCAAGTTGGCTGAGCAGGCTGAGCGCTACGATGGTGAGCGCGCGGGCTCGGGAGGCCGTGCACGGCCGAGGGGAGAGGGAGGGAGGGAGGGAGCGGCCACAAAATGGCGGCTGGGCGGGGGAGGGGGGCAGGGGCGGAGGAGGGGGCGCACACAAAATGGCGACGGGGAGCGCCCTGAGGGGCCGCTGGAAGCGGGGATCGGGGGCCCGGGCGAGGGGGTGTCTCGGGCCGGGGCGGGGCCCGGGGCGGGGGGCGGTGGCGGCAGGAGCCGGGAATAAAATGGCGGCCGCGAAGGGCGAGTCCTGGCGGGGGGGGCAGGGGAGCCGCCCCCGCCTCGGGGGGCCCCACAAAGAGACCCCGCTGCCCCTCACGGCGCCGCGAGGCCCGCCCGGCGCCGGCCCCGCGCTCCCCCGGCCCGGCGGCGCGGGGCGAGGGCGGCTCGCCGCAGACAACGCCCATGCCCAGCGCTCCGAGCGGGGGCCCGGCCTCGGCCCCTCGCCGGCCGTGCTCGTGGGGGTCCCCGGGGACGGGGCTGCGCTTCTTTCTCTGCCTCTGCCCCCGGCTGGAGATCCTGCTGCCCCTGGCAAACCCAGAGAGAGCGAGTTGTCGCCCTGCAGGGAGCGAGTACATGATTCACTGCCTAAAGAAAACGCATATGCTTTCATTATGTGGTAGAAATTATTACAGGTAGTTTCACTTTCCCAGCGTTTTCTTTTCATCATTTTTCCCCTTTAAGTTTTTGTGCTATCCTTGATCATTTAATATCCGTGATGATTTAATATCTGGGGGAAAAGTGGTAGAGGGGAGGAACTGGCAACCCTGGGTGGTGTCTCTTGCCCCAAAAATGTCTGTCTTGCAACTGTTCCTTTTAAACATGGTTCCCCTGCATATAATAGAAAGGGCCTTTAATTTTCTCGACTCTTCTGAGACTGTTACTTTGCCCTGAGAGCTGTGATTACTCATTTGAAGTGAAATAAATATATGTGTGTAGAATGTGTGAATGCACTAACGCCTCATTTAGAGAAGTAAGAAGACACTCCAAATATTTTCTGTTCATACATTTTTATAGACAACATGACCAAGTTTTCACCAAATGATAAATGCTTAAAAAACATCTGATGGCAAAAAACACCTGATGGCACCATTGCAGAAAATCTGAAAAATACTTGTTTTGGGAAGAAAAAAGAGAAACTAAAACAAAAAGAAGGCTTAAATAAAACTCCATTCATTTAGAGTTTTGATGGGAAAATAGTTTAGAATTCATAGTACTACTAAAAGAAAGCAGTAAGTCAGTCTCTGCAATAACTGAAGAACTTGGAGAAGGGAAATGCCCCCAGAAACCAGGTATTGGGGTACCATAATTACCTGGGCAGAGGGACACATCCATGTTCCACAGAATGTGTGCAACTCCTGCTGGGGAGGGAACGGTTCTCCACCTGGTGTGGATGAGTCAGTGCCACTGGAAGTGTTGGCTTTGGTTTGAGTGGAAACCCAACATCCTGGAGCAATCATCATCCTTGGGAGCTCTGGAGGCATGACTGTCTTTCTAGGCTTCTCTGAAGTCAGCAGTAAATCACTTTGTTAGAAGGTAATAGGACTCTACCCCATGGCACAGATCTGCACTGCAAACTTCCTGTCAACTGATAAAAATTGATTGGGAAGGATTATTGCCTTGGTGCAGCGTTTCCCTGGGTGCACCTTTGGTTCTCCCAGCACCATGACTGTTTGCTACACAAGCTGCCCAGAGCAAAATGTAGGAGACTTGTTGAGCTGTATTGCTTCTGAATGGGCATGGGGCTTGTTACAGTTTAGGAGGGAGCACTGAACTTAAGGTTGTCTTGTTGAAATCAGTGCTGTGGGTTTTGGACTTCCAGAGGTTTTGGGAATCAGGTTGGGTCAACATAATTTAAGATGCACCCACTGATTCTGCCAGCTGCTCTAAATGCATCTTCACTTCCCTCGTGTCCATGGCCTGGAAGAAAATGTACTGTAGATACTGTTTTATCATTTAATTCTCTGTTCCTGTTCAGCTGAAACAATTAAAAATGATTGGCATAATTTGTTCTTGTTAATGTGAAATAATGCAGTTCTGCCAAGATCATAGTTGAGACTGCTGAATAATTCTGTGAACAAAGTGATTTGAGAAGCAGTATGAGGGAATAAGCCAATCCTAATTTTGCTCCTCAGTTTGATCTTTGAGGTGCACAATTATAAGGCCACAGTTACTAATGGGCACATATGAAATGGGGTGATGGTAAGTACTGGCTGCAGATACACTGGAATACAAGTCCCTTGGGTAAATTCAAATATGAGTTTGACAGGGTTTTTTATGTTTAGCATTAGGATAAGTGTAAACTTCTGTCCCATCTTCCTCCTGGAGACTGGAAGAGTGGTGGGTTGCTATTTATGTATGGCTCATGGCATTTATAGCAGCACTTATGGTGGGCATCCAACTGTGGCTTCTTTGGTGTTACTTACCTGACCCACTTAGGGAATTTCTGAAGTCTTGGGAGCTGCATTTGTGAACGGGTGGGAATCAAGTCCTGTGTCTGTACTGTCCTCAGGATGGTGGCCCAGATTAAGAGGACAACTTTCTAGGTACTTTTGCAGTGTAAGTAGCACTTAAACCCTGATCTCCAGAGATTTGGGTGTCTGACTATCTTCACAGATCTGCTTAGGCATGTTATGGCAAATCACAAAATGCCAGGAAGCTTACTGGCAGTGCAGGAAGCTTGGTGAGAAATCTCACTCGCTGCTGTTCCTTAGTGGTAGAATAATATGTAACTAAATGGACTCCTTTTTTGGAGAACAATTGGAGTGAGTGATATTGTGGGACTTCATGTCAAGAGGATGTAGAGGATTCCTGTAGACTGCTGCTGAGTATTGAAACCAATCCCTCTTTGTGGGAGCTGGGAACATGTTTGTCTCAGGTGAGAAACGTGCAATGGCTGAAGGTGGTCTGTGAGCAGATACTTCCAACAGATGCTTTGTACAAGTCTTGCAGTACATTACCTGGGTGAGGTGAAATAGGTGGGGTTTCCCCCTCAAAACCAGAGGTACAGGTGAGGAAAGCCCAGCCCAGCCGTGGCAGGTCTCCTGCAGGGTAACAGCTGGCTCCTTTGTCTTTAGAATTGTCTTTATCACGAAGGCAGGAACGTGTGCAGCTGTGGGTTCAGTTCAAGATTTGAACCCTTTTTAGGAAGATCTGTCTCCTAGTAACAGGTCTTCAGCTTAGAGCCTAATGAGGAATCAATAAGTCACAAATTAGAATTAAAATTTTGGTTTGCAGAGGATTGGTCTCTTTCAAGCAGATGTCAAGGATACTTGTTTTTTGGGTTCCTCTCCTCATTAATGGTTACCACTTACCTGTTAAAGCTCTTACTGGTGTAGTGATGTGGGGTGTGACTGCTCTCTGAGGTAAAAGGCAGAAAAATCTTAGCATATCCCTAAGAATTGTAGGAATCCAAGAATTAAAATATGAGCAAGGCAGTGCTAAAGGAGTAAGACTGTACATTTCTTTAAGTGGGAGTTGTACATGCTGGGACATAAATTGACTTGTGATTATGAGCAGTTGTGTGAGAGAGGGCCTTTGTCTGTAATGGCCTTCTTGAATTTTCTGAGGTACCAGGAGCAGACAAAGGAGACAGAATTCTACAATTGGATGATGAGGTCCTCTGCAAGGAGCCAGAACTGAACTGGTTTCCAGTATTAGAGGATTGCTCAGTAGCAGATCTCAGTCAAGGGGAGAGATTTATGATGAGGCCCAGGCTTAAGATGTTTGGTTTCAAACTGAAATGTTTGTTAGAAATACTGGGGAAATCCTGTTGATTTGGAAAAGTAAATGTCCACAACTTGAAGAGATTAGAGGAACTATTTAAAAATGTTCTTTTTGCAAGGACTTGTGGTAGACCATACAATTGATCATGCAGAAAATCCCACTGTTGCTAGGATAACTTGGCCCTAACCTGTGCTCCTGCACGTGTGTGAAGGTACAGGACTGTTTATTGCAGAGTCATGCTGTCAGGTCTGGAAGGGTTTTGACTGCACCAGCTGTTACAAACCTTACACAAGGAAGGGCAATATAACCCCCTGCTTTGTCCACAAAATCATCAGCAAGCCACTGTGCAGGTTGGATATTATCTGGTGGTTTTTTTTCCTCCTCTGCCTGTTGGTTGTCTTAACTGGGAATCCACCTGTTAGGTTCTTTTATGCTCATTTATGTGAAACTTGCATTTGTGCTTGAATTCTGGTCTGACCCTTAGAACCAATTCAGTTCTCAAATTTAGAAGCAGGATTAATTTTTTTCCCTGTGAGTAGTTGTCTGAGCTGGTGACCTGAATGAGCCAGTTGAGAGGTCAGAGGGGTGTTGAGCTGGAAGGAGGGAATCAGTAGGGATGGGTTCAGCCAAACACAGGATTCACTAAGAGAACAGAAAAACCTTCTGCAGGCAGTGTGATGGTGTGTTTAGAGGAGTTCCTACTGGATGGAAAGAGGAAGAGGAGCTGAACTTCCACTTGGTTGAATTTGGAGCTCATCAGTGTAGTGGGTAGGGTGGTACCCACTTATGCTAGGTCTGTAGCTGTGGGAAATGCAGTCTGGCATTGATCTGCACAGTTACATTCATCTTTTGCTGAAGAAAATAACACTGGCCCCTATTTCTGCAGTTCTTCTCGTGTTTGTTCCTAGGAGTTTGCTGCTACCAGGTTAGTACTTGTTATTTGCTTCTGTTTCTGTGGCTCCCTCAGAAATGTCAGCTGCTTCCAGCACAGATCCCTGGTGATGCCACTGGTGGGCTTTCTCTGTTCTCAACACTTGAGTCTCATATTCATGCCCTGTTTCCTGTCTTTCAGCCAAGTGTTTATCCATGTGAGGACTTTCCTTCCTATCCCATGGCAGTTGAGTTCCTTAAAGAACCTTGGGTGAGGGACCTTGTCAAATGCCTTTGGGAAATCCAGGTAGACTATTCCAATTATGTCTTCCTTGTCCATGTGCTTCACTTGTTCAAAGCATTCCAGTAGATTTGTGAGGCATAATGGAAGGCCATGCTCTACAGTATAATGATTATGCATATAACCCCTTATTCCAGGCTTTTTGTGAATGTAATTCCCATTAGCTTGACCCCTAGTGAGTATTAGGTTCATGGTGTTGTGGGTCCCCTTGAGTGTCTGCTGGAACCCTTCTCAACTGAACAGTGTAAACCACTTTGTGTTTGCTGCTATTAAAGCCCTGACTGAGAGGTTACACACAACAGCTTAGGGTCAGATACTTCAAGTTCCTGTGACTTGTTTCTGATCATCTTTTGTTCATTGCAAGAATGAACAAGTACAAGGCTAACACTTGTACTGAGTCTTTGAATACTGCTCGTGATGTGTAATCATGTGTGGTGGACACGATTCTTTCTGCTGTGTCCTCCACTTCCTCACGACTCACAGGATGCTCACTTGCAGCTTTTTGCTCCTGAAATGCTCAAGTGGGTACTGGGCAGCAGATTAGAAGCTTGAAGATCCTGGTTTGCTTTATTGCCCTTAGATAAGGGCAGTAGAAAAGATTAAATTTAAAACACAACTTCCGTTTGCTGATATTCTGCTGCTACTAAATAGAGAATTAATGACATAATACATAAGAATTCTACTTTCTGGTTTCTCTTAAGGTTCATTTTGGTTTGAGTATGATGACCATTACATCATCTCCATCTCACCTTTGCTCAACAAGTTCTTTTTCTGTTCTTATTTCAAGAAGCTTTCTCTCTTAAGTAGTTCCTCTTTTGTAAGGGAGGCCTCCCACTAAGAGATTTTCTAGCTCTTGTTTTTTTCCTGTGGTAACACTGAAATTCTTACAGTTTATGCATATATGTGGAGGCCAGGGGGAGTTACTCCAGCAGTGGATCCTGTGTATTGTTCAAAGTCACAAGGAGTGCCCTGGTTGTGAACAAAAAAATCTGACCCTGTAGCATCCTGCTTAGTGAGACTCAGGCACTGAGCTAGAGGTTACAAACACTACCAAGTTTCCTTTAGTGCATCAGCCTATGTTTTGGCTAAATGGTTTCTGTTACAAGCACAGATTTTGATAGAACTGCCAGATACTGGTTATTGTCTTGGAAGGGTCTGTTATTTGTTGTTTTGTATCCTGTATTGGGAAGGTTTTTAGTCTTCCCACTAAATTTGCTGTACATCACCCATTTCCTTATTTCCTTACCTGGGGATATTGTAGTTCCCCTGGGCTTTTTGATTTCTAGAGTTTAAGAAGCAGCAAATACCTATATTCTCATTCATCTCTGGTCAACTGTGCCCTTTGTTCTGTGGCTTGGCCCCTAAGGATGCTTCTCAACCCTTGTAAACTTCCCCATGACTTCTTGGCTTAGAGTAAGGCTTATTCTTTGTCTTTCACTTTAAATCCCAAGCCTTGCACCTTGCTGTTCCACAAAGCTTTTGGAGGTGGCCACCTCTGTCCCAACCCTTTGTGCTTTCCAGGCTTTGTCTGTGTGTCCCTCCTGGTGGCTGGAGGTGACTCAGCAGGGTTTGCAATGGGAAGCCAGCATTTTAATCACAGTAGTAGAATACAGGAACCTGAAAAATGGCCTGGCCATGGTGACAGTTTTGTAGTGTCTTAGGCAGGTGTTTGGAGCCTCAGCTTTTCAGTAAGAACATACAAACCTGATCAGGCAGTGTTTGTGTGTTGTGGTATTTCTTAACCAACAGCAGGTGCTTGGGGAGGGATCTAAATCTAGGGTGAGCATGTCATTATCCAGAATCCCTGTCCTTCCACAATTTACATTTTTGGGATTTCCTGCTCTGATGGTGGCATGATCTGACAGTAGCATAACAAGTGACAGCCACAATCACCTGAGAGGCTGGAACTTAACCACTTAAATACAGTCTCTGTCTCTCTGAATCTGCATAACACTACTTTTTTCCATAATGCAGTGTAAGAATCTCTGGATTTTGTGTGCAGTGAGTTGTCATTCCTGCAGTAATCCTTGTTAATGAAATGTAATCTTAGGCTTGTATTTTGTCTTGAATGGTCTCTGACTGAGCTTTCCACCTCTTTGTGGAAACTTCCAGATAGGTAAAACTGCACTTAAAAAAAAAATAAAAAATAAAAATTTGCTCTTTTGCCGGTGTAGGTGACTTTATTTTTGTTTTCTGTTGGAGCATGTACAGATAGGTTTTCCCCTTGATTTTGTACTGCCTGTGTTCTTAAGATTTTTCATCAGGCTTAAATTTGCAGGGCTGGATTATGGCTTTACCATGGAAGACCAAGGTATGTGCATAATATTTTGTCTTGTTGAAATATCAGCCCAAATTTTTGTGTTTGTAAGTAAAATTGGGTTCTTTACTAAACTAGAAACCTTTTTATCCAACAGTTTTGTGGGTAGACTGATAAAGACTGATAAACGTTTTCTCTTTGGGTGGGACAGTTGTTGATGGGTGGGATTCTGAGCTGTGGTTGTGTGGTTACCTAGTGACAGGATTAAGATTTTGTAGAGATCTTTCAGTTCCTGTAGTCAGTGTTGGGAGGTGGTGTACCCAGGGTGAGGGGTGCTGGAGCTGAGGGTTTTGTGCTTCAGAACAAATGGAGGAACCTGAGGTGCTCCCCCCTCCCCCAGCATCCTGTTCCCAGTGGCTGTCACTTGTCAGGGAGTCTATTTAACTTACTAACAGCTCAGTCATAAAAATGTTGGGGTGATAAGGGCTGTTTACTGATAAGGAGTAGTTGTGATCAGGTGCCTGTTTTCCTTTGGCTCCCTTGCTTCCCTGGCTGTGGCTCTGCAGGAGGGTGGGTAATGACCTCCTACTGAAACACTGACACAGGAAATCCTTGTAGGGCAGGGTTTGGGGTTTGGCTTTGTACCAGCTATTGCTGAGCTATTGCTCAGCTAAATTGGGTTTAACCTCTGTTTCAAGAGCTTGGAGATCTTCATGCTGGTATTAGATAGATAAAGTCCTGCAGAAGCCAAGCAGTTGATTAAATTGGTAATGATGTGTTTGAATGTACACTGAAAACAGCTACTCATGTGCAGGGAACAGCAAGTCTTGTGTATAGTTTTTTATTTTAAATTTTCACACCAGGCAGATGTGCTTCTAAGGAAGAGGTTGTGAAGGAAACCTGTGGAACAGTTGATAAAATGTGCCCTTTTTGCCCCAGTTGTTGCAATTTCCTGATACAGGGCAGAAGATCTTGGAAGCTGTTGCTGTCCATGTTCCTCAACCTCCACACTTCTGGACTCATTATTCCTTGTATATCATTGTTATGTGAGATAAGTGTGAAGAGATTTCTGTTGTTTTCATTAAGAGGCAGGTTGTCTATAACAGCATTGTGTACTTCCAGGAGTGTGACTGCAGTGTATTTAATCCCAGTGGATAAAGCACAATCATGGAAACCCTTTAAAGAGAAGGCAGCATCTTCTGTAACCTGTAGGTTGTTGCTTCTCTGAAGGTAGTAAATATTAGGCTTTCAAAACAAGACCTGCATTTTTTGCTGGAGCTTGACAGAGATACCCAGGTCAGGAAGACTGCAGCTCTCAATTCCTCATTGTCATTTTAGTCCACAAGAACTGTCAGGCATCTTATCTTGAGTGTAGCCCTGTTGTTTAATAAACTTCAGAATATTAGATGGCTTAATTTGCATAATTTAAAAAATTCACAGCTTTAAAGTAGATTATGAATGGGATGGTAGGGTCATCCCTCAGGAAATAAATCACAGTACTTGCTTTATTTAAGTAGCAAATTGTAGCTGTATTATATTGCCTGTAACTTAGGGCATCAATTACTTATGTTTATGTTAATATTGAATGAACATGGAGTGTTCTAGGGCAGCTCTCACATTCTTCAGCAAACTCACCATTTTGCAGTTGCAGGGTTGTGTTTTCAACAAATTTTATCAAATCCTTGGTGGATTTTTTTTGGTTACTTTTTGTGATTTGGAGAAGCAAAATCTGCTGATAAAAATAGAGCCACCATAAAATGTTGTCCTCCACATATGGAGACCTGTTGGAGACTGATAACACTGCTCCTGCCAGGGAGCCTGCAGTCTCCATTGCTGCAGTAGCTTATGCCTGTTCAGGTTGTGATTTTGACATCTGAGGGCCAAAAATGATAGTTAAGCTTCATTTGTATGTTTAACACTGTTCTTCTAATGTGTCTTGAACAATCCCAGTGTGGTTAGGTAATTAACGGGTTGTAACTTTCCTTAAGTGGTTCAGTCTTTGCTTCCATTGGAGTATAGGAAAGCTGGTTGTGGTATTGATTGTTCTCACCTCAGGTTTAGAAATACTTTTCAACAGGCTTAAACTACAAATATATATTAATTCATGTTTGGTGTGTTACTTTTCAGTGTAAATGGCTGCTTGGCATGGGTACATTTGGTTGCTGTGGGTACACTCAGGATGACTTCTTTGTTACCACTCCAAGCACCAAATTTTTTTTTTGAGGTTCATCTTGCAGCTTTGACTCACTTTCCCAGTAACAGTACTCATACATCTCTACATGTATTCAAATCTGGATTTGATATTTTTGTTAATTACCACATTACACTGTATTCCAGTTGACAAATCAGTGGAGCATCCTGTAATTTCTCAGATTTATCCTGATTGTGCCAAGAGCCAGATCACATTTGCTCACCTTTTCTCGCTGTTCTCTGCATTCTCCAGAGCACTCTGGAGAACACACACTCCTGTAGGACTGTGCTGATAACTGTTATTAATTTTTGGAACCCTTGTAAAATACCAGATGAATATCAGATACTTCTTTGTGTATGTGCTGATTGATTTGTTTGGAACACTCCAGGGTAAAAGTGAGGAGTAGCTGGATTAAAGGAGGAGGGAATCTAATTAATTTCCTAAGTTCTCATTAATGTACAGCTTGTACTGAATGATTTGAAAGATGCTTCAGGTGGGAGAATAATTGCCTGACCTTTTCCTCCTAGAAATGGTTGAATCAATGAAGAAGGTGGCTGGAATGGATGTGGAGTTGACAGTGGAAGAAAGAAACCTGCTTTCTGTTGCATATAAAAATGTGATTGGAGCCAGGAGAGCTTCCTGGAGAATAATCAGCAGCATTGAACAGAAAGAAGAAAACAAAGGTGGAGAAGACAAATTAAAAATGATTCGGGAATACCGGCAAATGGTAAGATGGAGTTGGTCTTACAGAAAATGTCATTTAGTTCTGGTCCCCTTGCCATAAACTGCCCTGGTGCTCCAGATGGCCTGTGCTGTGCTGACCTGGAATAGGGTGGCAGCCTGGGAAGGCTGGAGCTTGCTCCTTATCTGGAGAATGGATCTCCTAGTGAAGGGAGAGCTGTGGTGTTGCTGTGTAAACACTCAGAAGGGAGCAGGCTCAGGAGAGGGAGGGCTTTTCCCTCCGTGCATCAGCAGCTCTGCCAAGCTTTGAGCTGCACTGGCACTTCCTGGTTACTCAGGTGTGAGGCTCCACCTGCTCAGGAGGCCTCATTCCTTCCCTTCCACCCTCCCTGACCCCAAGCAATGTCTTTTTTTAATTAACCCTGTCAGAGGAGGTGTTTGGCTGTTAAACTTCCACTTCCTATAAAAGTTGCTTTGGATCATGACACTTTTTGTGATTCCAGTTCTCTGTCCTGAGAGTTCAATACATTAATACTTGAAATGTCCATGGGAGGGTTCTTCAGGCTCTTCTTGGCTCCTTGTCTTCTGTCACTCCTGTTCCTGGGGATGTCCTGGTCATGCCAGCTGTGAAACTTCCGTGTTGTAGCAACCTCCAGGGCCTTGCTGTTTTCTCTCTCTGGAGAGAGAGGGAAAAATTGATCCACATAACTTCATGCTGACTTAGTCAGTGTGTGCAGCTTTACCTAAAATGGAGAACTTGCAGCAGGCTCTGACTTCCATTGCTAAGGGCTAATGAAACCTCCAGCTCTTAGTGAGCTGTTGTTCCCCCTGCCCTAAATGATGGCTTAGCACAGAGCAGGCATGCTCCTGTGCTCTTTAAATCCCACACATTTCTGCAGAGACTTCATCTCCATTATTTGAGGACAAGTGCCTCCACATGGTTCATATCTTCACTTCCAGAGAAGCAGTGGAGTCTGTTATATCACCTGGCACTGATTCATATACCAGCAATGGAAATGATCTTGGCTTGGAAATCTTCTCCCAGGAATGGCTCTGTTACTTTCTGTTGACTCACAGGGTTTCTGTTGCACCATGGAATTGTTAAAGTTGTGAGTTTCTAATTTTATGCTGGCATGCTGATGGGATGAGACTCTGCCAGTTACATACAGTCCCAAATAACCTTTTCTTGATGGGTGTCTACAATTTCCTAAAAGAGCACAGAAAACAGCACAACAGCTATCCAGTGATTAAATTTGTTAAACATTGTGTGGTTCCAGATTCTTTTGCATAGGGTTTTGTGGGTGGTTATCATCTTCTGCCAAAGATCCTTTAATGATGAAAAGACTTTTCTCCTGGTTTTGAAAGGACTCTAGAAATAGCCTTTATTCTGCATCTCTTTTTGTAAAGGATGTGTGCCATTCTGGATGGACTGGGGTGCAAGAAGTACAAGTTTGTAGTGCTTGAGGTGTCTGCAGAGATGGAGAGGCCACATGAAGTCAGTGTCATGCCAGCAGGGTGTTGAGCTGTTAAATCCCCAGAGGGAGCAGCTCTCACAGCTGCACGGGAGGGGCAGTGCCCTGAGCTCTCACTGGTTCCACACTGGAGGAAGGGTGGCTGTGTCTGCCCAGCTCCACAGGGGCTTCTGCAAGAGGTTCCTGAAAAGCCAGATCCTGTTAGTAGCTGCTGGGAGACTTAATATGGGTTGGCAAGGGCTCTGAGTGTGTGAATGGGTTTGGCAGGGTGGCCTGGGAGCAGGAGGGAACATGGCACAGGTTTGGATGCTGCTGCTCCCTGTCACTGCTGAGCAGCAGCACTCCTGCCCTTTGTGCTTGGTGCTTCCCTGAAGAAACAGCTTCCAGCAGAATTCTGCTCCCTGTGATTCCCTTGTCAACAAATTCTGCCTATTGTAGCATTTCCAGAGTAAGTTCATTGTTGGGAAAACCTTTTTCAGGCTTGAAAGGCTCTGAAGAGGGGAAGAAAGCCCCAACCAACCAAACCTCCCCCCCAAGCCCCAAACCATGTCAGTGAGCCAGCAAGGCCAAGTTTAAAGCCCTGGGGAGTTGGAGAGAACCAGCATCTCTAAAAGACACACCTCGTCTACCAGAAGCAGCTGTGACCTTGCTCAGCTGTAGAGTGCTGCTCCAGCAGGAATTGAAAGTTCTGTAGTGGTTTCTGTGAAAGTAACTCTTTTCTGGGTTTGGTGTATGTCAGTGTTTACTGCAGTTCAGCTCATGGGAGATTTTTGAGCTAGTGGCCAGTGTGACCCGGGGCAGAACTCGGGGGAGGGGGGTGCTGGGAGGGCAGGGCTGGGCTGGCCTTGGCTGAAGTGTGCACTGGGAGATGAAAGACACCAGACTGTGCCTCTTCCCAAGCCACGTCAGCTGAACAGAGCCAAACACATCCATAGCCTTGAGGGAGAATGCCACTTAGGTGCTTCCTTTGTAGGCAGGCTGCTCTCCTGGCTCCTGTGGCCATTGGGATGCACACAAGCCCCTGAATTTCTCATCTGGCTGCATCTCTGCTGAGAGCACTCTGAGGCTTGTGCTCATCATCCTTGAGGCTGCAGTGGGGTGTGGCTGCACACAGTGCAGTTCCCTCCCTTGCAGTCAAACCAGATCCACTCCCACACCATGGCACAGGTATTGCCCTTCCCCTTCCTGCTCTGGAGATTTTGCACATGGATTGTGTGTTTCCAGTGCTCTGACTTCCAGCCTGGGCTGTATTTTGGGGCAGCTGCCAGGCTCTCCTCCATCCCCTCTTCTTAGAGAGTGCTCCCTGAGGCACTCTGTCTGGAGCAGATCCTTTTTGTACAAGAGCTTTTAGTTTTGTTGTGGGTTTTTTTGTTTGTTTTACTCTTAATCACCTTGATTTATATTAAATCTTTTTAAACTAAGCTTGCTCAGGACATTTCCATTGCCCTGGACAGCAGCTGATCTCTGATAACTGTGACTGATCCTTTTAGCAAAGCTGGAAAAGATCTGTCTGAGATGAAATAGAAGTTTGTACATGTGTGGTTATTTAACTAAAGAGGATTAGAAACTGATTTAATTCTTTGCAGTTTTGCTGAAGATCTCTCTGCAAAAGAAGTCATTGAAAAAGAGGATCAAGAGGAAAGAAGTTTGCAGGAACTGACTGCTGGCCAAAGGTTTTATAGCTTTTGTAGCCCAAGAATATATGAAGTAGATTCTTCTCAAGTGACCATATTTCAGCACCTTTCTTAAGCATTTGTCACATAATTAAGTACAGCACCTTACTCTTCCTGTGAATGTCAGGGCATTCTCACATTTGTGCATTAAATTTGCTGACAGTTAATTTACCTAAAGGAACTGCTACAAATCTGTTACTTTGTACAAGTCAGTATGTGTGTATGTGCCAGGTTATAATTTATTTTGGTAGTTTGAACACCTTTGGGTATAACTGCTGTGGTTACAAACACAGATAGTTTGGGAGCTGTGTGGTGATAAAAGGATTGCATGGCAAGGAAAATGCTTAAAGGAAAAAGGAAAGCAAATGCTTGGGTGGGAGGATAGGAAGGGCTGGTGGACTGAGTGGGGCTGCTCCTCTGATCCAAGACATGCAGTTCCTGGTAGTTCCTTTAATGCAATCAACTTGAGCCAGAGTTCTCTTCAGCTGTAGCTGTGAAAGTCCCTGTGAAATCATGAAAAAGCAGCAATGAGTGGTAGACTGTGTGCATTAAACCAACCACTCCTGCTGGACTGACCTGGGGGCTCAGAGCCCATCTGGTTTGGGCAGTGCTGATGTCACAGGAGGGGTTTCAGCTTTTCTGGGTGTGCTCAGTTTCTTTGCTTGCAGGTGTGAAACTCTCTGTGGTAAACCCTGATCTTGTTTCGAACTGGAAAAAATGAAGGTTCATGTGACTGTTTTCAGTTCAGACTATTCAAATTTAGTAGCTGTTTTGAAATAAGGTTTTATATACTGTATTTTTGGCCACAGATTTCACTGTCAGTGTTGATGATTTCTGCTTTTTCACTGGGTTGCTGTGTTTTCTGTTTTTCACTTGCTTCTGGAGCTTGTTTTCATCTTGTACCTGACCTTTGTTTGTGTGACACATCTTGATTCTGTTTTTATACTCCATGAGTTTTGTCTTAAGGCTCTAAAAACAGAGCTTTGCCTCCAAGGACTCACTAGAACCTGTGTGAAGGTGCCATTTAACTCTGGGGTATAATGGAGTTGAGCTGATTCGTGTTAATTACCTTCAAATTGTCCCCTTTGCTGTTGCCATTTTTAGGGCAGCCTTCCAGAATCAAAAATGGAAGGAATTGAGTTGTGCAAGCCTTGCAGTAAAGAATTACATCCTGAGACAAACTTAGTGCAGTGGTCTAGCAAGGAGTTTACAGTTCCACTGTTCAGTTCCCCATTTCATCATCCATCAGTCCCTGCCTCTCGTGTGTGCCAGCTAAATGTGCAGAACTGTTTTGCTTAATGCACCTGTGGAGCAGCTGCATTTTATTTATTTTTCTTCTGTCTTAATCCTCTTTGGAATTTCATGATGTTACCTGTTTGATATTTGGGTACTTTAGAAAGCTTTTAGGCTTAAGTGCTCACCCCGCCCCCTCTTTAATTTTTTGTTATATTTTTGTTTTTCTTTACTAGGTTGAGACTGAACTGAAGTTAATCTGTTGTGACATTCTGGATGTACTGGACAAACACCTCATTCCAGCAGCTAACACTGGCGAGTCCAAGGTTTTCTATTACAAAATGTAAGTACCTTCTTGAAAGGCCTGAAATAGAGACAGAAATTAAGTAGCTGTAATTGGAACTTAAAATACACTGTTGTGCAGCTCTTAGATGTAAGAAACATCACTTCTAATTGAGTTGCTGATGTAGAAATCACATCCCTGCTTGGTTTTTTTTTATTTTGCATAAACTGAATATTTGTAAAGAGAAGAAAAGGTGTGTCCTGTAGTGATGATTTAAAATTCCCTCAGCTCCTGGTGCAGTGTTGTGTAGACTGAGCAGCAGTGCGTGGTGTGTGAATATCTAAACACACTTCAATTTCAGCTGGTAATTTAATGAGGGGTGGGCAAATGAGGATTACTGACTTGCTGCTGTTTCTGTTCTCAGGAAGGGGGACTACCATAGGTATCTGGCTGAGTTTGCCACAGGAAATGACAGGAAGGAGGCTGCAGAGAACAGCTTGGTGGCTTACAAAGCTGCTAGTGATATTGCAATGACAGAACTCCCACCAACACATCCCATCCGCTTAGGACTTGCGCTCAACTTCTCTGTATTCTACTATGAAATTCTTAATTCTCCTGATCGTGCCTGCAGGTAGGTGGTGGCTGGCAGAGTGGGAATATGGGAGTGTTGTGTGAATGCCAGACAAGGCAGAAGTGTTGCACCTTAGGTGACTGCTTTTCCTGCTTTCTTCCTGTGATGTTTGCTGTGGTTGATGTCAGTTCGCTGGGAAGATTTCAGCATCATTTTCTTTGGAGTCCAGAGCCACATGTTTGTGTGGGATTAATGGTGTACGAGAAGCTGAACAGGGATAACCTTGAACTGATCAGCTAATGGCAGTTCAGCAGCTTGCCAGGTTAACTCTGTGCATGCCCTCAAACTGCCCAAGGGGTGAGGTGATTTAATTGTCTTGCACAAGCTGGAAGGGGTGGTGGCACTGACTTCTGTGACCTGTGAGCATGTACAGAGTGGTGAATGGAAGCAAATACCATTTCTCTTCTGTCACTGCAGATTACACTTAAGTTTTTAGCAACACTTAATCAAGATACAGAAATGTTTAATGAAACCAATATTCTTGAGTAAAAAGTTTCTTAAAGCACATAGAGTGACTGATGTTAAGTTGTGCTTCTGGATTGTGTTCAGCAGTGTTTGTTAAATCTTTGTTGTGTCATTGCAGGTTGGCAAAAGCAGCTTTTGATGATGCTATTGCAGAACTGGATACACTGAGTGAAGAAAGCTATAAGGACTCTACACTTATCATGCAGTTGTTACGTGATAACCTGACACTATGGACTTCAGACATGCAGGGTGATGGTAAGTGAGTCCTGACCCAGGAACAGAGAGTGGAAATGGAGAGCCTTTCATGGTTCACTTCTGTCTCTCCTAATCTTGACCCTCCTGCCTTAACCCTGGGTCAGGTGGTAGGGGTGACACTGGAGTCTTTTGAGCTCTCACTTGAAGGAAGGAGGTGTGGAATTAGCAACACTGTGTTGTTTTTCCCTCCCCACATGGCAGCTGTGATGACTGTAAAAACAGTGACTTCATTTATTTCATCTTTTCTTTCTTTCTGCTTGTCATGCTCATCTCTGGCTGTCATTCCAAGCAGAGGGAACCTCCAGTGCAGGAGGAAGCACTGGAAATGCTTTAGTTCCCCTTCATTCCAGGTCACTCCATATTCCCATTGCCAGAGCAAATGTCAGATGTGTCCCCTGGCAGTACCAGAGGGTGGGACATGGATTGCTTCTGTTCACTAGCAAAGGATAGCACAAATTTTTGAAGTGGTTTTGGCACACTGAATGGACTTTCCCAACACTTAAACTTTCACATTCAGTGCTTAGTATAAATCTACTCATTTTAGGGTTTCTTTCTTGGAGAGAGAAATGAAAAGAGCTGGCTTCTTTACTTTTAACTTGATGGGGAAGAAATAAGTCCTGTTAAGATTATTTTGGGTACCTACAGATGCCCAGAGCTTAGAAACAACACTGCTGAACTTCACATGAAGATGTGAGTGTCTTAAATTTTTGTGAGCTGTTCCTTGTAGCCACACAGCATTCCTGGGGTACTTCACTGGTGGTGTGTCCATTTGAAAGCAAATGCAGAATCTTATCTTTTTCCCAATTCCCAGTTTTTATGAAGGGTGATGGGTTTGCTTTGAGGTGTTGTTATTCCATAGCTTCTCACTCTGCTCTTCGGGCTGCTGAGACTGGGAATGCTGTGAATGTGTGGGCTCTTGGATCCTGGTTTGCTCCACATCCCAGTGTTTAAGGCTCTTGCACCTCCCTTTCCAAGGGTTATCTCCTGCTGCAGGATGGGCCCTGGATGGATCTGTAGACTTTCCTCCAGACATTGCAGGTGTTGAATGCCTTCCTTGCCATGGGTAGGCATTGGAGACAGAAATGTATTTCAAATTCCCTCAATTTAGATACAACCTTTACTTTTTTTACTGGTACCAAGTACCCTGGTAGTGTGTGGAAGCCATTTTAGTGCAGTAACAAGGATCAGTGTGGGATGATACCAATATCTTCCAAACAGTGTCTTCCAAAAGTTCCCAATTTGCCCATAGCTGATGTCTCTCATGGATATTGGATGTAGAAGTTCCACAGGATTATTTACAAGCTCTTAAGATTTTGAAAAAAAGAAATAGAGGTCTAAATTTCTTGCTCCACAGCATGGAAAATAGACATCTTTGTTCCTCCTGAAGTAGTTCAGGTTGTCCTGGTTACTGGTGCCAGAAAGATAATGATGACAGAATTGAAAATACTGTAGGACTGCTTAAAATCATGATGGAATTCTTCAGATCCAGAAAAGCGATAATGTAGAAGGTTTAGACACAGGTGCAAAGTTAAGGTTCCTCATACTTACTGATGCTCTGAGTGCATTTCCAGCTGATGGTTCCAGAGCCCCATTTTCCCAAACGAGCAGAGCCTTTGAACAATTAATCAATAGTGGCACAATAAATCAGATAGTGGCAAATTAGCAGTTTCCAGGGGTTGGGAGAGGCTTGGAAAGGGCATTAAGCTTTTCCCTGTTTCCATTTCAGCCGTGTAGGGATGTAAAGCCAGGCATGACCCAGCTGCTGCCCTCCCATCCCAATCCCTGTAGCTTTGCCATGGCCCAGATGAGTGCTGAGTTTATTTCCACACTTGTAATGTCATCTCCATATGATTCCTGTTCTCCCCTTCTTTCCTGCTGTATAGATTCCTAAAGGAAAGTCCAACTGTTCATTTCCTAAAAACTCTACTTTGTAAGTCTCTTGTGGCTCACTGGAGTTGTCAGTGTCAGTTTTCCTGTCACTAACAGTGCCTGCCTCTGTCACCTGCTGCTGACAAACGCTTGTGTCCCTGCTGCCACTCCTGTGGCCCCTGTCCCCTGCCCAGGGGTGATGTGCTTGACTAGGATCCAGAGTACCTCACATGTTTGGGATTGAGCTGCAGAGCTGGATGGATAAAGAATATTTGGGCATGGGAAGTACTTCACAGTGGCCTGGTAGAGGAGTATTTGCTCAAGTGTGTTGGTTAGAGCATGCTCAGATCTTCTCATCTGGGTTAAAGCCTCTGCTTTCCTCTCTTAAATAGAATTTTGTCTGTAAACTTTATTGTTGTTAATGTCCTGTGTTCCTAGGCCTCTCTTCCAAAATCTTATTTCCTGTTATACCTGGTGGTAATCCTGAATCTGGACATGCTCTGAGCAAACATTCTGCTTATCTGCTGGAAGTTACCAGTCTCATTTGATTGGGTTTTATTGCAAATTAAGTTTTTAATTACTAGTTTCTGTTTATTGCCCTTAAGAGAGTCCCATCTTATGTGGTTACAGATAATTGTAAGCATTTTTTCAGCCTCTGTTATCAATTTAAGTGACTTGTGCATGTGTGATGACACCAGCTGAGGTACCTGGAACTTGCCCAGTTGCAGCAGAATTTTGGCAAACCCTGCAGAAGGAGTTGCATGGAGCTCCCTGGGGCAGCTGGAGTGTAACCAAACTGCAGGAGTCTCATGGCCAGCCCCATTCCACTGCATGGCACAGCCTGCTTGAACAGAGACATTAATTTCCACAAGATATTTTTCTTTAATAACCTTAAATCCAGGGTTTCTTGTCAGGTTGGACTTGCAGTAGGGTGTTTTTCACACCTTTGGTAATTCCTGTATAAAATTCCCTGAGGTACTTTGCTCTTGAGGCTTGAGTGAGCTTTGGCAGGAAACGAGATGAGGGTTTGGGGAAGGGATTCCCAGATCCAAGGGTGTTGATCCATGGCTGTTGCTGTGGTTTCTGCCTGGGCTGTCCAGCCCTGGCTCAGCAGGACTGCTCACCTGAGTGGTGTCAGAGTTCAGGGCTGGGTTTGTTTGTCCTCACATGTTCTAATGGCCTGGCTGCAGTTGTGTGTGAGGGTGCAGGTGATTCCAAGGCTTCGTTTCCATGGGAATGCTTCACTCTGGAGCTGGCAGTGTGGAGTGGGAGAGTGAGCGTGTATTGCATGAAAATATTAATCTCTAGGTGCTTGTTAAGCTGTTCTGCAGCTCTCGGTTTGAAATGGTAACATTTTCCTTCCTTCTTCCCACTTGCACAGGTGAAGAACAGAATAAAGAAGCGTTGCAGGATGTGGAAGATGAAAACCAGTGAGACACAAAGGCCAACAAGAGAACCCATCTCTGACCACCCTCCCCCTTCCCCACAAAAACCCTCAGTGTCACTCTGAGAACCACCAAATCTGACTTTTACATTGGGTCTCAGAATTTAGGTTCCTGCCCTGTTGGGTTTCTTTATTTTTATTTTTTTTTACACAGTTTAAAAGTTCTTAAAGGCAAGAGTGAATTTCTGTGGATTTTACTGGTGCCAGCTTTTAGGTTCTTTAAGACACTAACAGGACTGCGTAAAGGCTCTTTCAGCATTACTGTATTGTCTCTGCCAGCTGTGGTGACATTGCCATCAGACCTGGATGTGACACCTGAAGGCCGTGTAGGGAGAGATTGGTCCTGGCCAGGTAGTGCTCATGTGGTGGCATCTTTCTTTTTTTTATAACTGTTTAAACTGAATTTTATACCAATGTTTCAACTTAATTGGGTGTTTAGCTTGAAGTTGCGAGGTTGCATTTGGGACATTTATTGTAGTGGTTTTACTGTATAAAAACAAAAAGTTTCCAAACTGCTGAAATGTTGCTGAAAATCATGGTGCTGGTAACAGTTCAACAATCCGTGGCTGCTCATTCTTGCCTGTTCTTTACTTTCCCTCCAAGCAGGTTAGCATTGAAGGTGGCATTGATAAGCCTGCATGCGTGTTCAATATTTTTTCTTTTCTCCCTCCCCTCTCCCCATCTCCCTTCGCTCGCTCAACCTCTTTTGTTCAGTATGTGTAACTTGAAGCTAATTTGTACTACTGGATATCTGACTGGAGCCACAGATACAGAATCTGTATTGTTCTTACTGAAACACAGCATGGAATTAACATTAAACTTAAATAAAACAAACCTAAATTAAAAATGCCAACCATCACTATGAATTTCTTTTAGAAGAGTAACTTTCCTTTGTTGCTTGTACTAGGAACAGTTGGAGGGGGAGAGAGCAGCAGGAACAGCCTTGTTCTTCAGACAGGAGCTAAGGAAGATTTGGTCTGAGCGTGAGTTGTGCTGCTGGGAGCAGCCCTTTTATCCAGGCTTTCCCTGTAGAAATCCCTGGGAAATGGTTGGTGAATTCCTCTCACCTGCTGTTCCAGTTCCATAGATGGAGAGAAGGGACACAGGTTACCTGCTCTGCTGGGAATAACCTGCTCCTTGGCATGGCCACAGAGCTGGGGCTGGGTCAGCCTCCCCCAAACCACGTAAGGAAACTGCACCAAGACAAGGAGGGGTTGGTTTTTTGTAAAAATTTATTCAGCGTAGTCTGGCAGAGGTTATACACCAACATCTGCAGCGTGCTCTGCACACACTGAGCACATCTGGGGATGGCCTGCAGTGTACCCCACATCCCAGCCAGGAGCAGGCTGGGCAATGGCATCGTGTCAGGAGCCAGAGCAGGACAGGGAGCTGAGGCTGTGAGAGGCATTCGGGGCTGGCTGTGGCTGCTGCAGGATGGAGGGGAAGGGTGTCTAAGGCAAGTAGAGCAGGATGCACAGGCTGGGCTGTGGAGCTGTGCCAGGGGTGCAGCAGGAGCTCCCCATGCAGCCCTGCACCCTGCAGCTGTTTGGATTCAAGGAAGGTGCTGAGGAGGAGCCTGTGCTGCAGCCAGCCCCTGTGGCCCTGGAGCTGTGGGGCAGCAGCAGTGCCCTCCTGGTAAGGCAGCACTGAGGCACTGGTATAAATACTGTAGGAATCAGACTTCCAGTTATGGAACAAGAGGAAGAGGCATTTTTCCTGAAGGTGCTGCTCTGAGCCTGCGGAGCTGTGTGGGGAGGGGGAGTGGGGACTCCCAGACTGGGAAAGAAAGGGAGGGGGGGCTCATGTTCATCCCATGGCCAGCCCAGAGCAGTGGTAACCTCTGCAGTTTGTATTACATTGTGTTTGTGTGGATATGAAAAATTCCTATGGTATAAAAATAGAGCAAGAAATGGGACAGCTGACTTCAAAAAAAGATGAAAGTCTCTGGCTCCTGATCAGTGAAGTTACATGATGGGTTTTTCAGGTTATACCTTGTAACCATAAACTAAAACCAACAAAAATTCCAAATCTAAAACATAAAATTTCCACATCATCTCTCGTAGTGCATCTCACCCTTGGCTATAAAGTATTTACAGGTTTTACTCATTTACACAATATGGCTTCACTATATTTGTAACACAAAGCATTAAAACATCTCCGAGCAAAATTCTTCATAATACAAAGTTTGGCATTTCAGTGATTTGGCTGAGAAAGCAGCAGAGTTACTTGTTTTCTGATTGTGCTTTTTTTTTGGTGATGACAAGCACAAATTTTGGTCATTTCCATCAGGGCTTGAACTCTTCCTCAAAGCCCAGCTGAAGGTCCTGAGCTGTGGTTGCAGGAATGCTGTGCTGGACCCCAGGCTCAGTCTGGTAAGGAAGAGAGGAGAAGGCCTTTGTCTGGGACTTGGGAGTAAGACAGGAGAGCAAGGATGTATTTTGTGGTTGTTTGAAAGTGCAGGTCTTTGGTAGTAACAGAAAGAGCAAAGCGAGGAGGGGGGGTTTGCTGGGAGCAATGTTCAGCCAATTCCTTGGAGAGAAGGGAATTCCTGGAGCAGGGAACTTTCATCATCGGGAATTCAACCGAGGAGCAACCTGCAGGAGAAGGACAGGTTTGAAAGCATGTTCAAAATGCTGCAAAAGTGAATTTCTGGGCATGCTGAGGCTGTTCTGAGGATGGGCAGCTCTCTGGTCCTAACGGGAGCTCTCAGCTCTGCTGGAAGGGGTGTCAGTGCAGTCTGGATTAGTGCTGGATTTATTTCTGAATAAGCTGGGGTGTGACAGTGCATAAATCAGCTGTGGGGTGATCTGACTGCCAGGATCACCACAAACAAGCTGAGAAGGGGAGAGAGTTTTGTTTGTGTTTTTAAATGTATCTAAAATTTGATTTGCTATAGAGTAAATGAATCTCGGGGGGTGGAAATAAAAAGTGAGGACAATCCCTTGCTGAGTGTGAGTTTGGCAGCCCCTCAGGGCTGCAGGGGCCCTGTGCCCAGCTCCAACTAGGGGAAAGGCTGGGACAGCAGGGCACTGCCAGTGGCAGGAACATCCCATGGCATGTGTCCCATGCCAGAATGCTGGTTTGGATCCAGGGTAAGTGATCCCCAGCCCACTCACCACTGTTAGATGCCCGTTCTTGGCTTTGGCTATGAGCAGTTCTGATCCCGAGATGAAGTCGATGATCCCTTCTTTGCCTTGTCCCACTGTGAACTTTATGCTGTGAAGAGCAAAGGGTGAGAAGAGCCCTGGTGAGTGTGTGGGACTCTCCAGGAGCAGGGTGTTAGCAGAGCTGCAGCAGATGTGCTCTGCAGCCTTGGGTACAGGAAGAAGCAGAGCTGAGGCAGGGCCCTGGTGTCACTCACCTGCCCTGGTTGATGTTGACATTGTTGATTTTGTTGGCCAGAATGGCTGTTTTTGTGAGTGTCTCAATCACGTGGTCACTCTGCAGGACTACATCACCCTGGGAGGAGAGTCCATGCTTTAGGATCGTGGCTTTGGTGTCACTGCCCCAAAACCACCCTGCTGTAAGGGACAGGGGACAGGGACAGCACCAGAGGGGGCGAACAAGCACTGCTGAGCCCCAGCTGAGAACACGGGGAAATAGCAGTGAAAGAGCTGGCACAAAGTCACATCCCTGTCACCTTGTCACCCCCTCCTCCCAGCTGGATGTGCTCCCTGGAGGAGGGGATGAGCCCCCAGTACCTTCTGCTTGTTGTCCTCACAGTGCACGTGCAGCACAAACAAGTTGTCGCTCAGGCTGCTGACAGAGATGCCTGGGGAGAGACAGGAGCATCAGTGGCACTGCCCCTGCCCGGGCCAGGGAGGGCTCACAGCCTCTCCAGGAGTGCAGCACAGCTGGGGCTGCAGGGGGCTGAGGCTTCAGCCCCATGCTGCAGGGCCCACACTGTCAGATATTGAGGGCCAAAAGCTGCAGCTGTGGCTCAGGCAGCTGCTGTGCAGGAATGGTGCAAACCCCCCCATGACTGGGAAATCACTCAGGGAAAGGGTTCAGGGAGATTAATTGAGTCATTTTGGTGACATTTTATGGAGCTCCATTTTACAAAAACACAATTTCAAGATACTAAAATGTTTGCCAGGATGAGCTCATTTCCTTCTTGTCCAGGACAAACTGGAGTTAGTAGTGGTGCATACTGAAGTGCAGCTGAGGAGCAGGGTGAGGGCAGTGCCCAGCCCCAGCCCTGGGCCAGGCCCACCTGTCAGGTTGGCGTAGTCGATGCGCTGCTTGATCTTGGCCTCCTCCACCACGATGGCCGAGCTCTGGGTGAGCAGCAGCTGCCGTGCCCTCGCCTTGTAGCCCTTCCTGTCGTACTTGACCACGGGCACTGCATACTGAAACACGAGTGAGCAGGGCCAGCTCCACCTGGGCACTGCCAGCCCCAGCAGGCACCAGCCAGGGCTGGGAAACCAGAGTGCAGAGAATTCCCCCTGCCAGACCTTCCTCACTGCCCCAGAGCAGCAAGCACCCACCCTGGTGGCTGGGACTGGGAAACCCAGCTTTGGTGTCTCTGGGCTTTCCCAGTCCCCTCCAGCTGTAACCCATTCAGTTCTTAACTGCCATCATTAAACTGCCCAAGTCTCCACTTTGTATTCCATCAACTCTTCCACTCTGTCCTCAAGAGTATTACAAGCTTACTACAATGTAAGATTTTTGCTGTATTTTCTCCAGAAATCTAATTCAGCCCTTCTGCTGAATAACTGGGGACTTGACAAAAGCTTGACATCTCTCACCTTAAGTCCTTCATTTTCTAATGCCTGAAGGACTTTAGTATTTATTTCTTCTCTACCTGTATTAAAACCAAAGAGGTGGGGGGTCAGAAAGGAATTTCCAGCAAGAAAAGAGTTCATTTATTCCCCCCTTCCCTCCTCCTGTTAAACTTGGCAACCCCCACTCACCCAGTCGAGTGTTGATGAAGAGCCTGGGAACACTCTGAGGATAATTGTCTTTTTTGCCCTTGAAAATCTCACTGGCAATTACTTTTTGTTCCAACTGCAAGGACAAAAGAAGTGTTCTTATTTAGTATAAAATTTCTCCTCATTAAAAAGATACATCTGTGTTAGAAGAGCTGTTCCCTTTGTGGTTTTATTAGCAGTCATAATTCAGTTCCTGTTTGGATGAGGAGTCACCCTAAACTTCCATTCCCTGGAGGTGGCAGAGCTCCAGCCCCTGTCAGTGACCTGAGCCCTGGGCTCCTCTGCTCCAAGAACAAACCAGGGGCTGGGAAAGTGGGAAATCCCCACTGCTGTACTGGGATCCAAGGCTGTGACACAGGACAAGGCACTGGGATGATTTACAAGGGAAAATGGGGATAGAAGAGGCTCCTTATCAGTGAGTCTGGTTTGCTGGGGGAGAGCAGCTGCTGAGCTGAGTTAATCCCATGTCCCTAATCACAGCCCCAGCCTCTCATTGTGTCCATGCACTGCAGAAGGTGAGAGATGGTGCAGTGAAAACCTTCATGGCAGTTACAGCCACCATCTTCTGTTCTGTCTCCTATTCTGAGCTTTTTTTTAAAATACAAAAACTCCCTCCCCCTACCTTTCCAAGAGATGAATCAAATCTCAGTATCATTTTTATTCTCTTTAGCTACAGCAGAGCAGCTGAAATGGTTCCTGTAACTTCTCTGTTTGGAAAATGACTGGGTTTGTGTCTGCAGGATTCTTACTCTCTACTTCACATGGCACAGGCAGAATAATGCAGCTTCTTATATTTTTAGCTTCCATGGGCAGAGTAGCAGTGCTTTTCAATAGACAAATTATGTGGGGGCTTGGCTCCAGAGCCTGTTTAAATAGTATCTATTGAAATATGTATAGAATGGGGTCTCTTCTGTGCACATTCCAGGCTTTCAGTGTTTTGTGTCTAACCCAAACCCAAATCAGTGGCACTGTGGCACCCCAGAAAGCAGCGATTCACAGCCCCCCACTGCTGCCCCCCTCCATTCCCTGCAGTGCTGCCCTTGGCAGCCAGGGGAGCCCTGCAAAGGGGCCCAGAGGTACCTGCTGCTTCCACTCGGGGCTGATCCTCTTGCAGTAGGTCCAGACCATGTTCTGCATGCAGAGCCTGCGCAGGAGCTGCGACGCCTGCGGGGAGCAGGGACAGGGGACAGCTCAGAGCTGGGACAGACCCACGGGGACAGACAAGCAACAGCCCAGAGCCACTGACAGACCCACAGGGACAGACACCCAACAGCTCAGAGCTGGGACAGACCCACAGGGACAGACACCCAACAGCTCAGAGCTGGGACAGACCCACAGGGACAGACACCCAACAGCCCAGAGCCACTGACAGACCCACAGGGACAGACAGCCAACAGCCCAGAGCCAGGGAAACCCACAGGGACAGACAGCCAACAGCCCAGAGCCAGGGAAACCCACAGGGACAGACAGCCAACAGCCCAGAGCTGGGACAGACCCACAGGGACAGACCCACAGGGACAGACAGCCAACAGCCCAGAGCTGGGACAGACCCACAGGGACAGACAGCCAACAGCCCAGAGCTGGGACAGACCCACAGGGACAGACAGCCAACAGCCCAGAACCACTGACAGACCCAACAGAACAGCAGCAACTGCAGAAAATGCACTGCTGGCTTATAAAACTGTTTCCTGACCAAGAATTAAATAATAAGGAGTTGATTTTTCTGCCTTTCTCTATGAGGGTTTGCCCTGGACTTCTCCAGCTGCTTTAGAACGGGGAATAAACACCAGGGTCCCTCCTCTCTGCCCTGCTGTGCTCTCCCTTCCTTCCAGCTGTACCTTCAATCCAAACAATTCTTTGGACAAGGTAACTGGGATTTCTGCAATATTTTGTTTTGAGCAGATAAACCAATTCAAGCAGATGCAGGATAATAACAGCAACAGAGGGAACTGAATTTGTTAAGAGAAAATGGAAGAGAATTTCAGAAATGGCTGAGAAGCCAGGAGGAAATGGTGGTGTAACAGCACCACACTCCAAGAAGCTGCAATCCTCTAGGCCTGGATTCCCCTCCCACATGCCAGGGCTCATTCCCACCTCACAGAGTGATGGGGGAGGAGTTGGCCATGATTTGTCCAAGACATTTTTTGGTAAGTTCCTCTTGAGGTTCATCAGGAAGGAGAATCGGATGTAATCCAGGAAATACTCGTTCTCTGGGCACCGCGGGTGGTTCCGGTAAATGAAGCCTTTAATGAACCTGTGGGAGTGGAAAATATTGTTAGAAAATTTTAAAAAGTCATCTAAATTAGTGGTATTTAAAGGTTCTATTTCCTGGGCTTTATTTAATAGCTGTAATTAATTTTTAAAAAATGTGTAGTGACAAGGAAGTTTCTTTTTAGCATCTTATTGTTAAGGAATGAGATGTTTGAGGGCTTGGGCTGCTCTTCACACACCTCCTGATTGTCTCCACTGCCCATTTCCTCTTGGCAGCTTTTCGGCGTCCCAGGGTTCCCCTCCACCAGGACTGGATGGTGATGGCTAAAAATAACACAAAGATTTTGCATTAAGGGAGCTCCTTCATCCCAAACTGACTCCACACAAAACTGGCACCAAAAATGCTCAGGAAAACCCACTCTGGAAATTACCAGCTTTCAGTGGGGCATGGGGGCAAGAATATGAGTTTTCAATAATATGATACATGGGATAAATGTCAGTGAAAGGATGGGGATTGCTGTGGGAGCTGCTGGGGAACATCTGTCCCTCCTGTGTCTCATACCTGAGCGTTTCATGGTCAGGAATTTCTTCCGGCGGTAGAAACCTCTCCACGTCGCCTGCATTTTTGTGGCTGGAATTGCAAGAAAAGCAGCAATTTGCAACCATGACCAAGCACAGTTTGGTAGAAAAAGACTCAGCTTTTTAAAACAGAAATCCACTGCAAGTGTGAGTGTCTCACCCAAACTCTGTTTCCTCACTTCCAGAGCATCTTCTGTGGCAAACAAGGTCTTGGGAAAGCGGATAAAAATCTTTGTTCTGGAAACAGAAATGCAGAATTACATTTTGCATGCTGGACCAACTTGCTTTTGGCATCCCCTTTGGGCTCTGTAACATTTCCCTCCCCCATTATCTAGAGAAGCTTCATTTCAAAGGGACAACAGGGACATGCAGTGATTCATAACCTCAAATTAAGAACACAGAACTGACCGTCCCATTTTGTATTCTTCTGGTTTGTAGCCAAGGTGCTTCACCAGCACAGCCACCCCATCATAGGGCCGCCCATCCCACGTGGGCCACGTCTCTGGACACAGGGATTTGTACCTGGGAATTGGCAGGAGAGGAAATCTTAGGGAGAGGAGTGCAGTGCAAGGAGCAGAGGGGTCAGGGCAAGGGAGAGAGGTCAAGGGAAGGGAGAGAGCCCAAGGGAAGGGAGAGAGCCCAAGCTCCCCACCCCTCTAGGTGGCAAAGCTGCCCCTGTGCTGTTTTACAGCTCCCAGCAATGGGATGAAGCTCAGGGAGAGGAGCAGCAGAGGAAGGAATTCCAAAGCAGCTTCACCTCTGCAGGAACACCTCGTATTTCCTGCGGTAGGCGAAGCCGGCCCGGCGCACGCGCAGGTTCTCCATCAGCCCCAGGTACTTCACCTGGTGTCGGATCAGGACTTCATCAAACCGGTCTTGGCAGGGCATGGAAAGGACAAACACAATCAGTGCACAGCAGGGCCTTGCTCTGGAGAAGGGCAATGCTCAGCTCTGGGTGAATCTCACAGGATTAGCTTTAACCTCCGATGAATCCTCACAGCACAAGTCCCACACAGTTTTGTGTCTCCTGCCTTCCCCCCTCCCATCCCTTTTTAATTATTTCTATTTAGCTCCAAAATGAAGTTTTCCTTTGGGATGTTTTATGCATAGAGGAACCAAAACTGAGGGAGAATAAAGTCATTAGAATGAATTTACAGAGGTCAATAATTCTTCACTTTAACCACCACCTTCCTCTACCTGAGAGCAGTGCTCCCATTGTGATTCCTGGCTGCTGGCACTGCCACCCCCTCCTGACAGAAGCTCAGACACAGCCCCAAAATTAACCCAAAATTTTCTTTTGGCTCCTTTCTGTGCCTCCCTGGCTGGCATGCAGTGCTCTGCCTCTGTCCCAGGGCCATACCAGCCTGCTTGGCATCGTTGGGTTTCATGCAGCGAATGTAGGAGGGTTCTTTGGACATCAGGATTTCCATGAGTTTGGAGAGGCTGTTTTTGAACTGAGTTGCTGCCTAGGAGAAAAAAAAAAGAAGCTGCACATGAAGGGATGACTTGGAGCTGGCTACAAACCAGCAGAATACAACGTGAGGGGTTTGCATTTCAGATCATGTCAGAGTTCATGTTCCAAAAAGAGGGAACAGCCACAGCCCCCTCCAGCTCTCGAGTTCTCACCGTTTCAGGTCTCTTTTTGTCTGTCAGCTCTGTCCTATCAAAGCACTGGTTTATGATGGGGTTCTCTGAGTTGCACATGGTCTGCAGAGAGAGAGATTTTCAGAGATGAAGTACAGAGAACTACCAGAGAAACCTGAGGACAAAACTATTTAAAATAACAAAATGAACACTGGGATCTCAATCAGTCCTTTCAGAGCACAACCCTGTGGACACACAGCCTCCAGGTGGAGTCTAGAAGAATCCTTTCCCTCAGGTGCCACCTCATTTGAAACCCAACTCCTCCTCCTGTCCTGGAAACCCCTCTCTCCACACTCACCTCCTTCAGGTTCCGGAAGAGAAGGTCGTTGTTTTTATCTAGAAAACCTGGAAGAAAAACAAACCACTCAGGCTGTTCCACTGGGACTCAAGGCAGGGATTTGAGATTTGAAATTAATCTGGTTGATCAAATGATGTGGGGCTGTATTTAAGGCCCAGACTTTTGGTTTTTCTGTGCTACCTGCAACACTGTAGGTGACGTCCCCGGCGTAGTGCGAGAGCCGGAACTCCTCCCGCCCCAGCGACTTGCGCGTCTTCTGGTCAGCGAGTTTGTGCCTGGGGAGGGAGCAAAAACCTTCAGGAGAAACAAAATCCTGCAGGATTCACCTCAAAAAGCACCAGGACATTCAATCCTGGAGTGGGGCTGTGCAAAGGTGAGCAAGGAATGCAAATTGGACTTGGGGATTTTCAGGTAAATAAAGTTATCAACCAGCAGGTCATAGAAGAGTCATTAAATGTATTTATGTTTAATTAAAAGGGGAGCTTCAGTGCTCCTTGCTGAGTGGTTCTGTGTGCACATAAGATGTAGACATCCTAAACTGAGCATTCAGAATAAAAGCAGAACATTCAGAATAAACAGACATTTGGAGCTCCAAAACTGAAGTAAACAATCTGCAGGGTGAGAGGTGAGTCAGTAACAAGAGTTTTGTTGCCTTTGTTGCATTCTGAAGCTCAGTCAGGCACTCTGTGTTAACAACCTATTTTATATTATCTTAAATATCAATCAAATCTCTCTATAAAAGAATATCATAACCTTTTATGTGGGATCCAGCACAGTGAGGATGTTATTCACACACTGGAGTCCCTCAGTGAGGGAACACTCACGTGAGAAAATGAGGGTGGTTCTTCACAGTCTCCTCCAGTTTCTCCAAGAATGTCGTGTCTGTGGCATCCCCAGGTCTCAGACACTCCTCATCCTACAAACACACAAATTCCAGGGATTTCTAGGCTCTGTCTTACTGAAACTCTCCTCCAGTTTGGCCTTTCCACAGATAAACAACTTTTAGCTCAATAAATGAAGAATTCTTGAGCTGAAAAGAAAAATATTTCCCTTCTTCCAGACTGCCTGGATTGGGAGCTGCTTTCCCCAGAGCCCATGGAGGTGATACAATGACTTTTAATGGAGTCACTATTCAGTGTATTGCTCTTCCACCTACTCAAACACTTCCAACATAAACTGATTTTTTCTCATGTCTTCCCCCTTCTTTTCCACTACACTGCTCAAATTTTTCATTCAAAAAGATGTTTTCAACTCACCAAAATAGAAATGATGCCTTTGAATTTCTCCTCCACCAAATCACAAATTATTTTGTTATTGAAATACTGAACTGGTTCCCACTGCAAAGACAAGAAATCACACTTAGGTGAAAACAACTCTAGACTGGAAAAGAAATGTAAATTTCAGAACATTTCAGAGAGCACCTGATTTAAACAATCTTTCTGTCAAAGCTTTTTCACTCATCACATTTGTTTTCCTAACATTGCCTTTGTTAAAATCAGGGTAAAAGCTTGGGATGGCATTACTCACTACCAGCTGTCTCACACAGTTACCAGGGTTTCCAAAGGAAGGGAGAAAGGAAAGTTCTGTAATTCCCTGGAGATCATGGCAGGATCTCTGGGAGAAGAGGGAGGGGGGATCTGGGCTCTTACCGCGATGCCCTCGGACTCGTACTCCTCCTGCTCTGACTTCAGGGTCAGCTCTATGAAGAGCTGCTGCAACTTTTCATTGCAATAATTAATACAAAACTGCTCAAAGCTGCAAAGAAAAATCAGAAAAATAATCACTGTTCGCACAGGATTTATTTACTGACTGCATGCATTCAGTGAATTTATTGTTTAGGGAACTCAAAGAGTTCCAGAAGGAGGAGAAAATGGACATGAAGGATGGAACATGGAGGAACACAAAAACCTTGAATAAAGGCACAGTAACACTGCAAATGTAGAGTCTTGGTTCAGTGCCACCTGCCAGGGAGGTGCCAGACTCTGCCAGTCCCATCCCCGGGTTTGTCACCACCATGGGAAGATGCCACAACAGCCACCCCTGGGCTGGAGAGCTGGACAAAGGCACAGCTCAAGGTAAGGCATGAATACACCCAAAAAACAGCAGTTTATTTTAAATACCAGGTCCATTAATAGCTGTAAATGCTAATTATTAGCTGGATGTCTTAAGTGTTAGAAGCCCTATGATTAGCATTTTGTCACCTGATGTCCTGACATTTAAATGCCACCTCTTTTACCAAGAAATGCAATCAAGCCTTGTTTCACAAGGGAGAGAAAACACCATAAACTGAATAATGTAATTCAGAATTTATCAACACAAACCTGTTGTGCTGGAAAACCTCAAACCCATAGATGTCCAGCAATCCTAGAACTGTTGTACTTCTCCAGCCTGGAAACTTCTCTTCCTGCAACAGAGCAGAAAACAAATGTAAGTATTTCCTCACAGCTATGATCCATCCCTGGATCTCCATCATCTAATCCCAGCATTTACTGCACAATTTAGAAAACAAATTAATTTAGAAATTACTAAAAGCATAGAACTTGCTTTGAGGCTGAAAGATTTAGAAATTGCTGTCATGTTTGGCTGAATCTCTATAGCAAAGCAGGGCAACACCAACAAAGGGGAGAAAATGATGAGGAGGACTCCATCTTATCAGAAGGCAAATTAATTATTTTATTATTCCATATTATATTACACTACATCTAAACTGAATCTGCCAAGCACCCAACTGCACTGAACTGCACAGAATCTCGTGACTGCCAGCTGACAGTCCTGACACACACACTGAATTTGGATTCAATTGGTCAGTGAATCAAAACTCACACCAGAATCCAATCACCAATTCCCTTCAGGTAAACAATCTTCCACAGTGCATTCCCCTTGTGCACAACAAGAGGAGCAGCAACTGAGATAAGAATTGTTTTTTCTTTCTCTGATGTTCAGAGAATGTGAATCCCAGAAAAATCCTTGGGAAATTGTGCCTTGCTTTTCTCTGTGAAGAGAAATGCAGCCACAGATCTCAACAAGCAGAGGGTCACTTGCCTTGTAAGCCAGGGATTTGTTGACCTTGTTGACCAGCCAGGAGAAGGTGCGGCCGTAGACGGCCTTGGCGAGCGCGTCCCTGGCGTAGGCTGCCTGCTCCAGGTTCAGGGGACTCACCAGCTGCAGGCAGGAGCACAGAAAACCCCTCAGCAGTCCCCAGAACAAGGGATCCCCTTTTCCTGCCTCATCATCACTGAACAGCCACTCAAAAGCATCCTGCTTGTGGCTGAACAGTGGGACCCCTGCAGTGACACCTCCTGAGGGGTGGTGAGGGAGCTGCTGGCAGAGCTGATCCATGGAATCCCCTTTGCCTCCCGAATCCCCAGGGCCTGTTCTTACCTCCTCCCCTTTGGCTATGATCTTCTTGTGGATCAGTGCATCCCGAAGAACTGAGCCATCCACTGCCAGCAGCTGCATGCAGGATATTCAGTTAATTTATGGAGCTGTACATTCCATCTTCCTAAAATCCCGGCCCAGTGAAACAACCCTTTATTTTATTTCCCACTCACACTGAACAACTCTGCAGCATCAATCCCTCCCTTCCCTCCTTTCTGGCAGGAATGTGAGCTAACAAATGAATTGGCTGGGAGGAAGTGGCCAAGCAAAGGCACTAAGGTGGTTCTTTCTTTAAAACTTCCCCAGAATCTGTTCCTACCTCACTGCCCAAAGGTGGAAACCTCAAGGCAGGGTTGTGTCAGGTGGTAAATAGAGAAGTTGTCAATTAAATGGGTTTGATGATAATATTTGCATTCTATTTAGGTGAAATTACAGTTAAATTTATATGAACTTCTAAATAACAGTCTAAAAATTTATGATGATCTTAAGCTCAAAGTAAGGAGCCCTCTACAATTCACCTTTCCTGTAACATCTCTCTCCCTGGTGATACTCACCCTGGCCAGGTATTTAATCTGATTCTCTGTCGTGACCTGAGCATTGCCCTGCTCATCAGCAGCAAACTGGACATTCCCCAGGTGCAGGACACTGGCCACAATGCTCAGCAAATCCTGCCATGGGAGCAACAGGCAGAGATCAGGATGATGGAATGAACACACAGCAAGGCTTTTGTGTTAATTCACTTCTTAGGAGACTATTTTGTATATTTTTCAGGATTTTTATAGGGAATACATTCACTCTGATTTGATTCACTGATTTCAATCAGAAATCCCAAATCAAAGCAGAAAAAAATCTTTAAAAGTAGGAAAATCTGTGCTGCTAAACCTCACCTCCACCTCACTGTCATTGAAGCCGATAACAGACAGGGCTCTCCTCATGATCTTCCACTCATTTTTGTCATTTATGGAACTGACCCTTGCACAGTGACCCTAAAAAGACACAGCTTGACATAAATAAATGAATTATCATCAAAGATACATTATCCATGCTCAATGCATTGTGTTTCTTTTTACAGCAGTCACCTCAGAGTTAATTCTGAAGTGAGGGAAGGAAATGACAAAGTTAATTGGAGCTATCCCAACCCTGTGATACAATATTTTAAGAATTATAGTTAATGTTCACCTTTACTAAATAGTGATACTGCTGTGGGTTCTTCTCGAGGCCCAGCCTCCTCAGCAGGTCCTCCTCCCCTCCCTCCAGCAGCTGGTAGAAGATGTGGAAGTTCCTCTCGCCGTGGTTCTGGTGCACAACTCGGGATTTCTCCAGGAGGTAGTTCAAGATGTGGCCCCCAACAGGAGCCCCCTAAACCAAACCAGACACATGGAAAGAGTTCATCAACACAGAGGAAAATGTTTCTGCTTCTTCATTGTCTGTTCCATGACAAGATCTGAAGCAAAAGCCCACAAAAACACAGAAAATGACCTGTCATTCTGTGCCACAAGCTCTATTTCAGTACAGTGGTGATTTGAGTGCTAAAATTCCTTCTAGGAATTCACCAGAAAGGGAAAGCACCAAAACTGAGTGTGGAGGGATTAAAGGAGACCTGAAGGATGGCAGTGCTGAGCTCCTCAGCCCCTGCACTGTGCCCACCTTGCTGCTGTGGGGCTGTTGGGGTCAGAGTGGGCACAAACTCTGTGCAAAGTTACCCAGAACAGGAATTATCCTCAGATCTCTCAGCTGGGTTATGTGGATTTACCTGGTGAGTCCCCACTGGCACAGAGCACCAGAAATAAAATACCCTAGAAATAAAAGGGTTTGATCTCAGTGTCCCCTTACAGAGAGAAATAAGGGAGGAATGAAAGGAGACTGAGTGCCATAAAACCCTCTGGACCCAAATTTTGTCACCACAGGCTCTGCTTATGCTGTCACCAAGGAAATGCAAAGCACTCACTACACACATACAACAATACAAGAACACAGAGAACTCCTGTAACTGGGAACAATCCTGGAGTATAAACCAGCTTGCAAGTTACCCTGTAATCAAACTGCACATCCATGTACTTCCCAAACCGACTGGAGTTGTCATTCCGAAGGGTTTTTGCATTTCCAAAGGCCTGAAATTAAATTGATCAGAGAAAATTAAATGAGGACCAAGTCAGATTATTCATAAACACTTGGGTGAGGCTGCCAGTTATTTATTTACAGCCCAGGATTTTCCTTCCCGGAAACCCAGAAGGAAACAGATTTCTCCCTGAATTCTCAGGCTGATCTTTACACCCCATGTAAGCAGTGCAGATGGAACATGCTCTGAAAACATTTCCATGCCCCTGCAAGCTGATTTTAATGCCAGTCCACTGCTGACAATATATGTAATGTCTGACAGCCTTTCCCAAGCTCTTCTGTCCCCACTGCCATTTGTCACAGCTCGCTGGCAGAGGGGCTGCAGGGCTTCCTGCTGCTGGGAGCCACCTTTCCTGGGACACAGGGCACAGGGACACAGGGCACAGGGACATCTCAGGGCACAGGGATACAGGGACACAGGGCACAGGGCACATGGACACAGGGACATCTCAGGGCACAGGGACATAGGGCACATGGACATCTCAGGGCACAGGGAAACAGGGACACAGGGAAACAGGGACATCTCAGGGCACAGGGACACAAGGCACAGGGGAACAGGGACACAGGGACATCTCAGGGCACAGGGACATCTCAGGGCATACAGGGCATAGGGATTCAGGGACAGAGGGATACAAAGCATGGGGATTCAGGGACACAGGGATACAAAGCCCAGGGATTCAGGGACACAGGGATACAAAGCACAGGGATTCAGGGACACAGGGATCTCCCAGGGCACTGCACACAGCCGGGGCTGGACACTAGAGGACAGCACAGCCCCACAAAACGAGCCCAGCCTGTGTGAGCTGCCCACTGGGATGTGCCCCTTTGCAGAGTCCTGCAGTGACCCAGAGCTCTTCCCACCCCAAATCCCCTCTGTCCCCGAATCCCATCCATGCCACAGCTCCTCCTGGAGGGCTGGCAAGGGCCAGGAGTGCTTTGGCCGGGAAGCAGAGCAGATTCCCTGCTGATGTGCCCGCACAGCATCCCCAGGACACGCTGTCACCGCCCCCGTCCCGCTGTCCCCAGGGCCAGCATTCCGTGGGCTGGGGGTACCTCCAGGACGGGGTTGGACTGCAGCAGCCGGTCCTTGACGGTCTCGACCTGCTGGCTGGCGGGGCAGGTGACAGCGTAGTACTGCAGGATCTTCTTGGTGGCCTCGGTTTTGCCGGCGCCGCTCTCGCCGGAGATGAGGATGCACTGGTCCCTCCTCTCGGTGCGCAGCGAGCGGTACGAGTTGTCCGCGATGGCGTAGCTGCGGGGGACAGCCGGCATCAGCGGCTCGGCCCTGAAACCCCGGCACACACATCCCCCCACAGCCCCGGGCCACGGCTCGGGGAGATCGCAGCTGGTGACAGCGCAGGTGACAGCACTGGTCACACCTCAGCCACCGAGCCACGCTTCTGCAGGGCCGTGACACAAACTGTCCGTCTTTGAGACTGTTCTTTGGACTTTTCTTTCTGACAAAAATAGGTAGAAGTCGACTAAATTGTGCAGAACAAGTGGCTTTTCTAAGTATAAATGATCTCCCAACACTGGTGCCGTGGGACAGAAGTTTTACACCTCATTCTCCACTGGTATTTTTTCTTGCTATTGTTCTAAGTGATGACACATTCATAAGGTCACTACAGAATTCTGCTGTCTGCGTGGCTCCAGAGCTTCTCTTGGGTGGTGGGAAGAGCTGGAAAAGCCACCACAGATTAAGGAGCATCCTGCAGGCCCCTTCTGCCCCAAACTCCAGGCAGTTCCTCTGCCTGCACAGGCTGGCCCTGCCCTCCTCCTTCCTCCTTTGCTGCTTTTTCTTTCATTTCTGTGCTGTGAGCAGGCAGGATCTCACACCCAGTCACACACACTGCCACAGCACCAGAGAGCAGCAGGGGATGAGTGACAATGGTGACAACTGCTCAGGGGGACAGAAAACACAACCTCCCAACACCATTTCAGCTCTCACATGTGGTGAGCAAGCAGAGATCCTGTCTTCACACCTGACAACATTTTATTTTAATAGCTTGGCTTTTTAATTTTTCATTTTCCCTTTTTTTTTAACTCTCCTGCTGTGCTATTAATTAGAAGTAATCACACCAAAATAACAGCCATGGCTTTCTCCAGTCTATTAATGCTAAGGCAACACCAATGAGCTCCCTTGGCAACACAACTCACCCCACAAAATACATCATGTCCCTCTCTTCCCATCCAGATTCTGCCTCTGGAGTCTTGTGGAAAACAGCTGAATAAATGCAGATTTAATTTGGATTTGAAGAAGTGCCTTTATGGGGTGGTTTATGGCCCCAAGAGCTCCAGCCAGGCACAGACAGAATCACTGGAAATAAAGATGTTTATGGTCCCATTTGCAGGCCATAAACAGGACAGGATGTGACAGATCTCTGGGAATATGCTGGGTTCCAGCCCATAGGGATAACTCTCCTCCTCTGAGTGTGATGCACTTCCCAGAAAACCCAGCTGAACTGTCTGACACTGGAATAGAGATCTTGTAGTGTTTTGGCTTTCTAGAGTCAGTTTAGAAGAGGAGAAAGAGGAAAAAATATGAGTTACTGGAAAAGGAGAATCCCAGAGCACCACACTGCAGATGGAGCATTTTGATGCTCCTCAGAGGATTTTTAAATGCATATATAATCAAATAATGCAATAAAATAATCAAATAATGCAATGGAACAGCAAAAACAGCAAAAAAATCTGTTCTCCCAGTACCCAGGATCACAGTTCTCCAGGGTTCACTTATGAGCTGCACATTTTACAGCTTCTGAAGGGACTTGTTAAAAGGAAAGAAAGCCTAAGAAATAATCAGGCACAGTGTGATTTAAGTGGAATTAAAGCACATCTGCTCAGTGCTTTGTGCTATCCATGAGCATTGTCATCACCCTGTACCTACTGCACACTAAAAACCAGAGCCACAGCCCCAAGGATTTTCCAGAGAGTCTCAAAATTCACATCTAAGGACACAGAAGCCCTTTCCTGACCACAGGCAAAGGGAACTGAGCAGGATTGAATGCAGGGTTTTTCAGGTTTAATTCTCCCCCATCTGGGTTCACACAGTAAAAATCATATTTTTGTCCTAACCAATCCAACTTGAAGTGCTGAGACTTTCCCAAGTAATGGTGTTTCTCCCCCTCTCTGTGCCTGCAGCACATTCTGGTTTGTTTACTCTCCTGGGCTATGTGCCAGCAATAAGAAACAACCCAAATAGTTTGTTCAAAAATAATATCATTTACTCTTCCAAGATCTCTTAAAAAAAAAAAACAACAAAACACAAGATAAAAAATCCTCCAAGAGGTGCTCAGAATTTGGCCTTTAGTCCTGAAGAAAAACCATTTTGAAGCCACGTGTTCTCAGCTCTCAGTCATCTTTTTCTTTCAGTCTAACAAAAAAATTCATATGCTTTCAAAAAATAACTTTAAACCTCAAACTTTTTTTTTAAATGGGAAATTGGGAATGCTCACCAAGCCAGACCATGTAAATAAATACATTCCTTGTTCCAACAGGCTGATGGTATCTTAGCAACAAGGGAAATACCAGATAAATATTGGTCAGGCAGTAACAGCAGAGGTAGGAAAGAAACCCCCACACAGCAGAAACTCTTTCCCCTACTTAGCCCCGGACACAGAGACCCCAAATAACCCTGGAACAATGAACTCCTGTCCTGCCAGGGCTGGGTAAGCAACTCTGTTCCTGCAGCCAGGAAGGAACCAACTCCCTTTCCAAATACTGCTCTTGCAGAGGCAACTCATCCTCTTTGGAGAGAGGAACAGGAATAGAAAGAGCCTCACACCACACCCTGAGGATCCTCTCTGTCCCCAGGACTTCCAGGGCTGCAGCTGGGACAGGCCAAAGTCCTGTTTGCCTCTTTTGACGTGTCCCAGCTGGGTGGGAGTGACAAAACCTGCGCTGGCACCCACTCACAGGTGAGGGGAGACTTCATAGAAGCTGACGCCGCGGTACCGCTCCATGTTCTGCTTGGTGTAGATTTCCAGTTCCTTGTAGGGATTCACAGACACCAGCACGGAGCCAATGTAGGTCTGGAAAGCAGAACAGAAAGCAGGGAGCTTACAGGAGGTCTGCAGGCAGAGCTCAGGTGTCTCAGGTGTCTCTGGAGGCTGGACACCCATCCTGGTGTGCTGGGGATGCTGCTGAGGGCTTCCAAACAGGCCAAGGTGCTGAGAAAGAGAACTCTGAGCTTTGGGGAAGTGACACTGCTAGAGCTGTGCCATGTTATCCTTGCTGAGTAAAAAGCACCTCAAATGGTTTTAGAGTTTCCAACAAGCCACAATACTGGGTTATTTCTGATATACATTTAGGAGTTCAAGTCTGGGCTGGTGGATGTGAGTGACTTCAGGAGGTGGAAGAATGTGGTGGGAGTTGGATTTTCAGTGTTGTCAATGCCACCAGATCTCAACAGGGGCACTGCAGTGAGTCCCCAGACCCATCAAATGGCAGCACCCCAGACTGGTCCTGGCACCAGCCCCCATGGCCTGTGTGAGTGCCACCAGCAGCACCTCCAAACCCACTGCCGAGCAGAGCCAGGCTTATCCCGTGCAGCAAACACACTCCAGCTCACCGAGGGACACCCTGGGGACTGTCCCTGTGCTACTCACGTAGATCAGGTTCTCCTTGAAGCGCTTCCTCAGGTTCTCAATGAAGGCAGCCTCGCTGGTGAAGTTCTCCAGCAGGACAAAGTCCTGCACCCCGACGCGGTCGCGGGCGGTCAGCGCGCTCTCCATGCTCAGCCGGATGCCGTTGGCTCCCAGTCCCTGCAGCCAAAAGCACGGGCAAGTTGGGATGGCTGTGGGATTGCAGGCACTTCCCCCAGTCCACAAGAACCACAGTTACCCTTGGATAACCATGTTAAATGAGATATTAAAATAACCCCACTGTTGGTGCTGAAAACAGTGATTACAACACGTTGTCTGCTCTAATTGCTTTGAGGGAAGACAAGTCAGCATTAGAGAAAAATTACTGCTTAATTTCCAATAACTTCAATCAAAGAAACAAACATTTGATAAAGAGAATAAAACTTGGATTTCCTTTCCCAGGCATCCTTTAGCAGGAGGGAGATTGAAATGTGTTCTCTCCTGCCTCTGATTTCACAACGGGAAGCTGTTTCGAGGTAAGGAATCTTTTATGACTAATGATGATTCATCTCAGAAGCAAACAGCTTCACATTGCTGACCAATTTAACAGCTTTAGCAAGGCACCCAATGGGAAAATTCTGAGAAAATTGAGAAGAAATGAGAAATGGGCATTTCTGCACCCACACAGCTGAATTTAGACAGTGACACTGACAGCACCAAGAGACTCCTACCCCGACCCTCCTTTAAAGGTTACATTTCCAGCCTGATGTGGGTGAGACACAACTTCTGTGGAAAGCACTCATCTGCTGACTCCTGACTTCACTGTGAAGCAGGGAGGGGAAATCTGCACCCAGGGGTGACTCAGTGGCTGCCTGCTGGGGAAATCTCTACTCAGGGGACAGAGATGGAGGAGATGAGAGGCACCACAGAAACCAGAGACAGGAGAAACCACGTGTGAAACCCTCTGCCTCACACCTGCACGCTTTTCTTTATCTTCTTCAACCCTCCTTGCTTTGCAAACTGCTCACAGCAGCACCTTTCTCCTAAACCATTTCCCTAAAGCACTGAGTGATATTTTGGGATGTTGCACAAAGACCAGAGGGGTCTGTTCCTAAAACAGGCTCATGCACTAACAGCAAACCCATCACAAACTGGGAGTGCCAGGCCCTGCACAATGATGAAGGTGACTTTTACTGACTCACAGAATTGCTTTCTGCACCTTCCCAAGATGTAAAAGTGGTCAAACCACAGGGACTGGTGACATGCAGGGAGAAAAATAAACCCAGCCTTGGTCAGGAAAAAAATTTACCTGAAGTTTTGTTCAACAGTAATAAAAGCAAGAATCACTGAAGTATCAATTTGGGTCAAACCACGTGCAAATCCCCTCAGCCTGCAGTTGTTTTGATTCACCAAATTCTTGGTAAATGGTTTTTTTAAATTTTATTTGGTAAATGCTTAGTAAATGCAGTTTTGCCTATTTCTGCCAGTTCTAATTGGCTTCCTCCCTGTAAGCCTGGGCAGAAGTGATTGCTTGAACCCAGCAGTTTTCAGATAGGAAAATCAGTTCCTTCTGGAAATCTCAAATCCAGACCCACTCTAATGGCTCAAACACCACAAAGAAACATCATTTGATTTCCTGTTATATTTTTCCAATTAGTCTCATGGTCTGGAAGGCCTGAGTTCTAAGCTTGGAACAACCCAGCCTGGGAGGAATTCTGCAGATACTCTCATGAAGTAATCGTTCTAAAATGGCCAACATTTTCCAAGCCAAGTCCTTCATAGCTTCAGCAAAATGCTCTGTTGTCTTCTACCTTCTTTGCCAAGGTGAGGAGAAAAGGGATAACCCTTGGAGAAGGAAGGTGAAGAGATAAGGAAAGGAAAATAGAGATAAATCACAGAAAGATAAACTCTGCCTAGAAATTGGAATCCTCCTATCAGAGCAGTGCAATCCCAGAGCAGGGTTTGGCCAAGGTGATGAGAACAAAGGCAAAACCAAAGGAAAACAACTCCTTTTCAAGTGGGGAAAATGCACAACTGCAGTCCTAAAACACAGCTGCCTCAACAAGGACTGAGGAGAAACGTCCACCCTCGCACAGTTAATCCCAGTTTATACAATCCTGAAGCCTTTCACAGAAAACGTCACCTCAGCAGCTCTTTCATCGGCCCCTCCCTGGGGCCAGGACAAAGCGATCCCAGCTGTGCACATCCAGGAGAGGCAAGAGCCTCACATCCCCCTCACAACACAGAAAATTCCACTCCTCTGGGACAGGCATTTAAGGCCAAGAACTTTCGGTTTCCTCCAGTTTTTGTCTCCTCATTCAACTCCAACCCCTCGCCGTGAGAACAAAATAACCACCTCAAACCTGCAGACAGCTTGAAACAAAACAAAAGCCAAACCAACTCGACTGAAAGTGGCTTTTTGGTGATAATTAAATGTGCCCAGGGGATGTGATGCAGGCAGAGCCTCCTGAATATAAACTCCACTCAGTCTCGTAGCCTCCCAAACCCAAGCTGAGTGCAAATGAAAGGCAGAGCTGAGCAATAGGCACTGCTCCATGCCAGCATTTTGCTTTATTGCGTATGTCCAAGTCTACCACCAGCTTCAAATGTCAGTGTTAACTGTTTCCCTGCCACTGACATAACAGATGGGCCATAAAAGGAGGTGAAAAGAAACCCTTTTTGCAAAATGGAAACAGAGCAGTCACGCAGAAGGAAGGAAGTGGGGAGGGAAGACACTACTTAAGAAAAAAATAACCACAGCGATGATCTGTTCATCAGTTCCTACTGAATGATAAATGTGAGGCACTCAAATTAAAATAACCAAAATGTTGGTGATTTTCTGTTAGCAGGCAGACATCAGATCTGGTGGCTGTAAATTAATGCTAGAAAACCCAGTCTGGGGGGTTAAATGTGGTGCAGTGGAGCTAATTAACCATTAAAGCAGTTTGTCTATGGACAACACTCATTCCCTTGTTGTCTTTGCAGGGGATGAATTTCTTTGTGCCAAACCACCTCTAACTGAAATATATTTACAATATACTCTGCTCCAGGTAAGAGATCAGCTTGGACCACTCAGCCAGCCCTGTGGCAAGGAGGACATTCCAGAGAACTGGGAGGACACAGGCTGTGAGGGTCTGATCAGACCCTTCCTTGTGGAAAGGAGTTTTTCTGGAAGCTGCCAGGAGAGCTCAGTGCTAGAGGAGCTGCTGTGACACTGAGGCAGGACTCAGTGCAGCTGCACCCTTTGGCTTGCACTGGCCCAGGACTTGTGCAATAAACCAGGCTGGAAATCTGTCAGGGATTAAAACTAACTCAGACTTTTTTGTTGTTTTAATGCAGGTCATTTTCCCACACTGGTCCCAGTGTAATGACGATGGCCAGGGATAGGGTAATGGGAGCCACAGCAGGGCCAGGGAGGAGCCAGGATTCAGCAGCAGGGCCAGTTCCTGCTGCCTTGAAATGCCTGGGAAGCTTCCACCTAAGAGACAGGTCAGGTTTAGCCTAAAAAGCTAAAAAAGCTCAGCTCAAATCCCTCCTCCAGGCTTTGCTGCCTCCCTGGGATGGGGTAACACCTCCAAACCAAGCCAGGGTAACTCCATCAGCAAAACAAAGAGCAGGAAAAAAGAATCTGGTGGTTTTCTCTGCAGGTTTTGAGCTAAATCGTCTTCCTGTGGGATTGGGAGAGTGTCAGAAAGGAAAGGAGGGAAGGGAGCACATTGAATCAGTTATTTAGGGCAGCTCCACCACATCCACCTTATAGGTCCCCTATGGGATCAAAAGGAGGGCCTGGCTGAGGATCCTGACCTTTGTAGGATGGGGACACCTAATGCCACACCCAGCACAGGCTGCAGCCAGGGAATGGCAGAAATCTGAGCAATCTGCCTGTGATGGTGGTGCCTGTGGGCTCAGGAGTGCCTGTGCCTCCTCTCAACCTCCCCTTTCATCCCACTGAGGGTCACTCCAGAGTGCCCAGTCTGACTTCTGCCACCACATTTCCCAAAGCCACCCCACGGTGCCATTTCCAGGGATTTGTTCCCACATTGTTTTAACCCACTCTTTGCTTTTAATGTCTTCTCCAGAGCCTGGAGCACAACAGTGGCTCAGGGCCAGGAAGGAAAAAGTCCCTCTGGAATGGTGGGGACCAGGCCAGTGCAATCACCACCACAGCTCTGCTTCCAGGGCTTTTTCTGCCCTGGGATTGAATTTTGGGAAAGACTTTCCGCTGGTGTAAATTGGTGGCTGAATGCAGCCTGCAGAGCCACGTTTACATTGGCTGGGGTTCCAGCTTTTCTTTGTGTTCCTACAAGAGTCAACAAGACCAGCAAATACCTCCAAGCTCCTGGGAGTACAAAACCACTCACAACTGTACCAAGGAGTTTCCTACGCTGAACTGGGAAATCGCTGACATGGGATTGTGAAGGTGTAAACACATATTTTTCCTTTAAACTCTGCTTAATGCCAAAGCATGATAAAGTTTTTCCTCTGCTTAGGACATGGAGAACTAATACACCTCAGAAATGAAAAACAGAACCTTTTGCTCTGTGCAGCAAAATCCAAAGGATTCGAGTAAGCCAGGCTGAGCACTTTGGGGGAATTTGTGCTGGAAAATGGGAGGGCAGCTCTGCCATGAGCACAGGGGTCTGGGGCTGATGTGAGCAGAGCGAGAAACTCCCCCTGGCTTTGTCCAGCAGCTGCTCCATGGCCATGGAATACCCAACATGGAGCAAAGATTCAGTCCCAGGCTTGATTTTCCCAAAGGGGTACTGAAATGGTTTAAAACTCAATTCCAGACATTGAGGGAACAGGCAGCACCAGCAACTTCCCACTCCTTTCCATGAGAAAACACCTGGAATTCTCAAAGTGAACAGTCTTGTATGGAGCAGGGAAACTGCATAACTGATTCAGAAAGGAAAGTCACAAAATAAACAGAATTTGTGTTTCCACACCTAAAAATGTATCTCTAAAAATTTTCTCCTGGCAGTGTCTTTTCACAGATTGGGTTGTATCCACTCAGGAGACTCACTGGAAGAGCCCCAGGAAGTGGCTCCCTCTGGGAAGAGGCAGGCACCTTTATCTTGGTATCAAGTGCAAGATGATTGATCTGCAGGCTCCAGAAATAGCCACAAAGCCGGGAACGGAAGAACAGCCCAGACCCAAATGTGAGTGGGAAGGGAAATTCAGATTAGATTCTGGAAGACAATGCAAGCCTGAACCAAGAAGGAACTTCTCGTGGGGACGTGGCAGCTAAAAAATATTTGTCTCACGGATAGTTGGACATTCTTCACTGTCATGCCAAAGCTGCAGGAAAGAAAAGAAATTCCTTTGATTTCTGCTTCATTCTACAGCCTGGGAAAGGGCTTGGACACGTGGGCCAGACAGCAGAGCAGACAAAAATCAACTGTTGTATCCAAGGCCTCAATTCCCAAGGAGCAGAATGGGAAAGCTCCCTCTTTCCCTCTGCTTGGAGAAAGAAATAATGAAGATGGCAGAGGTGGAGCAGAATCAGGGATTCTGCCAGCAAATCCCTGACAGACTGAAGTGCAGCCACTCAGGATCCTCCTCCCTCCTGCCACACTGAGAATCAGCTGCTCATCTTGGACACAACTCCCTCTGTCAGTCAACAGCTGGTTGGAAAGGAGGTTCCCTGAGAGGCAGCTCTGTCTCCCCCATAAAAATCCCCTGCAAGCAACCACATGGATTTGTCTGCCCTTTCTGAAGCCACCTGAGCTGAGACAATAATTGATAAGACACGTATTTGCTTTTAATTACGTAAGGAAAATGAAGTGATTTCCCAAAAGACAGCTTGGGAAAAGCAGAGCTGTCAGGTGGATTGGGACCAAAACCAGGTAACAGCTCTGGTGACCCAGATCAGCAGAGTCAGAGGGAACAACTTGAATTTGCAGCTGCCACTCAAGGACCTTTTCTCAGAATAACTTTTTATTCTTGCTTCTTTTAGACTAATACATCACCAGCAATGGAATGTCTGAAGTCAAGGAACTCAGAACTTGGTTGTCCCTCTGATATTTCCCATCCTAACCAGATGGAAGGATGGAACTCCAGAACACACTATAAAAATATATATTAAAGAGATAGAAATGCTACATCCTTGACTAATTCTTGTAAAGTAATTATTTCAAACTTTTCCACATTTTGGGTAGGAACAAATTGAAATAATAAGTAGGTAGTATTATTTGTTCAATATTTATAACATAATTATACCTTCCAGATTTTACTTTGTGGGGGGATGAGTAAGGAAATAAACAATTAGCAGTGAAAAGGAAAAGGCACTTGTAAGAACTGATTTGAAGTACAGGAAAAATATTTACCATTAAGAGGGGTAGATATTTCAATCAACAGGCTAAATATAAAAGAGCACTAAGAAAAATGAACGAGGCAAACCAGAAAGATCACCAGGACTGGAAAAGTAAATACACAGAATTGCTATATTTAGGGAGCTGACATTTTTTGCTCCTGAACAGATGGCACAAGCTGCTGCTGGTTCAAAGATGTTGCTGGTGGCAGTTTTCTCAGGAGAGCTGTGCCCACAGGCCTGGGCATCCCACAGCAGCTTTGGAGGACAAACAGATTTCAAAAAGGCATTTAAAAAAGGTGAAACATCAGCTTGCTGCCCCTTCTAGTGAGTTTTGGTGCTGGTTTCCAGAGCAGCTGAGCAGGTGAAGGGTGGCAGAAGCTCAGAGGCGAAGAGCCAGGGCCAGCCCGTGCCCCCTGCAGCTTTGGGGCACCCCCTGTGCCCCATTCCCTGCTGCACTGCCCTGGCACTGCCCAGCCCCACAGGCAGCCCTTCCCTGCATTCCACACCCCCACAGAACCTCTGACACCACGAGGTCTCCAAGAGACTCAAACTTTCCAGAGAGAGCTCCAGAGCATTCCGGGGCCACGCGGAGGGCACCTCCACACCCACAGCTCCCTGAGAGAACAGGGCCACCACCCCAGGCACAGCTCTGCCTGTCACTGCCACCTCTGCCACCTCTGCCACCACCCCAGGCACAGCTCTGCCTGCCACTGCCACCTCTGCCACCACCCCAGGCACAGCTCTGCCTGTCCCACTGTCACTGCCACCTCTGCCACCACCCCAGGCACAGCTCTGCCTGTCACTGCCACCTCTGCCACCACCCCAGGCACAGCTCTGCCTGTCCCACTGCCACTGCCACCTCTGCCACCACCCCAGGCACAGCTCTGCCTGCCACTGCCACCTCTGCCACCACCCCAGGCACAGCTCTACCTGTCACTGCCACCTCTGCCACCACCCCAGGCACAGCTCTGCCTGCCACTGCCACCTCTGCCACCACCCCAGGCACAGCTCTACCTGTCACTGCCACCTCTGCCACCACCCCAGGCACAGCTCTGCCTGCCACTGCCACCTCTGCCACCACCCCAGGCACAGCTCTGCCTGTCCCACTGCCACCTCTGCCACCACCCCAGACACAGCTCTGCCTGTCACACTGCCACCTCTGCCACCACCCCAGACACAGCTCTGCCTGTCACACTGCCACCTCTGCCACCACCCCAGACACAGCTCTGCCTGCCACTGCCACCTCTGCCACCACCCCAGGCACAGCTCTGCCTGTCCCACTGCCACCTCTGCCACCACCCCAGGCACAGCTCTGCCTGTCACTGCCACTGCCACCTCTGCCACCACCCCAGGCACAGCTCTGCCTGTCCCACTGCCACCTCTGCCACCACCCCAGGCACAGCTCTGCCTGTCCCACTGCCACTGCCACCTCTGCCAGCCTTCCTCCAGGCCCACAGCTGCCACCCCAGCACACCAGGTGCCAGCAGAAATACCCTGTGGAGCTCTGTCACCTCCACTCCCACAGAGAAGGACCCACGAGGGTCTCCAAAAGCTCTGCCCTTCCCTTCATCCCTTTCTCACCGGAATATTTGGGAAAACAGGCACGGATCTCTGGGTTGAGCAGTGTGGGATACACCAGCCCCATGGTAACTCTTCTTTAACAGAGAATTGCTCCAAGCTACAGAAGTGACGTTTTCAACCCTTCTCTTCCTAAATTTGGTCACTTTACCAATTAAAGCCTTGAGCATTCTAATCCAGGCAAAAGCTCACACACTTTTTTATAACACTCTGTCATTCTTAACCTCAACATCATCCACAGTCAGTGAATTCCACGGCCCAATTATTCATTGCATGAAAATAACTTTGCATCTCTTTAACAATTTTAGCTTAACTCAGTGTCTCTCTTCCCATGCTACACAACACAGAAAAGGAGCTCGGTGTTCTCTGTGGCACTGTTATTTATTTCTCCTTCTCTTGTCCTCATCTCTTTTTCCAGGTAACAATCCCAGTCCTCTCAATCTTTTGCCATAAACTCCTTTTCCCAAGCCTGGGACTGTCCCATGCAGGACACAGGGCCAGGTGCTCTGGCTGCTGCTAAAGCATGGACAAAGTTTTCCTGAACTAAAGAGCCTGGAGGAACTGAGGGGCAATAAATCCTTTAGCAGGTACCTCCTGCCATTGCCTGGATGGCAGAATGGGACAGAAGCCCTGGGAAGGACAGGAGCAAAGCCCAGCTCCAGGACAGTCCCTTCACATCTTGTGCCCAAGTGAAAGCTCCACCCTTTCTTCCCTCCCAAAGCTGAGCACAGCTTCCCCCTCTCTTCCCACTTTCTCAACTCCCACCTTTTCTTCCTCCTCCAAACAGGTATTCCCTGAGTTTTTAGCCAATTTCACCCAACTCTCCAATGAAGGGATCCTTCTCAAAGCATTTCACTTCCCTGCTGAAACCCTGAAAGTGTTTCTCCTCTCTTTTTTTGAGACCAAATACACATGTGAGGGCTGCAAAGCCCCTAAAGGAGTGAAATAAACCTTAAATAAACCTTACCCCGCCTCGGAACTTCATCTCTGCCTCCTGCCAGCTCCTGCAGCCCTCGCAGAGCCTTCGCTTACGCCGCTGCAAAAAGCAGCAATCTCAGGACAAGTTCTCTCTTCTGTCAGTTGCCTTATTTTTTTAATTTTTTTTTTTTTCATGGCATTTTCAGTGCAGTCAGAACTCCCTCCCTCCCACCAGCTCCTACTGGAGCATCTGGAGAGGGCGTTTTCCAAGGAGAACTCCCCTCCCAGCAGGAGCAGCCCAGCAGAGGCAGTCCCAGGGAAATCAGCTGCGCTCTGCCCGCGGAGTTCCGCTGCCCAATGACAGGGAAAAACGGAAAGAAAAATAATCCCAGGCACTGGAAAAGCTGGGGCCGAGCCCAGCACACAAACCACAGCCATCAGACAGGAAGAGACGAGCTCTGGGACAGTGGGGTATTGTCCTGGAACAGCAGCGTGGACAGGGCCCCCCACAGCTGCTCCCAGCTCACCCCAAACACAGCAAACACAACCCCAAGCCTGGCATTGACATTACACCTGGAATCACCCCCTCAGAGAGTCAGAGGCCATAAGGAGTGCAGGGTTGGATGCAGTTTGTCTTCACAAGGTTTTAGAGTCACAGAATGGTTTAGGTTGGAAGGGACCTTAAATTTCTCTTATTTCCAACTCCACCAAGCCCCGTCCAACCTGGCTCAGCAGGATTTTATTCCAGATTCTTTTGGAGCCATCCAGCACCAAAACAACCACTTTACCTGGAAGTTGTGAGGTCCTTATTATAAAATAACCTGCACTACCAAGGAAGAGCCTTCTGGAGCACACAGTGAAGGCACTGCTGCCCTCAGTCCCCTGCCCTTGCAAACAGAAGTTGCACATTTTGCTGTCTCTGAGCTCATCAGTGTTCTCACACAGAATTATTTATGATCACAGCTACAGCAAGAGTGTGAAAACCCCACCTCATTTCCCACCCACCTGCCTGAGACAAGGACATTCTGACAAAAATCCTACACAGCCTTCACTAGCATTAGGGGAAAGTGAAAGAACAAGAGACTGTGGACACAAGCTGGAAGAAAGAAAATTCTGATGAGTTATTGGGAAATTTTTTTCCCAGTGAATGCTGTCAAATACTGGAACAGGGGTCCCAAAATGTTGTGAAATTCTATCCCTGGAGATATTTAAAACTCAACCAGACAATGTCTGAGTGACTCGATCTAAATTGGTCCTGCCTGGAAGTGAGGTTGGACCAGAGATCTCCACAAATTCTTTCCAATCTAAAATCATTCTATGATTTTATTTATTACTTTGTTCCTCAATGGACTAAGCTGTGGATCCATCCTAAAAGGAGCTACAGGTAGTGCAAATAAAGATATAAATCTGTTAGAGAGGATGCCACCCCTCAGGTGTTTCAGGCAATTCATATTGTGAGCTGCCAAGCAGATTCTCTAATCATTGAACATGCTGAGCCATGGAATGATTCCCGAGCTCAGCTGCTGATGTTTCATGACTGGCACTATCTGCACTCAGCTCTGCTTAAAGGATTTTTTGTTTGCTTTGTTTTTTCCCTTCTTATCAAAATGCACCCTTCACAAATTCTGCTGCAGGAAGGGTAAGGTCAAGCTCTGAAGTAAAAAGATTTAGAGCAAAAGGCTAAAGAGCTTCATCCTCCTCAGAGAGGAGGCTATTTAAAAGCAAACACACGTAGCAGATGTTGTCAGTGGTTGGGTGCAGCGCTCCCCTCTAATTAGCTGTGCCCAAGGCAGAGATGCCAGAGATGCTGGCTGTGGTGGATGCCACAGGCAGAATGAGCCAAGGATTTGGGATGGAGCTTGGCTGCTGGGAGCACTGCAGTGCCACAGCTCCCCTGCCCTCTCAGCCTCCATTTTGAACATTATTTGTGGTTCTTGCACAACTCTGTTTGGCAGGACTTTCATTCACTTCTTATCTCAGCTGGGTGAATTTTTAACGGCAGCAGCTCCAGGATGTGGCTCGGAGGAGGGTTTAGCTTTGGGCTGGCACTGAACTAGTGGACACTACTCCAAGCCCCTCTCCTGTGCACAGGTGAGATCAGAGATGATATAAACTCCATTTCCCAAACTGAGCCACATTAGCCATTAGTGAAACACAACAGTGAGCCCTGAGCCAGGAGTTTCCCAAGCACAATTAAAGCTGTGGCCTGGCAGCTCTAATTCTTCAGGAGGAGAATGTCAGTGCTCCACCAGCACTCCTCAAACCAGTCTAATTGTCATCAAACAGACTGAATTAAACTCCTGTTACAATTCTAAGTATCAGCAGAGTTATCTTCACATAAACAACTTCCCCTTTTCCCTAGTTTACACCTCCTAACACTTCTCAGGTCACATCTCATCACAGAAAATGCCACATAAGAGAAGAATATACAACAGCCTGGCACTTAGAAGTACATTTTTTACATATTTCCCTTGTTTTTTTCATGCAGGAGAACCCTTTCATCTATTTATCCACTAGAAAGACCTTTACTCAAAATGCTTTTTTTCTGCAGCCAAACTACTGCCCAACTTCTCCTGGTGAGGAAAACTCTCCTGCATGAGGGTTAGCCTAAATTAGGAGGGGGAAAAAAAAGTTGGAAAGCAGAGATAATTTTACTTTATAAGATCTTGAGCCTGGATTACGAAGGTGATAAAACCAGACTCTTCCTTTCCAGCAGCAGGGCCCAGCCCTTGTCTGTGATTTCTGCTGAGGATGGCTGGCAAGGTCTGGCTCACTCCAACAGGCAACTACAGGCCAAGGGATGAATCAAGTTTTCCAGGCCTCACCAGTTAGAAGTGACTCATTTAAACCCTGGATTAGAGCACTGGGATTGCTCTGCTCGTTGCAGATAAGCAGCTGATTCCCTGAATACAATTTCACATTCAAAGCAAGGGGACTGGAAAGCTTTCCTGTCAGCCCTGCTCCGACAGGCGCGCGGAGCCGAGCGTGACTCGCTGAGCTCCACCCGCGAGCAGTGGCTCTGTGAAAAAATAAAGAGGTTGGCCTGTGAAAACACCATCAGTGCTCCCCTCTGCAGTGCAGATTCCACTGCAAAATACAAATCTGGAGGTGTGAGATGCTGCCTTGGGTTTATGCTGTTCAAAAACCAACGTGGATCACATCTATGTTATTCCAAAAGGTGTCAAGTTCATCTATCAGCGAGTGAGTTCTTTCTGGATTTTTGTAATATTCGTTATTTCTGCCTTGCAAAAGAACTACAGAATAAGACACATTCCATAATTAGAAAGCACTTGGCAAAAATACCATGGGAAAGAAACCACCCTAAACAGGCCAGGAATTTGAGAGCCCTTCCTCTTGCAGGTCAGAAGAACGTCTTAATCAAAAAATAGAAATGTCTTTAACCTGTCACATGTGTCCTGCTGTCCAGATTATCCTGATCTAAAACTGATTAAAATGCCTCACATTCCTAAAACACCTTAGAGCAGAAGCTGAAGGTTCTGAGAGACATTTGTCCCACTGCTTAGGAAAAACACCCTGTGTCCAAGAGAAGATGAACATCTGACTTTAGGATAAGGATAAATCTATGCTCTGCCAAAGAGCCAATGCTAAATATTGTAACAGGTTTGATAAAAAGGCAAAACCTCCTCTCTATGTTATTAGTTCTTCTAAAAATTGTCTCTTTTCTGCCCAGTTTTTGGATTAAAGCATCTCCTCTTCCCCTCTCGAGTGCTCCAAACAAGTAGTCATGAGCAGAGGTTTGAACACAGGACATTGGCCCCTGCAGACACAACACTCCTGCTCAGCTATGAAACTGCACACCTAGGAACGTTAAACCAAAAGCTCTTTATACTCACTCAAAAGGTGCCTCAAGATGATGCAAGTTCCTTCACTTTACTGCAAACTTCATGACATCACAAGTTGACTGAATTCCCTGATTCTGTGTGAAGGTGTTTGCAGGGTTACAGAGAAACCTTAAAAATAGTGAGGTGTGGTCAAAAGGGTTCAAAAACCAGAAGACAAAGACTATTTAGATTATTATTTTGGATTCTAATTTATGCTTTGTAATGCCTAAAACTGTCAATACTGGTTTTGTTTGTTTCAAGAAAGCTTTGTCAGTGAGAACATCAAACATCTTTTCTTCCCAAGCTCAGTCTTTCACAAATAAATAATAATAAAAAAAAAGAAATATTGCAAAAAAGTGGAGATGCACACGTCTCCTTGGATTCCTGCTCTTTCTCTGCCAGCGCTGTTCCCTGTTTTGATGCCCCTGGTGATGGATTAAAAAGCACATATGACAGGCTTGTATTTAGTTATGGCTCCCGCACACACACAATAATTCTGGGTCTGTGACGTGAGCGAAAACAGAAACTGGGTTAATCTAACAAATTAAGATAAATTTTCCTTGTTGTTGCTTTCTGCTGAAGCAGTGAAACAGAAATGGCTGGCTGGCTTTGACAGTGGCCATCAGAACAAAGTCCCACTTTATAATTACCAGATGCCCTTAATGTGATGCCAGTTTGTCTCATGCCCGTGGCTGCTCCCGCTCACGGCCCTGTCAGGGTTTCCCTGATTTTACAAACACACTCCAATCCCAACAGCAATTGTTGCACTGGCTCCAACAACATTTAAACCCAGCAGTTAATTCCCTGCGATTGCTCTGGCACAATCATGTGCAGCAGCTCCCCTGCAGTGGCTGTGGCAGGGGTGGTTTGGAGGGAGCTGGTAACACAAACAGCCTGACTCAGTTCAGCTGATGTGCATTCCTGCCGACTGACTTTCCAAACAGTCACTCCTAGTGGCAGGACCTACATCTTCCTTTTAAGGGGAAAAAATGTTTTCACAGGAAAAATTAAGTGTTCAAAGCCTGTGCATATCTCTGTGCTTCCAGTGAGTCTCGCCTTTAAAAACACTTCTTGCACGCAGAACAAAAACTTCTCCTTCCTTAATTTAAAGCTGTTCCTCTTTTTTAACACAGCCACTGGCTGTCTGCCCATCCCTGGCACTCTCAGGTGAAATATCCTAGCACACAAACCAGCACTGAACAGAGCTGGTTTTTCCAAAGGAAGAACCCAAGCTGAGTGAGGAAAACATTATGAAAAGAACAGGGAATATACAGGCTGCAGACAAAACTTTACAGCTCACACTGCTGACTGACAGTTCCTATTCCTCACATTTCTTTTCCTGCATTTCTGAAAAGAGGCTCAGTGTTAGAAAGGGCTTAAGGCTGGAAAGCAAATCACAACAAAAACTTCTTGTTCCATCCACACGAGATAAGGAAAGAGTGAGCACTGGTGCTTTGCCTGCAAGTTAGATGAAGGAAACAGGATTTCCCTCTGCTACTCCCTGAGCAAGATCCCAAGGAAATGTTTCTAATAATAGGAAATTACTATATAAGGCCAGATCAGCACTAAACTGTTTGCAGTCTGGAGGAGAAGGATGTACAGGAATCCTGAGGAGGGACACACCAGGCTGCTCACACATCAGGGGAAGGCAGCACACCCAGGGACCCCTCCACACAGAGGGACAGAGCTTAGCCTGGGACTGCTCTGCTGAGCAGGGTCCTGTCCTGCAGCCCAAAATAGCAACTAAATGGACAAGTTAGAGATGCTCTGACCTTCTGTAATGCCCTTGCTGTTCTCCATGGCACTAAAAACACTGAATAGACTTTGAAAATTACAAAAGAACACTTGCAAAGCAAAGCTGAGCATGTCTCTGATTGGGAAAGGGCAGGAAAAGACACAGCCATGACCTGAAGCACGACATGGGCAGTGCTGATACAGAGGGCAGGCTGAGAGCTCCCCTTCCTGCCCTTCCTGGGCTGCAGATCCATGGAGCACTAATGTTTTATGAACTGGACAGTTTTTACTCATCTTGGTTTAAACAGCACAGACATCAAGCACCATTTAAGTTCATTTTTGCAGCATTCCCACAAAACAGCAGAATTAATGTCTCCTAGGCCAAGAGTTTGAGCAGCTCCAGGCAGCTGTGCCCAGCCCAGCAGAGCTGCCAGGGCACTGGAGCTGCAGCTCCAACCCACACCTTCCACCATCCCTGCAGCAGACACCAAACCTGCAAGCCCAGTCAAAGGCCACATTTTCCTCCTTATACAAATGGAAGGGATTCCTACAACAATGCTCACAGAGGCCTCATTTGGGGGAAGTGACAGAACTGGAAGGTTTCTCTGTGGTTCCCATCAAGGGGTATCTTTCCATCTCTGCTCTGTCTTTGGATAAGGCCAGGAGCAGCCAGTGCAGGGCAGCCTGCTGAGCAAACACAGCCCCAGAGCTGCCACGGAAATGAGCACAATATCAATTGCTAGACAGATTTATCACCCAGAGTTTTGGTTTGGTTTTTTTTTTTTTTTCCTCCCTGACAGCAAGAGATGTTTGTGACAAAATGTACAAACAATTCTGTATCTGTAGCCCTGCCACATCCTATGTCTCTTCTCTGCAGAATGACACAACTTCTAGGGAAAAGAGAGGCCAAATCCCAGCCAACATTTTCCTGTCAGCTGTTGAGAGCTCCTTGAGCTGCAGGGCTCAGTTTGCCACAGCAAATTAAAAAAAAAAAACCAAAAAAACAACAAATCAACCTTAAAAAGCGAGCATTAAAAAAAAAAAAATCCAACCCAGGCTACCCTTGTGAGAGTCATTGATGAGAGATTGGAGTCTGACAGCAAAGTTCTCTCCACATCACAGCATCAGGAGCTTCACAGTCCCCACGAAAACATGGCTGAGATTCCCAGTTATTCCCAATCCCCTCCACTGTCCCACAGGATTCCTCCAGGGTCACCAGGACCTCAGCAGCTGCTTGTACCTGGCCCTTGTCCCCAGAACACCTGGCCAGAACAGGGTGTGCACTCAAAGCCTTCCAGGGCATGTTCTGGGCCAAGAGGATGTTTCACATTGGGTTTTATCTTTAGGGACATCTTGATTTCTGAGGATTTTTAGACTGACCTTTAATTTTTGTCCTGTTAAATACTTCACATCCTTGACTGCACAGCAAGGGGGAAAATGAGTGCAGGCAACAGGCAGGTTTTTCAGAGCTGGGAAACACAAGTGGTTACGGCTGCAAGAGAAAAACAGCTACAAAAAAGCTCTAATTTTAAATCCTCTTATGCCTCTTTTCTCATGTAATACTTGCTCCATAACAATTATAAAGCAATTCAGCAAGATGGCTTCTGCTGGTATGGTTTGTGGTCAGTGGTATCTGGAAGTTAAATTTGGAGAAAAATATTTTTGGGAACGAGCTCCCTGTGGATTTAAGTCAGTACAAAGCCTCAGCTGTCAGCCTGGACCCTAACACTGTTTAGTCCCTGTTTATTTTTCATACCAGCTCCAAGGATGCAGTCACTAAGATGTTTGCTCAGTTTCAAAGTCAAGTCCAGGAGAAATAAGATGTTTGTCTTGGCTGTAAAAGTGAGAAGAATCACAGGTATGAGACTGGGAGTCTGAAAGCAGAGTTCATCCACCCCATTAATGTTGTATTGACAGGATCCCAAGCCTCCCCTGTGCCCCCAGTGATTGCAAAATTCTTCTCTAAATATAGGAATTATCTGTTTAGAACTGCCAGCACTAAAGCAGAAAGTTTAAGTTGCTTTATTTTCTTTAGTAGGTTAAATCTGAAAGCTAAGGAAGGCTACCTGAAAGACATCATTCTTAACTGAGCCAACACACATCATTTTACACAAATCCAAATACCAAATTCATCTACTATATCAGACTGCTTTATAGGAAAGAACTGAACCTTACTGACCTCTCCTGTCCTTTTCTCTTTTAATTGACAGCTTTCGCCAATGTAGCTTTACATTAAAACAAACCACACCCAAAATCAGATCACTGGTACTGTGAAAAACAGTTTAAAAAGGAAATACCTCCCTCCAAAACAGCCAAATGAAATTGTTTCTTTTAAGGCAGCATGGAGCTTTTCATAAAGTTTGAATAAAGCTGTCGTGGAATTGCTATTTTTTTTTCAAAGCCATGAACTTTTCTGTTATGTGGAGACTGCAGCATAGGTAATATCTAAATTTTATGAGTATATTAAGGCTTCCAAAGACAGAAGAATAAAGGTCAAATGACTAAAACTTTCCTGAAAAGCACAGGAGAGAGGCTCACATATGGAACATATTTGCTTAAATTTGGATTTTTAATAAAATAGTTTGTACACGAGTGATACCCCAAGAAATAACTAATCCTACTCCTCTCTACTGTTACTGTAACAGTAAAATCCCTTAGTATGAACAGTTTATAGTAGGATAAAGATGTTTATATCAGTGCAATATCTTACATATCAGTATCATTTGTACCCAAAATATGGGGATATGTTGCTGTGAGCAACATTTTGTATTAGCACAATTGCATTTGCTATAGGTTTGTTCCATGGATTATCCACAGGTTCCTTAGGGAAAAAAATCAAGTCAGCAACCTGGAAGTGTTGGGCGATACCTGGGAGTAACAAATTCTTATTTTCCTTCTGGGTGTGACCCTCCTCTAAAGCAAACGAAGCAATTCTGTGGCAAACTCCAAGTTCCCAAGTGGAGTTAATTTCTGGGAGCACACTGAATGCTTTGGACATTCAAACAAGTGGAGCAATTTTTAATTTGATGATTTATAAGTGAAGAGTTTACAGGCACAATTTGTACTTCCACTTTTTTTTTTTTTCTTTTTCCTCTCTCCTCTGTTTCAAACTGACTTGGTTGGCCTAAGGCAGGCAGTTATTTTGGGGCAGTGAAAAGTTATAAATAAGTTCTAACAAAACTTTAGTGACACACATGAGACTGAACTTTTCAAACCCTTCTTTGTAAGGGAACAAAGAGCACTTTACACTGACTGTGATGGCACAAGCCCCCTAAGAAAAATTCAAGGAAAGAGTCTCAACAACTAGATCATGAACCCAAAATAAGAATATTGGATGAGCTGCAGAAATTCCAGATTGTGCTGAAAGGAGCTGAGCAGTCTGCAGAGGAGCCAGGCAGTGAGGCTGGCCCTGGCAGCGGGCTGAGCACGTGGGCAGATGATATTGCAGCTGATGTCTGAGCTGCTTCCCTTTCCCCTCCTGCCCTGCTCCTGCTGAAAGCGAGGGGAAAAGGCACCAGATGAAGGGGATGGTATGAGGTCATCTCCTCTGGCTGCTCTGCCTCTGCCCCAAGGAGCCCCTCCTGTATCACCCGTGGAGGATTTAATGCTTTGGTGAATCTTTTCTGTCCCAAAATAGATTTAGCATCACTTATCATCCACAGGGAATGATGAGCTGTTATTGTGATGGCAAAAGTGTTCCAGGCTGCCTGGAAAATACAGCCATCATTTCAGAAGGATACCCCATGCCCACCTGCATCAGCTTGCACTCAAATTCAGAATATTCTCAATTCAGAATATTGTTTTCCAAGAATTTAAAAACTGGGATTCCTATTGGAGCAAAACCACCTTAAATCAAGATTTTTTTTTTTTAACGTAAAAGAAGCAGTAATGACATTGATGTTAAAAAATAAATTATTGTCCTGCAATTTAGCCCCCTTTGGAACTCATCTCCAAGGCAGTTTCAACTCCCTCTTAAGGAGAACTACACAGTTCTGCCCTCTGCATTTTCAAAACTTTCTGCATTATCAGAGGCATCAGTTTAATCAGAAACAGAGACACCAAGGAACAATGAAGGAGTCCATCCCTTTGTGGTTCTCAGGAATGTGTGTTGCACATCTGGATAAACATGGGTCTCTGCAGAGAATGGAAACATTCATTCCCCAGCTGTGGTTAGGTCCAAACCCATTTTCTTTCTCTGATTTAGTCCTAATTCTGCATTTGGTGGTTGCAAACCTGCACAAACCCTGCTGAGGCTGACACAACAGGCCCAGGAATCTTCCTCGTGACCCTTTACACCTATTTGCTAAACAAAACCTTCTTCTGGGCTGTGAGCTCCAGCTGAAAGGAGAGATCTTGAAGGAATTGACAGTTGTGACATTAACAGAAATGCCAACTGTCCCACAGCATCTTGTTCTCCAACAGGAGATGAGGACTGGCACTCCTAAGAGAGAGGAAAGGGATGTATTCCCTGTTTATTTTTCATACCAAGCCCAAGGATGCAGTCACTAAGTTGTTTGCTCATAGGCAGGTCCAGGAGAAATAAGATATTTGTCTTGGCTCTAAAAAGTGAGAAGAATCAGAGGTGTGAGACTGGGAGTCTGAAAGCAGAGCTCACCATCCTGCTAGAAATCCTGGATTTGGAGATCTCATGGAAGTTGGGTGTCTTTAGATCTTCTGCTCTGATGCTGTGTGGGAAACCCCACAGTCCATGGCAGCCAGAACCACAGGAGGAACTGTCTGAAGGCCCATCCCACTGGGAAACACCTTTTCCCTCTGATTTGACAGGTACAGATCCTGTAGCTCCTCCTGGACAGATCCAGGACCTCCCCTTGAGGAGGTGCTGCAGGACCATGAGGGAATCTGAGCTCTGAGCTGACAGAGGGATCCAAGACTCTCCAAAACAGGTATTTCACACAGAAAAATCAACATTTGTTATCAAAACCCATCATGTAAGAAATAGATATAAACCACAGCCAGCAGCTTTGGTTCATTAGCTTAAATTTTCTGTTTTAACAATTCTCCTGAAGCCAGGGCAGCAGCATCTGCTGTTACAGCAACAACAGGAGCCCAGCCTTCATCACTCCAGCAATGAGAGGAGGCTGCAAAAAGCTGAGAGCTGATACAAAATGCAGGGCAAGCCCTAAATTAACCCTGCCTTGCCAAGGTCAGTGCTCTGCCCTCAGCTTCAGTGGTGGTGGAGTGCACCTGTGGCAGGAAAAAAGGTTAAGCTCTTTTATATCACCTAAAGGAAAGCATCAATATTTGAGGGTTTGTTTCAGGAGCTGTTGTTTGCATGGCTGAAGTAGAAAAACAGAGACACAGGGAAGTTCATCACTGTAAATTATTGATCTGCTGCTTTCTAGACACTGAAACTGGTAATTAAACAAATGGTAAAAAGATACTTCATCAATTATAGAGGTGCCACTTTAAATTACATTTGCTCCAGGATGAATAAAACACAGAGGTTAAATGCTTTGGGTATTTCATGCCTGCTTCTTGCTCAAAATCCTCACTGCACCAATGATTCTAATTCTCATATCCTGCTGCTCCAGAGCTGTGTGCTCTGTATCAAGCTTCACAAAGGGAAATTAGAGCTTTTGTTTCACAAGTCTGAGTTCACACAATGTCCAGGCAGCACAGTGCCATGGTCAGGAGAGAGCATTTGGAGCAGATATCATTGGGATCCCCTTTCTGCTCAGCAGGGGTGGTTATATGGCCATAAGTCAAAGCCCTGTGGTAAGAGCCCTCCCTCGAAAATCAGACAAAAAAAAAAGTTTTGTCTGCTAACAGCCCCTTGTGCAATCTGTAAATCACTGGGCAGACATTTGACACTGGCCTGATGGTTTTTAGAAGCTATAGACATGCACACACCCTCCCCAACCTAAAATATCACCAGCAAGCTGCTTGTGAAGCAACATGGTGATGACATCAAAGATGCCCTTTCAAGCAGAAATCATGCCACAATCATGGTGATGACTCAAATTTGATTTATGATAAATTTTTATATGAGGGTGCACACCTCACTGCATCAAGCTTAAGGTTATCTCATTCCACATGTTAAATATGTGAAGGTAAAAGTACACTTGCTCTAATAGTGATTTTGAAACAGAAAGAGCAATCAAAGAAGAGCTTGGCTGTCTTGCAGTTGCTGGCACAGGTTCTCTAGAACCATTATTACATCTCAAATAGATTTCACCCTGGGAAAGCATTTAGTGAAGGCTGAGTTCACCCATTGATTGAGATAGGCCAGGGAATATGAATATTCCAGGTTTAAGGCTGCAAATGCAGCAGAAGCAGCTGCCTTAAAGGCACATGCAAAACAACCTAACAGGTGGACACAGCTGGCATCCCTCATGGAGCAGTGAGGCAACAGCAGGGCAACAGCAGCTGCTGCTGGGGCAGAACAATCCTGGAAGTCAAAGAACTCCTCATGGAGCAGAGGGGCAGGAGTGAAGGTGGGAGCTCAGAGAGGAAAGAGAGGCTGAGGTGAATTGTCAGAATATGGTGTGGAAGCTGGAAGTGATGGAAAGCTGCCAGATTTCAGCTGATGGAAACAGTCCAAGTGGGAGATGGAGGCTGGACTGGAGGATTTTTGTGGAGGAAAGAACATCAGTGCTTGGTAGGGGGACAGGAAAATCAAAGGCTGAGCTGGCTCTTCCTACTGCTCCCCAGATAATGAGGCTGAGGCACAAGGAGAGCCAGCTCTGCCACAGGCCTGGTGCCAAGTGCTTTGTGAAGTGCTCCTTGCCTGTTCTGAGGAGAGTTACACAAGGTAAGGCTTTATTCATAAGTGCCTGATGGATCCTGTGTGTGCAACAGCTCCTACCAGCAGAGCAGTGTTTGTGGGAAATGTTAGGAAGAGTGTCTAAGAGAGATAAAGCCTTTGAGCTGCAGATGAAGCTGCCAGCCCTCATTTCCAGCTTGTCAGAGCAAGTCCTTCTTGAAGTCAGCAGGCTGGAATGAAGAGAATCTGGCATTTGTGCATGGATGTATGGCTCAGACAGGCAGGGCTGCCTTTAATCAGACTTTCCACAAAGCAGGGGAGTGGGAGTGGCCAGTGCAGAGAGTGATGGGCGTTATCTGCTCTGCATCCACAAATTCCTCCCCTCCGACTGTGGATTTCAAGCCTGACCTCCTTTCCTGCTTCCAGCAGCCCCTCGAGCTGGAGGGGAAGACTGGAATCTGAGAGTCCTTCACATTCTCAGAATTGCTGGGGTGTGTGAGAGGCAGCACACACTTGTCTGGTGAGCTGACAAATTCCACAACAGCTGATGGCTCTCAGGAGTAGCTTCATGCAGGTGCCTGCAGGGCTAAACCCCACTATTCCAAAATTCACTTTTCCAAGTGCTACCCCACTCCAGCTCACCTGCTGGGACACAGCTGATTGTGAAGCCTCTTCACCCACAGTGCATCAAAAAGGAGCAAAACTCCACAACATTTTAATCCAGCTGCCTACTACAGCATGAAGAATTCCAGAGCAAACGACTTTTGGTTGTTTTCTACCCTCACAATGAGCCTACAGCCCACTACACCACACAGAGCTCCAATTCCATCTAGAAATAGCCTCTTGAGGTCTCTGTTGCAGGATGGCATTCTTAAATTTTGTTTCCTTGTGTGCCACTGCTGGTGGTGACAGCAACAAATTGCAGGAACCTGCACGTATGCCCAGAGTGGGCACGGAGCCACATCCGACCTCTGGCACGGAAGGTTCTGGCAGCAGAATTAATTCCTTCTCCCTTACCCTTTCTGTGTCTCATGGCATGCTCAGATACCCACCACAAATGCCTTGTTAGAGTCCCACTGGGCTCAAAGGTTCCTTGGATCTTTACACCTAGTGAAAAGCAAGGCAAAAGTGGGAATCTCTGCATCCTCACGTGGGTGAGGTATCCCCCATCCTGACCCTCAGTGCACTGGCTCTCCCAAACTCCATCCATGGAAAACATTGCTCTGGGAAGGGGAGCAAAATATTCCAGACACCAGTGCCCAACTGGACCCTTGTACCTTGGGCTCTTCTCCCTGTTTTGGGTGCCAGTCACTGTAAGGATGCTTTGGCAAGAGGAAGCACAGACAGCAGCCATTCCTGGCTCCATGTCCATGTGTGTGCAGCCTGGAAGGATTTATCAGTGCCTCTCTCTGATCTGATAGCACATCACAGGGCACCAGCAGTGCAGGACTCAGGGGCAGGTGCTCCTGTACTGCTCAGGAGCTGGGACTGCTAGAGCTTGGGAATGTTCATTAGGAGCAGTGGAGATGGCCTGTTCTGTTTGTGAACCTTGATAGAGCCAACATTTAGAAAACAACTAATTACCATTTGTGTCCCAAACAGCTGGCCTAGCTCCACATCCACATGCTGGGAGGTTTTGGTGCCAATCAGCCCACACATCAGAGCACAAAAGTCTCCCAGTGTGACTGCAGAACCTTCTAGCAAACAAACTTCTCACTTAGCACTGGCTTCAAGGATCAAAACACAGCGGTGTAAGAATAGAACAGGCACACAAGCCATCGTTCCCACATCATTACACTACAGACACTTGTCCAAGGTGAAAAGGGCACAGAAAATGTCCTCTGAGGTGCCAGAGGGCAGTCCCAGGCTGCTGTCAGCTGATGTTACTGTGACACAGCCTCTGTCCCAGCTGTGCCTGTCCTGGCCCTGTCCCCCTAAGATCCATTCAGCTCTGAGCAGGCAGTTCAGGGAACTGAAACAAATAGAAAATGTTGGTTTTGTCATCACTGCTCTCCCAGCTTTGTTTCAAAGGGTTAATCAAAGGGTTAAATGGATCAAGTACAAGGCAGGGAGTGGAGAACTACAGTGAACCAATTAAAATTGGTTCACTGAAAGGTGAAACAAGATGATCTTTAAGTCCCTTTCAACCCAGACCATTCTATGATTCTAAACAGAACTGATATCAGGATAAGCTTATCTTAGATACTGGGGGAACACAAAAGAAAGGGCATTTCATGGAAGTGACATGGATGAAGCTCCAAGACTCTCTGGCTGCTTGTTCATCCCCTCCCCTCTGCACACCCTCATGCCTTGAGCACTGAAATCCTGGAGAAGTGACACGAGGACAGTGTCACCCCCAGCAGCCCTGGGGACAAGCCCAGGAATGCCACCAGGGGTGCAGCCTGTCAGCTGCAGTGCTCCAGGAGCAGGGGAGCAGCACCAGAAATCACCTAAACTGACACGTGGGGGTCCTGTCCCAGCACTGCTCTGCTACTCCCAAAAAATGCAAAACCTGACACTTTTTGGCCGCAGGCTGATGCTGGTGGGTTTTGGTTGCCAGCACACAGGAGAGGAGCAGCTCCCTCCACACACTCATCACTGAGCCATTTATTGAGGCAAATGAACCTCCCATCCCCTATCAATCCAGAAATGTCAATCCAGCCCACACTAAACACTGATTGATTTTCTACTCTAACGAGCACCATGTCACATTTGTGTTAACTACTCATCAGTTCAGATAAGTGGTTTGCAATTAAGATAATTTGAGACCAGTACGAGTGTGGCCTGAAAAGCACTTCCAAGAGTTCAGCACAGAGAAATTCACTGCTCAAAACAGACAGCCAGGTACCAAGTTAACAGCAACACTAGAATTTACCTTTCCAAAACAAAAAGTTTTGTCACAACCTAATTTTTCCTTGGAAGGCAATAACTGGCTGGTACAAAGATTTCTTCCCAGATGTGCACACTCACCCTGCAGCAACACTGATTTCCTTCCTCTCAGGTGACACCACAGTCCTGTCACAGGTGCTCCCTTATTCCAATGGCAGGCAGGCAGCATTCCAGCAAAGCTGCACTCAGTGACAAACAGCCAACTTCACTGAAGCCTCCAGAGAAAAATAAACAGTGACAGGAGAGCAGCTTTGAGTTCCATGGCCGTGAGCCTGGACATAGCTCACATTCTCATCCTACACGGAGCCACTTTGTGGAATTTTCCTCCCAGTGCAAGTGGTTGGACACCAGCAGCTGCCAGTTCAACACATTCAGGTTACAGTTGGAACTCCCCTGTCCCCACCTAGATCCGGAAACTTCAGAGCAGACACTTGGCAACCACTCAGGTTTCAGTTTGAAGAGAGAGATCAAACAGCCTCCTGCACAACACAAGGGTTTTTTGCATAGAGAACACCACATCTCTTGCAACATTTCCTCTTCACATGGAGCCCTCATGACCAGCCTGCCAGAGCAGCAGGGAAGTCCTCAGTCCCTCCCAGCACTCACTACCTGCCAGGCTGCCAGCACCAGCCATGCCCTGCTTTTCTCTCCAGGAAGTGCAGCTCATCTCTTTTTTTTACTCTCCTTTCCTTTCTGCTTCTTCCTTGTAACAAGACATAAATACCTCAAATCAGATTAGTTTATATTTGAGTCAAATAATGTCTGAAAGCTTTACCCCAATATGTAAATGGCTCATGACCAGCAGCCCTTGTATTCTTTAATTATATCAGGCAAAGAAAAAAGACACTGTGCTTCTTCATTATGTTGTTTTTCTTAAAAGTTCTAAGGGACTTTAATACAGCTGGTGTGGAAATACCTCTTGCATAAATGATTCCAAATTCCTCCTGGCTTTCTCCAATCCCTGCAAAAGCGGTCATGAGAGTGCTGCTTCTTCTGTGGGTTTAGGGGACACCTCTTTGGTGATCTTAAATGACAATATTTTAAGGTATTGAACTGACAGCACTACAGCTCATCTGCACTACTTTTACAATCAAGACTCAAACAATTTACAGAACTGCTTTCTGCTGGAAACCAAATTTTTAAGTGCTGAAACTAAGCTCCAACTGAAGTAATACAAGAGCCAAGACAATGGGCATTTGTCCCCAAGTTATTCCATAAAGCTGAGCTTGAATTTTCTTCAGCTGAATAGTCTGAGAGTCCCCTTCTTCAGGAGGATGTGGAGGCCAACAGAGCAAAAGGAGATTGATCAGATCTCTGATATGGGCTTATTTTGGCCTCACCACCTTTTCTGCCTCCCACGCATCTTTATCTCCATCTAACTTTTCCAGCCTCCACTTTTTGGCCTCTGCTTTCCTTGCTGACCTCCCACACCATTTTGGCCTCCCACTTCTTTTCAGTTTCTGCTTTTTCTATTGGCCTCCCACCCTTTCTTGGCCTCCACTTTTCCTTCTGGGTTTTCAGCCTCTGGTTTTCTCTCAGACCAGCACAGAATATTCAAACCCCCTGAAGGTTATGAATTTGTAAATTCCCTTTCCAAACAACCACGTTTCACCTTGATATGTCCATCCACCCTTTTTTCTACACCCAGCAGACCAGAAATAACCCATGTCCATGCTGACACCTCGCAGTCAGAACTTGGGTTTATGCCCAAGGAAACCTGCTGCTTCTCTCAGTAATTCCAATCCTGCTAGGATTATCACAGCACTGTACAGCTGTTTTAATGGAATTATAAAAGCAAAATATGAGAATTTCTGGGATGGTAAAAGCTGATGCTCTAAGCTTTGCTGATAGCTCCATCAACTGCTGTTCCCAGGTTCTATCCACCAGATTCCTGGACAGAAGATCAGCAAAATTAAAAAGAATCTGGTTCCCTCAGAGTGCTATGGTTGGGCACACAAAAACACACTCTGTACTTTTCTGCAGAACTTGCTTTTGATCCCATCCCCCACTTATAAGAGCAAACAAATCCATGCACAAATAAAATGAGGATTTTGCAAGTCACATATTTTGTATTTGCCTTCATTACCAGATGAAGTTTTCCTTTCTGTTTTCCAAAAAAAAATGCATCCAAAGAAGCTTGTAATTTTGGGAAAAATCAAAAATAAACTTTTTGAATACACTATTTAAAATTAAGCACTTGGATTACTTGAGAAATGTGATGGGTGCTCTGCTGGTTGTTTATGCAGAACCCCAAAACCAACCAGGTATACAAACCCTGGCTGTTGTTAAAACCTTTACAGGAGTAATGGGTGGGGAGGGAAGTTTCCTGTAACATCTGTGAGAAAATCCCATGCTAACACAGAACAGCAGATCATGAGTCAGGAAAAGGCAGAAAAGCTCACAACTGAACTCCAGTGCTCACTCAAAGGAGGCAAAAGAAACATCTGCTTTTCTGTCCGAGTTCCAGTTCTGTCAGAAAGAATTCCTGGCTTCCTGGTGCAAAGGTGTGGCTTTCCCTCCCAAGAAGAACAAGAGGCAATTTCAAACAGACTCCAAAAGTCCTAAGAGTGGAGGACAACCTGTTATTTAAAACAACAAGAGGTGTGGACACAGAACAAGGCTCCCTGGTCTCTAATTTGGAAGGTTCAATAAAACTCTAGAAAAGCCCAACACTAATTTGTGCAATAATCTTCCCTGTCTCCAAACCACACCATTGGACTCACCAGCTTTTACTGCAGATCAAACCCTGAGCTGCAGCAGCAACATTTGTAATGCAGTGCTGTGTGGTGTTGCAAACATGCACCAGGCTTTGTTTTTTCCAAAATGTTGGTTATAGTGTGCAGCCCTGTAAAGCACAGAACTGCATATTTTAGTTATTAAACTTCACAAACAAGTCTGGCTGTTGAAAGTCATTTCCCTGAGTAAACAATGACTCAGTGTGGGCTGTATAATGTACAAGTTATTAGTTACTGTTAGTGAGTTTAAAAAAACTCAACTCTATACAAAGGCCTGCTTCAGAATGGAAAATAGTTTTCCTCCTACTTCTATAGTCCCAGTTATATTGTTTCAGTGGAATTTAATTTTCTAAAAAGCTAAACAGATCACTATCTCTTCATTATATAATTGGACATTGACTTAACTGGACCCTTCAGCCATGAACAATATGTGCAGTGTGAAAGCTGAGTTTACCCTTCTTTCTGTTCTCAGTTTGTCATTATAATGCTGAAGTAAAGCTGATTCTTTTCTGGATAGGAATAGCCCATCTAGACCAGGCATCAGGTGACAATGAAAACAGACATAAAGACAACCATAAAATATTGAGGATATAGTAATGAAGAAAAATGCAATTGCAAGTTCAATAAAATCCTCTGACAAACACTGCTCCCTAGCTGAATTACAGCTCCTTCCATAATCCCCCTCTTCATTAGCAAAATGGCCAAACACACCTGGTGATTGTCAGCTGGCAGAAGGCACCAGATCACTCTGCCTAATGACACTGAGCTGCTAAGCACCAAGGTTTCCCTGCAGCCTCCAAGCCCCTCCAAAGGCTGTTTTCCTGTTCCAGTGTGCACTGTCCCAGGGTAGGAGCACATCTCTGTGTTACCTTTTCTAAGGGGGGAATCTCTGGTCAGGCACCAGAACAGTAAAAGGAAATACAGAGTCAGATCACAGAATATCCTGAGCAGGAGGGACCCACAAGGATCAACTCCTGGCCCTGCACAGACACCCAACAACCCCACCCTGAGCATCCCTGGCAGTGCTGTCCAAATTCTCCTGGAGCTCTGGCAGCTCTAGGGCCATGACCATTCCCTGGGCAGTGCCCAGCACCCTCTGGGAAGAAACTTTCCCTAAAATCCAACCTAAACCTGCCCTGGCACAGCTGTTCCCTCCTTCTGTCCCAGGCAGAGGTTGGTGCTGCCCCTCAGGAGGAAGCTGCAGCCCCCAGTGAGGTCTGACCTCAGTCTCCTCTTCTCCAGGCTGAACAAACCAAGTGACCTCAGCTGCTCTTTATAGGACTTCCCCTCTAGACCTTTCATCATCTTCATGGCAAACTCTGTGGTGAAATTTTACTAGAAAAGTGCCTTCAAAAGAAATTACCAACATAAATTTCAAGGCACAGCTCTAGCTTACAGAGCCCAGCCTGCAGGCTGAATGCCATCACAGCTGTGTCACAGAGGACTTGTTAGTCATTCATGGACTCTCCATTTCCTGGCAAATATCACAACACATTTTGACACGACATTCTTCACCACCAACAATGACACTGCCCATTCAGTGGCAGAGCTTTCAGTGACTGCAGCCTGCTGCACCTCCCAGCCCTGGGACCTCTGTGCTCAGAGGGCAAACACTCCAAAGGTACTGCCAAAATGTCAAATTCTACGTCCATTTATTATCAGCTGCTGAACTGAATCACAGGAAGGGTGGTGGCCAGGCTGGCCCAAGGTCACTGTACTGGTTAAAGGGCTGAAAGTGTCCCAGGAAAGCTGGACATTGGCACCTGACCAAATGCTTTCCTAAAGAAAAAAAGCTGCCAGGGAGAGCTATCCATGCATGCATGAATGCCACAGGAGTTCTAAATACTAACCTTCACTGCCTTCCAGTACAGGAATTTAATACAGAACAGACTACACTGGAGATATATAGCAACAGAAAAGGTACTGGCCCTGCTGCTCCTTGCTGTATTTAAATGTTTAAATATTTAAATAAGGCAGGGCAGGGCTGTAAGGAACACTTCCACCCCCACAGAACATGACTCAGTTACAACAAATTACTTGAGATTTGTCCACTGCAAACCTTCTGCCATAACAAGCCTTGTTATCCTTTCCCATTGACTTGTGCTGCCTGCTTACACCTTTATTAATATTTTCTGGAAAGAGCTGGTCACCCACCCCACTAATACATCAACAAGAAATATGCAGAGGAGTGCACAAAATCCAGAGCAGGATATTTTCCAGCAGAGAGATCCCTGAATCCAGGCACAGAGAGGCACAGCACAAGTGGCTCCCTCCAGGCAGAAAAAGAACCGTGCTACAATCTCAGAGGAAGACAAGGCATGCAAACCTCACCCACTAGAGCTGACAGCAGGGTGGATGGATGGTTTCTGGAGAAGCCAGGGATAGCAATCCTAGGCAGAGCCAACCACATCACTCAGGAGCTGGTTCCACAGCAGTAAAGCAGCGTTTAAGACAGGAAAAGCCCTGACAGGAGACAGACACATGCCATAATTGCAATCACTTTTTGCCAGCACAAAGGGCCCACCTGATCCCTGCCTCTGTGCAGATGTTGCTGTGCTCACACAGAGGGCTGGGCTGGGAAGCTGCTCCTCACAAATCCCTGTTTGTTTGGCCTGCTCACTTCTGACCTGGATCAGCTCTCACCAGCTAACCACCTCTGGCTGCCACTGAGGTAAGCCAAAGCACAACACGGATGGTTTTCCCCACGGTAACACTTCAGAAGCACACAAATCAGCCTTTCTAAACGGTTCTTTAGCCTGTGTGAAAGGACCAGGGATTGGGTTACATCTCTTACAAAGGGCTGTGGGACAGAGCAGCCTGGGGAAATCTGTACTTTGAGTTCCCTCCACCTCCTTTTCTGCAGCACCTGTAACACTCCAGCTTTCCCCAAACACACACCTGTCCTCCAGAAGGCACTGCTGGTTATCTGGGAACAGTGCTCACTCATCAGTCCTTTGAACTGGGAGGCAAAGTGCTGCAGCCCAGTGCTCCTCAATATTTTCCACGCTGGAACCATTCACAGCTGCCAGGTAAGAGCCAAGGGAAGGGGCACTGGGAGCTGGGTTTTATGCACTGCCCTGGGACTGTGGCAGCTGCTGCACTTTGTTTTTCCTGCATTTGGAGCAGACTGTTCCTTTGGACAGGGCTAGAGGAATTTGTCCTGTTCCTAGAAAGCATGTGGTTCCTAATGCAGTAATAAGAAACATGACACTACAAACAGAAAAATCCCAAATATCTGAACAAGACGAAGATTATCTTAGCTTTGCATAAAGGCATCCATAGACTTTGAGCTTATTCACAGAAAGAAACACTATATTCATGTTATAAAGCATTCTTACACCCCAGTTTTGTACTGGCCTTCCTCCCGTGGAGTTAGATCAAATAAAAAAATAAAAATGGCTTGACTCATTTTGTCGGGATCTATGTAAGTTCTCTTAGTTATTATAAATCCTGAAGATGTACTGTAAATCACAAGTTTCTTCACTATTAATTATGCAGAAGAGAACAGAAATTACACGCTGTGGATATTGACTCACACGGGATCTCTCACTCCTTAGTGTTATGATTCACACCTTTTTTTTCCTCTTTAAAAATAAATCTATCCTTTATACCATGATAAATTAGAACACGTGTTCAGTGTAGCACTCCATTGGTCCCTGCCAGGCAGAACACAAAATTCATATTTACACAGCCCCTCCCTAAACACAGGATTATATCCACTATCAAAACTAAAACCCCTGAAGTGTTATGACAGTGGTTGCCATATCAGGGCCTACTGTGAAAATTAAGAACTCATCAGCTCCATAAGCCTTAGGCAGTTTCTAAAAGTTTTGAAAAGGTGCTGACAACTGGCAATTGTCTATTGCTCCAAAAGGGGATGAAAGAAAAATGCCTTTCTTCCCAAGTACTCTAAGATGTGGTTCTGTTTTCATGGCTTGTCCCACCAACCAAGCACATTTTCTCATTTGTCACTTTTAAAAACTAAGCAGCTGCCATCCACAAGTAGTTCTGGAGGAGCCTTCCGCCCCAAGCAACTGTCAGAGAGAGATTAAATACCAGAATAATCTCTGTATTGTATCTCAGAACCACTTTTCCTCTGCAATCCTCCCAACGACAAGAATGCAGCTCAAGCCAGCTTACTTGGAAAATTCAAGTTACTAGAATGAGTTGCTCATTCAGGCAGAGTCAGATTCCTGCCATGAGTCACTGTCACTTAAAACAATTAACTCCGGGTGTGTGAGAACTGGGGAAAACCGGCACGGAAAGCAAGACTAGAGCCAGGGACCCCTGAGCCTCAGCGGGGACGCAGACTCGGGGTCTAAATTGGAGAAGTTAAGGAGTTTGACCACGTCCACCTGTGAGAGAGGGCTAAATACACCGAGCTTTCTCCATGAAGTGCTTTGAGGCACCTGTGCAAGCACCGGCAGAGAAGGAAGAATTCCTGCAAGGCGGCCGTCAGCGCTGCGCACAGCAGGGCGGATCACAGCCGGCAGCGCTCGGAGCTGTAACGCAAGTTCGGGATGTACAGGAAGCCTGTCTTGACAAGGGCAAGCCGAGCCGCCTGGAGCCCCGGCCGTGTCACGGCCACGTCTGAGGCGGGAGCAGCCCCGCCACACCCTGCCCGGCTCCGCTCGGGCTGCGCTCGGGCTGCGCTCGGGCTCCCCGCGAGCAGCGCTCGCCCCGCGCCGGCCGGGGATGCGCGCACGGAAGCGTTACCGGAGCCACCGACCGCCCGGGAGCCGGGCAGCGAGCAACTGCTGCGGGCAGCCGGAGCCGCGCCGCGCCGGCATGCCGGCTGTTCTACCCCGCGCCTTTTCCGCGGAGAATGTTCCGAGTTTCCGGGAAGGTCGGCGGCTGCGGGAGAACGGCCGAGCCGCGGCCGCCCGGGGCGCTGCCCCCGCGCCGCCCCGCAGCCCGCGGCCGTGTGCCCGAGCGCCGGGGCGGGAGTCGGCCGCGCACACCGACCGACAGCCCGCTGGCTCGGCTCCCCCGGCCCCGCTCACCTGCGCTCGCTGCCCCGGGACGCGCGGCTCGGGGCCCTGCGGCGGCTCCGCGAGCGCCTCGGCGCCGACTGCCCGCGGGAGCCCGCGCCGCGCCGCTAGTGAGCATGTCCGAGCGCCGGGCATGCGGGCTGCGGGCCGCTGCCTCCGCCCTCACCTGCACCGGCCCCGCCGCCGCCCCGCCGCGCCGCTCACGCTGCCCGCGGCAGCAGCATCCTGCTGAGCGGCTGCTGCTGTTGCCTCCGAGGGCGGACGCACCTGTCTGCTGCAGACGGACAAGATAAAGCTGGAACGCTGACGGTAATTCTACCGGCCCCTCCTGGCTGTGGGAGTCATCAGAAGTGCATGTTCCTGGGAAGGACGCAGGTGGAGTTCGCTCCGGAGTGATGGCAGCGAGCTCGGGTAACCATCCGCTGTGAGCAGCACATTGGCTCATCCCACACAGGTGTGAAATACCCGAGGCAGTCTCGTCAGGATCTACAGGAAATTCTACACACTGAACTCCGACAGCCTGAACCGCTCTGAGCCAAAAGAGCAAAAAAGCTCTGCTCTTGGCACTCCTGCAGCAGTTTAAAGTATCCTAAAGTTTCTCTTAAACCACCCCTCTCTGCCCATTCATGCAACACCAACACTGCTTGACACAAAGTAGCAAGTTTCATTTCATGGAATGTTAATAAGTGCTTAAAACTTGTTAGAAAGTTGAACCCATACCTCTTCTCTCTGATGTCTTCCCCAGGACCCCGGCACACGCTAAGGCTTAAAGGAACATTTGCCCCTGGGAACAACACTTCAGTCCTGCCAGTGTCCCCTGCTATCACTACAAATAAGTGAGTAACACTCCTGCACACCAAGGAACACCAGAACTGCCTCTGTCTCCTCTCCCAGCAAGGCAGAGGAAGCTCTTGGCTTTTTCTGACGTAAAATGACTCTACCTGACAATTGTGTAACCACACAGTAAATGTCTCAGCTCATTTTCCGATTAAGTTTCAGATTAGTCACTAGAAAGACAATGCTAGGAAACAGCAGCAACATGCACAGATGTGCTCTTCAGTACAAGATGAAGATCTGTTAGACAGGTTTTAAATAGCTATGGCAGAGAGAGAGAAATTCAGTTGCACTTAGGTACTTCCAAACATTTTAAATTTTACACAGTTCCTTTTCTTTGACTCCTTTAATTAAAAATTATACAAATGCAGATAGAAAACAAAACACATAGAACAGCCATTCCAAGAAAACTGAAATTATTCTTAGAAAAGTACCATCCTTCTCAACTGTTTGCGTCAAACAGAAAAGATCAGCTCATAGATTTATATTTGCTTAGATACAAACCCTGAACACAAGTCAAGAAAGTGCCAAGTTAACAGAATAGTCAGTTTCTTGAGATCTTATAAGTTTGTTTGTGCCTGTACCACTGAATTTTCCATATGTGAATCTTTTTGTAACATTCAGGGCATGATCCCCGTGACAGCACAACCAACACAAGAGGAACAAAACAACTGTTTCAAAGCTCTTTCCCTTCCTCTGCAGTCTGAAAGTGCTCCCAGAATTCTGACAGAATTCATACACCAGGCCAAACACCAGCTTTGCTTCACTGCAGTATTCCTACAGGAAATCTTAACCATTTTCTAAACTCCCACTCATTTCACTGCTACTAATTCCATCCCAGAGAGAAAAAAGCATTCACAACACAGCTCCAGTCATTCCAATGACCAGCCAGCCCTGCAAACCCTTCCCCTGGAGTGGCTCAGGTCAGATCTAAGTTGGTTATTGTGTAACCCACAGTACCAGAAGGGGACAGAACAAGAAAAGCCAGGCTTACAGTCCTGCGCTCTGCCTTGCGGCCGACCACGCGGATGATTTCTCCTGTAGGAACACGTTCAATCTGCAGCTCCATTTTCCCAAGGAAAGTCAGTAAATCCCTCTATTCTTTATGGACAGTTCTGGTTTCAGTGTGCAGCAGCAGCAGCCAACCTTGACTAAGTGCAGCCTTTGGTTCAAAGCCCTGTTGTGAGAGGAAAAGATGAACCTCTGTATTTATACCAAGTGTTAGGTGTGAGCTGAAACAATGAAGTTCAAGACTGGTTTCCACTCATTCCAATGTGCCACGACAGTTCCAAGAAGCCTAAATTTATGTTTGTGTTTATTGCCTCCAGCTTTGTTGCTGCTCCATTTCTGTCCCACTGGGCTCAGGAAAGTCAGGTCGCTGCGGATGCTGTTTCAGAGGTGTTGGCACGGAACAATCCCATGGTGGACTTCAAAAATCTACCAAGAGATTTTGTGCAGAAAAAATCCTTCATCTTTGCCTCCAAGAGCAAGCAATAAAAAACCCTGACTGCTCCCATGGTAACTACAGGAAGTTCTGCAAACTGCTGCAGAACAGAATCATTATTAATTGAGTCCTTGAGTAGCTCACTAATCATGGCAAAGGAAATTAATTGGCACGTTACTGCATGAAAATTCCTACAAATAGGAGAAAAATAATCTGGTGAACGCTGGTTTGAGTGCAATTACAGAGCTTTACAATGATCATGCCATCCCTTAATGGAGTGGCCAGACCTCCAAAAAAAGATATCACATATCTTGCCTGTGACTGAGGGGAAAAAAAAAAAGAATCTAAATTTCAGGTATTTTAAGATTTCCTGAGGAGATAACTCTTTCTATCTTCTTCGAAGAGCCAAATTTGAATTTTCAGCTCTACTACAAACCAACTGCAGTTGATAATGCTTGCCAAGAAAGCATTGACAAGATTAATTAATAAGATTAACAAGCACTGACTACTCCAGAGTGGATACAGGTAACACAATTCTGTTCAGTAACTGCAAAGAAAGGTTCTGTGTTTCATATCTGGAATTATTCTTATGCTTCCTTAGCTGCTATACACAAGATTGTTCCAGTCCAACAATTGTTTCCTTGAGCACTTACTTCCCAATACAGAGTTCTACTAAAAAAAATAGATTTTGTCACGTTTTAAAACCCAACACTGTCACTTGCCCAAACAAACCCGCCCTATTCTCAGTAATAAGGAGCAATACCCAGCCTGATTTACCTCCCCCTTCTATGGAGAGAAATCACAACGGTCAGAACACCAAAGCTGTGTTAGTGGAATTGCTCTCGTGGTGAAGATATCAGAATTACGTGCAAAGAAACCTGAAAATGGGCTACAAGTGAGTGGTAAGAGAAAAAAAATAAAAAGAGGTGAAGACAGCAGAAAGAAGCTGGAGGAAAAAAATGTAAAAGAAAAAAAATAAAAAGGGCAGAGAGGAGCAGAGTGTGGTCTCTGATGAGCCTGAGGTGTAAAACCACAGTTACACTGCAATTAGAACTTGACAAATGATGCTGAAGCATTCCCTACCAGAGCTGATGTCTGTACTTGAGAACTGCCAGTTTCAAAGCATGGTTAGCAGGTTAAAACATTTGCTATTCTACTTTTCATCCTTCTGTAGTGCCTATATTCATATTTTCTGCATTTTTCCTGCACCTCTGCATTTCCTCTTGCCAGTGTGCATCCCCAGATCTCACACTTCCCTGTTTGACTCCAGTGATTCTCCCAAGCTGTGTTCAGCTGCTCCCACACAGATTTCTCCTGCTGCTTTCTAGGCTGCCCAAAGTTCTTCTTAATTGCAGACACCCTGTAAGTGGAAGGTGACAGTTCTACTGTAATAGAGGGAGGTGGGATGTACAAACACACATCCATGATGTTCCTCAAACTGAAGCAATTAAACAATTCAGGGCAGTTCCTGAGCAGATAATTTTCCAGAGTAACTGTATATTAAACAGAAATTGCTTTGTGTCAATCACGTGCAAACAGCAATTCCTAAACCCAGGGGCAGAAAGGGCCACAGGAAGTTTCCTGTTAGCAGCACAGAGCTCTCAAAAAAGGTATCATTTCCTCTCTCAAGGAAAACCTAACTCCAGCTTTGTTCAACTGGCCTTTCCACTGCAGTATATTAATTCAGACAAGTTCATCTGGGTGTCACTCAGTGTCCAGGAGCAGAGAAGGAAGCAGTGGTAGTAGAAACAATGGTCTTTATCAGAAAGTATTTTTAGGGTCTCACAAACACGCAAGACATCTTAGAAATATTTCCTGTTTACACAGAGCTGTACTATCTGTGTGCAATGATACACTGCACATCCTGAGGTTAGCCAGCAATCAGAAATATAGGGGAGTTAAACGAGGCTAGACTGGATAACATCCCTTGGGATATATAGCTCCCATTTGAAAATTAATTCTTCAACAGCAGGGAGTTATGAAAAGTTATCCTTGGATGGAAACGAGTGCAAATTTATATTAAAATACATAAAATTTAAAATATGATGCATAACTTAGCAGATCTTTCACAAAGACAAAAGGGACACCTCAAATCACACTGGGAAAAGTTCACTGTGAAAAAGTGAAATTAGAAGAACCTCAAAAATTAAGAAACAATGTCAAGTGGTCAAGTGGGGCATTTTTACAAGGAAAATGTCAAAACCTCAATGGGGAAGAGGGGCAGAAACTGCAAAACCACAAGAGCATTTAACACTGGATTCACTGAAATAGGGAAAAAAAAAAAAGATTAATCTGCTTTGTCCAAATGAAAAACAGCATTTATCATTGCTCTTCTGTTGCAGCCCAAGCCCTCCACAAGTTGTTACTTATTTCCTTCTAAAATACTTTGTATCCGTGCACCAAACATGACCAAAACAAGTGCTTTGGAGAAAGGTTACAAATGAATCCTCCCCACCCAAACCAGTCTGTTCCTTCTCAATTAACAGAAGCCATGCACAACACTTCACTGCCAGGATTTATTTTAGAGGTACATGAAAAGAAAAACACATGAGTATAAAAACATTTCCAGTGATTATAACATCCAATTAAAGGTGTTTTAAGAAAAGATAAATTTCATCAGAAATTGCATCATTACAGGTCATGGAATAGTTTGAAAAGCTACCATAGGTAACAGTAGTAAACAAAAGTGCCTCTGTGTGCATAATACTGAAGAAAGAAGTGCAGAGTTCTGTGCAGCATCCTCCTTACACACAAGCAGCTCCAATCCCAGCTGCTGGGGGCATTTTCCGGGAAGTCCTGTGGTTCAAAGGATCAGTTTACAAAATGCAGCTTCTGTGTCCAGTGACAGAGGGTTCTCAGCTCCCACAAACACAAAGGATCTCGAGTGTCTCGCCCCTGCAAAGAGGCTGCATGGCTCCCTCTGAGCTGCTCCTGCCCAGCAGATGCACCCTGCTTAGAAGAAACTGGATCTTGGTCCACAGTAAATTGCCAGCTGTGGTCTGGAATTCAAAGCCCACTGCTCTTGGGGCTCTCCACAGAATCTCCTTGCATGGAGAATGGTCAGAGAGTTACACCAGTGAAACCAGAGACAGAGCACAACTCAGGGACTGCAGAAGGGACTGCAGTTCAAAGCAGGGGTTTGTCTGATGCCCTAATTGCAAGAGAAGTCACGTATCTGGAAGATTCAGTGCAAAACAAATTCTTGGGAGACCAGTATAAATGGGCAAACTGTTTCTAATATGGTTCCAAAGTGTAACAGGAATGTACAAACTGTAAACCTCAAGGCAGTGTAAATCCATGCAATGAACACAGTATCCTCTGAACCTGCCCTCACTACTCACCAAGTATTCCCAACACCAAGCATCAAGCTGAGATACAGCTAAAACCTACAGAGGCCAAGTGTTCCTAAAGCCCACTGCAACTACCTAACCAGAAACCTATGTCAGAGCTCCAACAGGACACAAAGACACCTGGACCTCAAAAGGTTTTGTACAGTGAATGATAAAAGCAAAACAAATATCCTATCAAGGTGTTAATTTTCTATCTCAAAACAACCCTGAAAAAAATAAGGCTTTGAGAAAAAGAGCAAAAAGGAATCCACTCAGTTGTGAAGCAGAATTCCAGGATGAGCATCCCAACACCCCCTGCTCCTCCACCTGAACCAAACCTGCTCTTCTCCATCCCTGTGCCAGTGAGGAGTGACTGACTCTGCCCACCACACCTGGCAGGGAGCTGTGGCTACAGAGCATGGCAGACCCAAAGTGCTCTGTCCCAGCACTGCAGCCTGAGATTCTGTGGAATGTTGGTGCCCTTTCCTACCCTTTCCAAAGATCTCCATTTCCCCATCAAGAAACAAGACCCTTTCAGAAGCTAACTACCTTTCAGGTACAGGAAATTTCTCTTCCATCTCCACCCTCAAGTGCACAGGATACAGAAAGGTCTGAGCACCTCTAGAAAAACAGAAAGTTTGCAGACAGACTGCTATAAATTGAGGATATTTACAGCTTTCAAAGTTTATGCCAAATCATCAACCATGAGCTGCTCATCTGTGCTAAAGCATTTCTCAACTTCTGCAATTTCCCTCAGAAGTTGTGGGATCCTGGCTCACTCCAAGCCAGGGACTGGTATAAAAATGGGCTTATTTTATGTTTTTTTAATGAGGGAGATAAAGGCAACAGGCAAATTGCTTGTTTTATAAAATAAGAATTTCAAAAATCAGGAATAGTGCATTTTGATAAATGTATTTCAATTTGGAAGAATCAAAAATTGAAAATCCTACAAGAGTTCTTCAGTAAGGCATGAAGAGAAGGATCTACCAAAGGAGACTTCACACACTCCAAAGATTTTGTTTTTCATGTGACCTGTTGTCACTGGTGTTTCCCAAAAGGTAATTAGCTTACATCTGAAAGTCAAAATTTCAAAACAAGCTAACTAGCTGTATCTAATAAATAATTTTTAAATAACTTCATTTAAACTCAAAATTTGGAAATCAATTATTAAGTGGTTACAGCATAGTAAATATTGCATCGTAAATAAAATATCCTCTACAAAAAAGGAACAAGCCTAAAAACCTATTAAACATTGCAACCTCCTTAGGTTAAATCATTGCATCAGAAATGCCTATCACCTTAAAACATACAGCATTCCTTAAGTGCTATTTTACAGTTCTCATCCAGTGCAAGAGAGTTACTCTCCCCAGAATAAAAATAACCATTTCCACAATAAATTATCTTCTACAAGCTTCCAAAGTTTCTGAACATTCCTACCTGTCTTACTCCATCTTCTAAGAGCAAAAGCTTACAATCACTAAGACATAAAGAATCATCTGACTGCTGAACCAGGACCATTAAATGTCTTTTCTATTTTCAGAACCACCAGCTGATTCTGGATTGTCAGGTTTGTGCAGCCAGCTGCTCTCTTCCTCTGGCACACCCTTTGCAACTGGTGTTTGGCTAGGCTGAATCTAGGAGAAAAAAAGGATAAAAACCAAATGAACAATTCAAAAGCACTGTGTTGCTTTGTATTATCCACATCTTTATATAAAGATGCTCTAACAGTTACTCTCAGAGTCTTTCAGCACATCAGGAAATCCTTTTTAGCCAGGACATATCCTTTTAAAAATTCCTTCTGCTGCCACCTTCCCAAGGACTAAAACAGTTATGTTCAGAGGCATATGAAAACAAATGGAGTAATAAAAAAAAAATCACATCAACATTAATCAACGCTTCCTAATGTATTACCTGAAAAGGTTCACTGATGCCAACTATTGACTGCAAGTTATTGCTAAAATAACAAAGCAAAAATTCTCCTCCCATCTTGGGTATTTCTGAAGCACTCATGTAAACCTGGCAAGAATAAGAACAGGCAATGAGCAACTTCCACAGCAAAAGAAGTTTACAAAAAAGCCCTTCAGGCCACCATCAAAATCAGTATTTGCTATTTATAATCACGTTTTAAAACGTAAGCTAAAACGGATGGGGATGAAAATAACTCAGGAAACCATCTGAAAATTAAATCAGGGAGGAGAAGGAATATCCTTCACCATGTCAGCAGGCTGGCCTGGTTCAGTGACAAGGGAGAAGAGACCCAGAGTGGCTGGAAGGGAAGGGCCAAAGCCAGAGAGCAGCAGAGGGAGTGGAGCTGCCTCCTGGTGGCAACAGCAGAGCAATCCACAAGCGTGGCTTGCTCCTGTCCCAAGGAGCCTCTGTTCCCAATTTCAACTTCTGTTTGTTCAGATAAGTATCTCTGAATATTTATCATTTGCATCAAAATAAGGTGTTTTGGTTGTTTGTTTTTTGTTTTTTTTTTTTTGTTTAAGTAACTTTAAATAATCATGACTACAAGGCTCTGTAGCTGACAGCAGTTTTTAAAGAGGGACCAAAACATTCAATAGGAAGAATTAGGAAGAGGGATTTTAAACAATAATATTGTTCTCAATTAGCTTCAACTAGGAAGAGGATACAGAACCCCTGAGGGGAAGGGGATATGGAACAGACCTCGAATGCCACTCTATGAAAAGCTACATTAGAAAGAAATACAACTGACTTACTTGTTTGCTGTTTCTGCTGGAAGAAATTTCATCATCTTCCACCCAAGCATAAGTAATATAATCCTTCACATGCCTGAAAGTCACCTGCAGAGAAAGATACAAACTATCAGCTTCCTGATGGAAACAAAAACCACACTACATGAAAAACAAAGTTGCAAGAGATGTTTACTGTTTCACTGAAGTAATTAAAACACTCTTAGGATCAAAACATTTTGGGGACATGCACACATCTTCTGTTTCTGGGAGGGTGGGACTCTCTGTTCTCTCACCCTTCCACTGACTTTTATTTTTGTTGCATCAGCTCCTTTCCACAGCTTCTGCAACATTTTACTTCAATAAACAACCAGATTACCTTAGCAGAGGATTTAAAGGGTGTGGAAGGACTCACATGCTGTAGAGCTAAACTGTCAGCACACAGAAACTAACAGCAATCAAGCACACAACTATTTCACAGAGCTCTGCCCTAGCAAGAATCAGTGCTCTCAAACTCTCCAGGAGCTCCTGCAGTCACATTCCCCATCTTTGCTGAAGAGCCACGATGAGGTGACATTACCTGGAAGAGCCCAATCCAGTCCCAAGCACTGCTGGGGAGTTCAGGCGCCGCGGAGTAGCTGATGAGAACATCGTGCTCTGCACTCCAGTCACCCTCAGGATTCAGCACCACCAAGGGATCTGAGACAAGAGGCTTCATCTACACCAAAAAACAAAGTTTAAACTCAGTCAAGCCTGTCATTCCTTCAGTTATTCTTCTCAGCCACAACTGCCACCTGTGGGACTCTTTAACTGACTGGAAATAACCTGAAAGCAATTTGCTGCCTTTACTATGGTCAGAGATGAAACAGAAATTATGGTTTAGGAGATCAGCAGCTGTAAGGCAATACTGAGTAAAACAAACTTTTTCATAACTGGGACAGCACCTCAAGCTTGAAAGTTCCTGTGACAGGTTTGTGATCACTGATGCCATAGCTCATGTGACTGACATAGCTAGTCAGAGTAACAGAAACTGGATTCTCTTCTTCAGGGAATTCGCCTTCTTTTGATGCAGCCTCGCTGAGATTTTTCACTTTCCATAGAATTCTATCAGTCCAGGCTGGCTTTCTTTTCTTCTCACTGCAAAAATGTAAGTAAAAAGTGAAATGAGCAGAGAAACAAGTTGCCAAAAGCTAAGAATGCTGTGCAAAATCTACTCAGAGTTCAAAGACTGTGAGCTACATATTAATAAAAGGAGGCAATCATATCCAAGCTTAATTTTACAGCTCTGATTAATGTGTTTTACAAGCAACATTTCCTTAATTTGAACTCCATTCAGCACAGATCATGGCATTCTGAAAGAGGAGTAAAATGAAGGGGAGAAGGACATTTCAGTGGGTTAGTTGGCTTCATACAGGAAATGATACTTTCTCCTAAAACCCTGTAAAAACATGCATGAATTTAGAGATAATACAACAACTGCCCCAGGCTCCAAATATACAATATTCTGAGAAATGAGGGTCTAAACATAAGGAATATGTAGGAAGAGTCTGAATGATGTTTGAAATTATTCAAAATATTTGAGAGCAAGTTTCCTTTAACAACACAAGACAGGACAAACTTGGGTAGCTTATGGTCATCACAGGTGCCACAGCAATTCTCTGTTTAGAAGTTCTTCTAAGTTGTACCAGCCTGCATTTCAGGTTTGCAAACTACTGCTGTCTCACAAAAACAGGCTTTCAAAATTCCATAATCAAGGAAGTTGTGCCTGCAACTGTACTATACATCAAACTGTTATCACAATGCAGAGTTTCCTTTTATACCATATCAATTACACCAGAAGACATGAGCCCTCTGTGGCTGTCTCTGTAGTGGGAGGAAGGCTTAACAGCAGCTCTGTGGATGGGTGGATCACTTCAAATTGAAATGGAGAAAAGATCATACCCTATGGAAGAGGAATTAGAATGGACTGGATTGGATTGTGAAAGTTAAAAGCAGGATGTGTAAAGAAAACTGTCAGTTTAAATATCAAAACCAAGGCCATTTGGTTCAATATTCAACATAATTTTGTTTTACCCCTTCCTACCTTTAATAAAGTGGAAAGATTTGAAATTACTAAGGGCCTTATCCCACTTACTGCAGTAATTCCATAAACCAACAGAAATCTTTAGGAGATGCCAGATGTCTGCTCTGCTGTGCAGGAAATACCAAAAAAACAACTTAAGGTAAAACACTCCCTGTTTTAGAGAAAATGGAGTATTAGATGGGAAAGAAACCCTCAGAATTCACACTGAAGGAGTACCAAAAATAAAATTCTCTGGGCTTCAGTAAATGCAACCGTTGCAGGGTGCTTGCCTCGAGGTCTTGCTGGTTTCCCCCATCTGAGCAAAGTCTCTCTGGTAGCTTGAACAGCAGCAGGATGCACACAGAATGTGTAACCACACTGTTTGCTCTCCAAATCAGCCAATACAGACAACCAGGCTATGAATCATTTGTAAAATGTCCAGGTTTGGATTATCTTAAGTATTTTTTTAAGATGGATTTACTGCTGGTCCCATTACATCTCGTTATATTAAATTGTGAAGCAAAATGTAATGGGTCCACATGAATAACTTCCAATATTCAGTGCAACAGCAGAGCAGATAACACTGCAGCTTTCAGACAGGTTAGAGAAAATCCCTAAAGAAAATCAGCTGCCATCTGATTTTCAAATATTTCACAAAAATCAAAGCAAAAGCTCAGATGGAGCCTTGTTTTGATTCTGAAATATTAAAAATAACTACAAAATTCAGAAAGTTCTCTTCTTACTTAAACCAAAACAGGGACTTCTGTTCTCTGGAAATAAAGACAAAGATCAGTACAAAACCCTGTTTGGACAGGAACTTATCCTTCTGTGGAAACATAACACTAATACTTAACAAACAGACTTTAATATCACAGAAAAACTTTGGAAATTTAAGATACCCCATCTTCAACTTAAAGCAATCAATAAAGACAAATATACATTAATTTTCAAATATTAAACAGAGAAGGGAAGCAAAAATGACAGACAATTATTCTTTTGCTCCTTTTTGACAACCAGTGAGCATTTTTAGTAGGAAAGAACAAAACAGAAGCAGCTTAAACAAGTGCTCATTTATTTTGTTAATCTGGTCTTTCCAAAAAGGCAGCTGGGTTGTTTCATTACTTCCCTCATACAATCAGCAGACCCCAGCTTCTTCAGCCAAAAATATTCATTTATTCAGATTTGATCAATCCAAGCCCAACAGAAAAGCTCAACAGCCCCAGCACACAGGAAATTCAAGTTTGCTGATTACTGAAGTGATATTTAACCAAGCACCACACTCACTCTCATATTCCACATCTAAACTCATTTTATCTTTTACCTTGTGTCATAAACTTCCGAGTCAAGGTCAAACTTGTAGGTGGGCTTAAACTGCAGAGGACCCTCTTTGAATTCCTTCAGAAATGCTTCCTTCTTTTTTGCCATATTTAACTGCAGAAATAAAAAGTAACTTTTAAAGATTATGTTCAAAAAATCAGAGCTTAAGGGATGATTGGGAGAGCATCTTCCAAGAATTCAACATTGCAGTCACTACAGCATTGGAAAGGTAAATTCAGAAGGGTCTCTTTGTTATAGCCAGAACTCTTGACACAATCCATCTAAAAGTTTAGAGGCAATTCTACCCAAAACATCCAGACTAATGTTGTCTTAAAAAGAATTATTGGGAGGAGAGATAAAGGTGAGGAACAACTGACAAGACAAGAAGTTCAAAGAAATCTCCAGTCAAACAGGAGCATTGTAAATGAGTAAGAAACTGCACAAAAGCAGAAAAAGTTTGCAATTAGCTGGGGCTTATGACCACCTCATGTTCCACCTCATGACAGCTCTGAGTTTTTGTCCTTTAATAGAAATTAGAAGCTCGGGGTGTAATTTAACTCCCACATTGTGTTTGTGTGCATTAAAACCAAAACCAAACCCCCAGAGGGACTGAGCCAACCCACCTGGTCCTTCTCCCAGAGCAGACTGAAACGCTTGTTATTGATAGATTCTCTGACAAAGTGTATCCCATAATCTGCTATCCGGAAGTTCAGGTCTCCAAACCAGAAGAGAAGCCTGAAAACCAAACCAAGATGCATCAAACAAGGAAGATTTAGATGAATCTATTAACTCAAAGGAAGAATTTGACAGAATGTTAGCCATTACACTAATTAGGTGCTCTAATCACTTTCATTACTTAACGCAAACAGCTTTAACACAAACATTAAGTAGCTATAGATAAGCTTACGCAGGGACCTGCTGCTAAACAACAACAAAAAAAATTAAGTAATTGAAACAGTAAATTAAGTCTCTTGCATTCTTGCTGCTCCTGCATCTTGCATCTCTGAACATTTAACAGCAACCTAAAGGATTTTTGGTACAAACACGCTTTAGCTTCTAAAGCTTTCCTGCATGACATGTACAATCTATATGCTAACAAATCAATGTAATTAGAGACTGGAAGAGAACAGTCTTGTAAAACAGACATTTGTCTTTTTTTCTCCCAGAGTTCAGGGTCAGGCTGAAGGGACATTTAAAATAAAATGATGGATGAAAAATCCAAACCCAAAACTCTTCAGTGCAAGAGTTCACCCTATAACAGATAAAAATAACACAGAACTGAGTGAACAACTCACTCGTGATCCAAGGGACTTGGAATACCCTCTCCTTCAAACTGCATTTCCAGAATTTTCTCAAAGTCATCCAGTCGCTGCTCTGTGTTCTCCATGTGAGCTGGCAAGTGGCAGTTCATGAAACAGATCGTGTGCCCAAAGAGGGACATGCGGACGCTGACTCCTCCTTTGTTCCCCTGGCAAGGAAGATGAACAACTTTCCCTGAAACTGCAGTCAGTGCCTGCAAATGGAACTAACACCACCTACAACCTTTTAATTCTTGCAATTAAGATTTAAATCAGTACAATTTCCTTCACACAACTTGCTGCGTATCAGCAAACAAACTGAAATCTGAAATTACGGTCTGTGCTGCCCACGAGGTTCAAACAAATGAGTCTGCTTGTCAGGTTATTAATTTTTAATTAGAGCACATCCTCTCTGTCCCAGCAGGGAGCACCAGCAGTGACCAGAGGCAGGCCTTACCCAGTAGCCATAGAGGCCTGTGCGGGTGTAGTGGGTGTGGATGTCGCGGATGAAGGGAAGGTGCGCGTGCTTCACAAAGATCAGAAGCAGCAACCCCTGCATGCGAACGGAGGAGAGCTGGGGGGAGAGAAAAGAAGGAAAGGTCATTTCCAGGAGCTCCTTGGGTTTACTTCACAGGAGCTTTTAGGGAAGAAGGTCACAGCAGAAGTCATGCAATTCCCTTGCCAAGCCTGGCCTCAATACCGTGACAGTAAATGCAGATTCATTTCAGTGCTGTGAAAAACATATTTTTTATAAAGAAATGTGATCAATTCCTCATCTAATTAACACAATTCCAACATTATATTTCAATTAGAAGTCACCCTCAAAATATGCACCTGGCCAAACCTCTTTAAAGACTTTTCTTCTGCCTCACCAGCCTCTTGTTTCTTTCTGTCTTTAAGAATCCTGTTCATGAAGGACCAAATCCTTCATTTTTCACTAAAAGCTTTATAACTCACACCTACAAGTCCTCCAACAGCAGCAGCTTTTTCAAACTGAAGCATCCTTGAGCAGATCATTAAATATTCTAAATGCCTTCAAAAGCACAGCAGTCAATTCCAGGCATCTGCAAAAACAATAAGCTGCAAACAGCAGAAACTCCTGCCTTGCAGTGCCTGTAAAAACTGATTTACCAAACACTTAGAGGGCATACAAGACAAGGGGGTTTTGTGGTTTGGGGTTTTTTTGGTTTGTGTGTGGAAACAGTCTAATAAAGATGTCCTTCATTGAACATTTATGGACTTTACAATGATCCTGGCATGAGATGCAAGATTCATTGTGTTTTAAGATCATGATTCAATTTAAAATACAGGCATTGAAATACATTAACTGTAGTTCAATTTTGTGCTGGATTAATTTAGAAAAAGACTACATTAGAATAAAACTGACTATACAACTGCTAGAGAAGCACTAAAAATTCAGCCCAAAATTTAAAGCAGAATTCCTTCTTTGTCTCCCTATCTACACAATTAAATGATTTCAGAATATATTTTAATGTTTGCATTGTCCTTGAACCCAAGAAAATACCACACAGAATACTGAAACAATGGACTGCAATTACTGCAACGATGCATAAATATTTTAGTAGTCAGCATTCTCCTTTCCATAATTACATTCATGAGGCACCAAGATCTTCCAGGCCTTTTATTATTTATTTGCTTTACTTCACTCTGCCGTGGCAGAGGTTTCTCAAGATCTACAGGATCTGAGCACAAGCAGGCACTGACCCCTCCCCTGCTGGAGCCAGCAGCAGCCCCACCAGCCCTCAGAGCCAAATCAAGCAAAGCCCTTGCACAGAGGGAACACGATCCTGTGGATGCTGGAAGAATGGACTGTGACCAACTGAACACTCTGAAAACAGACCCTGCTACTGAGGGGACAGAATGTCCCAAGGATGACACCTCTCCCTCCACACCCACCCTCGTCACAGGTCAGCCAAGGGGTAAGTGCTCCTCTCCTGCTCAGCCAAATTCCTGGCTAAGTCCTGGGATAACCTTTCCTTCTGCCTGGTTTGATTTTGACCCGGCCTGACAGCTCCCCCTGATTACTAGAGCTAATCAAGTCCTGCTGAAAGCCATTAGGTGGCAGCATCCATTCATTAGTGTGCTCCAAAGTGCCTCTGTTAGAAATTAGAATTCAAAATCAGCCAGGCATACCAGCAGGGATTCTTTTAACTGTGTGTATACAGGGCCTGAATGTCAGCCCACGGCCAGATTCTGAATTTTTATCAGCAATGACTTAGACCAGAGTGAACAATGTGGGTTTTTTTCTTTTTGTAACTCCCAATGGGTCCTTTGTTTTGTTTAATTACAATTAAAAGAACAGCACAACTACTGAGTCTGATTAGCGTGCAGATAATGCAATCACCTCAGCAAAATCAGCCAGAAATAGTGCTTGGTTTAGAAAACCACTACAAAAGGCTTTGAATTTCTCTTTATAGAGAAATTCAGGATATCTTCCTACATTTATTGTTGGCATTATTAAAATAGCCAGTACTTCAGCTGCTCTTATGTCCCTGATATTACCCCAAAATCTTATCATTTGAATTCCAATATAATGTTATAGGTCTTCAACTAAAAATCAAGTCCTCACATAAATATATATACCCACTAAAATCCTATTTTACACATATGCAATTTATTTTCACCTGCAAACAAATTGGAAAAAGAAAAAAAAACAAAAACAAAACAAGATAAAGGAGCCTTACCAATGTTAACGAAAATCACTGCCATTGCTTGGGATATTTATAGTGCAAGACTACATTAGAAGCATCACAATACAGTTCCCCAATATTGCACAGAGCAAAAAACTTTTCTACAAACAAGAGAGAGATAAAGATATTGTGGCCACAAGAAATAATGCTGTTCAGTATGAGTTCACATCACATGAAAAACAGGAAAACACAGGTGTGATGAAGAATCACTTGTAACACGTATACCTATGGAAGTGACAGACACCTGCAAAAACACCATCAACTTCTCTTTTATGGATAATCTGAGGGAAAAAAATTAAGACTTTTACTTCAGTGCTGTGACATGTAAGAGTTGTGTTAATAATTACCTTGATATATCCCAAGGGAGACAGGACAGTCATGAAAAAAATGCTCCATGGATCATCAAATGCCAAGTCAGACAGAAAATTGGTGATTTTTGAATTCACCTCCTGTAAGCTGAATACATCACAATTACTCACATTGCACCAGCTGGTTTGGACAGAATTCACAGGAATTTTGCAGAACACAGACCCCAGAAATTTCTTGCTGCTCATTCTCATTCAAGCAGTTTAACCCACACACAGATCTAACACATCTGACACTGAGTAAAACAAAATATACACCTGAAGATAGAGTTTAAGACAATGCCAGAATCAAGATGTGTTATAAAAACCTGACTGTCAGAATTTCAACATAGTTTGGAAAACACAGTGGCAGATAGTGCAAGCTTGTTAGGCACAAATTCCCTTAAAAAATGCTGAATTTCCAATAACTTTCATATCAAAATGAACATGCTATCAAAAATATAAACAGCAGCCCAAACTTTTTATATGTTTAGAAAAGATATTCTGCATTCTGTCACCACACAGCAGCAGCCAACTGCTATAAATCATCTCTGTTCTAAGTTAGTCCCCTGTTAGACTAAGTTAGTATTCACCCTCTGGTAGCAGTGGTGTTAAACCATCTCCCAGGCAGTGATTCACATCACACAGTCCTCTCACACACACCATGCTGAGACCCAGCAGATTTGCAGTTAACTCACAAAGCAAGTCTTTAATATCACTCACCCTATCACGTACATGTCCGTGGTGGGGCCCAGCGAGTTGAGCTGGAGTAAACTTGTGACATCGGGAGGGGGAGAAGCTGTGCCCACATTCCAGGTAACTAAATGCAATCTAAAAACAAACAGAAACCACACAAAACCAATGCTAAAATTGAAATGCGGACAGGCAACCGACTCTAAGAACGTCCTAATTTCTAAGTGAATTTCTGCCACTTTTCATCAACCACAAATCTAGCCGCCAACACGAAAACAACCAACTGGAGGGAGCAAAACCTGAACTCTTGCCACTTATCCTTCAGCTTTCTCCCCCAGATGAGGAAAGCTTCATCCAGAGTGCGAGACACTTCTTCGTGGATCTCGTCATCCGAGCTGATGTCCTCCACGCAGGCCATCAGCTGGGCCACCCTGTGCCGCAGCTGCAGGCGGCCGCTGGAGCCGGCGCTGCTGAGGCTGGCGGAGCGGCTGCGCAGGCTGGGCGCGCTCTCCACGTCGGCCAGGGAGAGCCCCTGGCAGTGCTCAAATGCATCCTCGCTGCTCGGCGACGCCATCTGCTCCGGGGTAAAGCTATGCCCTGAAGGACCGGCCCATTCAAGTCAAGAGATCGATAAGGGTTTTTTCAGATCTTGTGGGATTCAGCATTGCTTCCGAGGCAAAAGGGCAAATGTAGGTGCAGCAGTGCTGGAAAAACAACAACCTGTGGTGTTCCCACCACACTGGCTGGGTTGTTACAAAAGCTGCAGTCACGTCCTACCACACACAGCGAATTGTTTTTTTCATAATAGATTTAATGTGGTTAATTCGACGAGCTCAGGGTTTAAAAGAATTTATTGTTGATTTGAATCGATCATGTGCCTGTCTGCAGGCAAGGAGAAATGTAATCTCCAGCTCCCAACATTCAAAGTTCTGAGCAGAACCAGGCAAAGCCACTGACTCAACATTCACATCACAGCACTGTTGTTTCTTTACAAAATGGTTATTTCAGTAACAGAGCTTCTAAAAACAGATTCACTTTATTGTCAGTCTTGTTACACGACAGACAGGCTTAAAAATAATAAATTGTTAATTTTCCATCATCTTAGAGTTCCAGAATGGCCTTATGAACAATGATAATTACTGAATCCCATCAATACATCCATTATTAAGGCTGTGTTTTTATCCCACAATCAAGAGAAATGTATACAGAAAAGCTGGAAAACAACCTTGCACAATAGATTAAAATGATACATAATTTCCCTCACTAATAGTGTATCTTTGTAACACAGCTGAAGTCACACAAAAGCTACTCCAAAACAAATCTCTAGGGGAAAAAAAATGAAGGTAGGCTGCAGATCTAATTTTGCCACCGGAAATGTATCACTTGGGAATGCTCTCCAATTACTAATTTTGTAAGACAATTACCTGATTAAACAAAACTGAAATAATGTTGAAGCCATCAGTCATTACAGACAGAAATTCAACTCCTCAAGGTGCCCAGTGACCACAGCACTGCTAAAAACAGATCTCAGAGGTAGAAACAAACACTGTCCTAAATACAAGCAACTACTAAAGTCATTATTTAGCATCACTGCTGCTAATCCTCAAATGACTCAATAGCGGAGAATTTCTCAGGGTCACAGTGCTCATAATAAAGCCTTCAAAGGATTTTTAGGATATTTGAGCTCTTGTCAGCTGTTAGTTGGGCTGTTTAAGTGTTCCTGTCACAGGCTGTTACCCAAATCCCACCTAAGCAGGTTTCTGTAGGAACCCAGCCCAGACGGGACACCGACACAGAGAGAAGACACATTGTAAAAACACCGTAAAAGCAGAAGCTCTGTGTTTACTCAAGCTTCTCCTTCCTCACGGAAAGTGACAAGTGGAGACAGCCGGTCCATTACAGAAGCGCAGATGCTCGTGCCCTCACAGAGCTCCGGGAAATCCCAAAAATGCCCCATAAGCCTCCCTGAACCACTCCAGCACCGACCTTCCAAAGCAGAAAATCAGCTTTTCTCCTCTGTTTCATGTGACTACGCAACGCCGCCAGTCTGGGTAATTCTGCGCTAATAAGCACGAACACACAAGTTTCGCTGATTCTCCCCCATTTACGTAACCGCTCGGGGCCACTTTTCGGAGCCGCCCTCGCGCCCACCACTCACCTCAGCTCCTTGGTGGGAAGGCCCGCGGTCTCCATGCCGGGGTTCTCGCAGGGAAGCGCTGCCCGAGGGACGGGGAAGGGGCCGGCGGAGCCCCCGGCGCTCCCCTCACGCAGCCCAGCCCGGCCCGGCCGCGGCCTCCGCGCCGCCCTCAGCGCTCCGCGCCCATCGCCGCGCGTGACGGGGGCGGGCACGCGCCGCGCCGCGCCGCCCCCTGGCGGCCGGGAGGACCCACAGCAGCACCGAGTCCTCCCCCCCCCTCCAAAAATCCCCAAAATCCCCAAAACAAAGGAGGCGGAGGCGAGAGGCTATGTCTAGTATTTTATTAGATTTCGTTTCCAATATGCCTGTATTGGAAGATTTAGGAGACAAAAAAGGCACAAACTCACATTTAAAGAAACGACGAGATAATCTAACCCATTCTACAAAGTGTGTGTGTGTGTGTCGCCAAAGGAAAGAGCGCGGAGAACCCGTGGGGACGTGGCGGGGAACCCAGAGGGATACGAGGGGCGAGCAGCCCTGTCAGCAGACCAGCCTGAGGCAGGCTGGGGCGAGGGGGCTGCCCCTGGAGCCCCAAAGCCACCCGGCGTGGATGGGAGCGGCGATGCCAGCGCATCCAGCCCCTCGGTGGAGCCGATCCCGCCGGGAGCCGCCACGTCCCGGGGCTCTCGGCCAAGCTGATGGAAGATACGGCACGGGAACGCTGCGAGATCTTTGCTATGCTCACTAGCAGGAACCAAGCGTCGAGACTGAAGGGTCTTTACAGGATTTGTCTATCCAAAGGCTGAGGGATGCTTTCACTTCGGATCAAAGGAGAGAAAACAAAGGGCAGGGAGGAGAGGGGGAGTATTGAGGCTGAAGGTCCTGCAGTTTCACCCCCCCTCCCTCCAAGTTTTTCCACTAATCAGGAAAGCTTTGTGTAAAAGCTCTTACTCTGAAATCAGAGGATCAAAAAAGGATTGCAATGGTGGAATGTTACAATCTGCTTCCACGGCGATTAGTGTCATCAGATGGAAAAAGCCTCTTGGATAACACAGACTGAAAGAACAAGTGTGCTATGTGTATTCTCAGGTTGCCCTCAAGTGTAAGAATCCCTCAAAACGTTACCAACAAACATGAACTGAAGTCAGTGCACAAATTCTCTGTTAAAAATACTTCAAACTGAAAGAACTCTAACTGGGGCCTACACTCCTAGAATACTTCAGGAACAGCTGTACAACATGTCATGAAACATCCTGGTCCCGAATAGCCTCAAAGATTAAAATTTAGTTTCTTTAGCTATTTTACAATAAACTTGTTTTACTTCTGCCTGGTGAGATTGCTAAAACCCCTCAAACCCCACCCCAACCCCACAGAACTGTCTGAGGTCACTGAGAAGAGCCTGCCAGAGTTACTGGTACAATTCAGAGCTTATTGCACTTAGACATGAGTAAGGCAAAATAACAAACTAAAAATAAAGGGATAAACTGCCCCCTCCCCAGAAACCAATGCCATCCTCTCCCTGCAGAGCATTCCCATCTTCGCTCACACTGCAAACAGCTCTGATCCCAGCACAGCCTCGTTCAGCAGGGCATGGGATCATTTCAGGATCTCCTGCTTGCAGGAGTGGGAAGGGCTGGAGGAGTCAGAGTATTACAGAATGCTGAAAAGACTCCTCAAAAGTGGTGATACACCCACGACTGTTTGGCATTCAGGGTTTCATGTTAGTGCTGCCAAACACAGAAGTGGAAAATAAAGTTATTACTACTAGGGGAGGGAAAAAAAATCAAACATTGGGCCTTAGGGATAAGCAGAGAAGTAGGATTTTTTTTCCTCATATGTATTGAAGAAAGCAGCATTTCCTTGATTCTGTTCTGCTGAGTTGATTGTCTAAAGCTGATATCAACATAAGGATAATTACAGTAAATATCTAAGTTCATTAAATAACGAGAGTTCTTTACATTAACAGTATCCTCTATGATTTATAATAACCAACAGATATCCTAGCAAACTGCAGGTCTTTATAAGTAGCTTTTCTTACAGCACAAAAGGAGATATTTCAGTCTTGCAATGGGAAGAATATTATTGCTGAGCAGAACCACGGCCCCAGGCACCTGCATGTAACCAGATGCCAACACCTCCCTTGCACACCAGCCTTTGCAACATCCCAATTTGTCCAGGGAGAATCACACTGTTATTATTAGTCAAAAGCATTCCAGCTTTATAAGTTATGGGAAGTCTTAATTAAAGAACCAGGAAGTTGCAACATGTGTCAAGAAAGATTCTGTAAGACTGACACGCACAGCTGGAGGACAACAGAGCTACATGGGCCAGAGACCCCTACAGTGGAAAATCAACAGGTAAGTGCTGAATGCCCCAGTACAGGGCCTGACTGCAGCTTCTGGACAGTCTTTAATTCATGTTTGTTAAGACAGAACAAAGTTATGCCCTACAGAAGCCACAAACCTCAACTCATCACAAACCAAGAACTCTCTGGCTGCTCCTCGTGTTGTACTCAGGTTACCTGCCATTAAATATCTCCCTCTGGGAGCAAGGGTGAGAGCAGAACATTTCATGGAAGAGTTTTGCACTTTTAAATATGGACTACTTCCCTCTCCAAGCAGACATTCAAAGAATGGTGAAGGGCTGGGCAGAAACAAAGGTGGCAGTTTATCCCACTTGGAAAAAAAAAAAACAAAACAAAAAAATTCTAAGTCACCACATCACAAGACTATTTGAGCTAAAAATGTCACTTGGAAATCAAACAGGGCCACATGGAAATTGGTCTGAACACAATGAAAAAAAGAGGAGGGAGGAGTTGTAAATACAGCGATCTCTAAGTCACACGGCCCCGAGGAGGAGGGAACTCCTTGGGATGCACGTGCTAACATTGGAGTGCTTAGTACCAGACTGTCTATTTGCTCACAATATTAAGGGGCATCTAGAATTAGCTATGGGAGGTTTAAAATCGCCTGCCAGTTGGACAGAGAAAGGCTTGATCCAGAGATGGTCCGTCAGTCAAGGGTGTGGATTCCCTGGGCCTTCCTGATGACTGTCTTGCAAACTGAAACAAAGAGACAACAGGGAAATGTTTCAGGATGGCTTTGGGAGAGCAGTGTGCCAAGGGAGGTGTCAGACAACCTTGAGAGAGCAGATGTGAGTCACTCTGTCACCAGGCAGACAATGCACGGTGACACTGCAGCACTGATCCGCAGGAAACGGGGCAGAAGAAAATCAAGTGGTTGATTTTCAAGTGGCATTCAAAAACTGAAGTATTTCTATCAGAAGACACTCCCCACTTACCACCAAACAACCAGCAGATAACAGAGGGCAAACAGCAGTAAACAGTGAGTACTCCAGGAGGATGTGGTTCTGCCCCACCCTGTTCCTTCCAAGGATAACATTTTCCTTCCTAGGATGGCATTTTACTGCCCTAATAATCTGTTCTTCCCAACATAAATGGACAATCCCTTCTTTCTCCTTGCTTTCTTACCTCTCTAATACTGTACAACATTTTTGCAGTGTCCAAGAAAAATCTGGCAAAACCAGCCCCCAAACTGATGACATATTTAACAGAATAGAAAGAAAACAAGTCAAGAACTTTAAAATGGTTTCTTCTTCATTGCTGCTTCTCCTGCAATGCCCAAGTGTTACTCCAAGCCTTGGCCCACTAGTAGATACTACTAACAAGAAATAAAAAAAAAATTCCTCACAAAATGCTTGAAATGCTCCATTTCCAACTGTATTCTAAGTATTTGCATGTCTAACTCACTTTTTTGAGACTGACAAAAGTTTCTCTGCAAGTCATGGAAAGTAACATATGCATTACAGAAATAATAGCAGTAAACTACAGGATATTCTAACACATTTTTCTTACACTTTTCACTCAGATTTTCTTTAGAATAGTTCTGAAATGAGGCAGTAAACCTCGCTCATCAACCTGTCAGTGAAATGGGTTCACTATAAACCAATCAATAGCACAGATTTGCCTGTCAGAAGCTATGAAGGGGATCATTTCTCACAGAAATGTTGGGGGTTTTAAACCAAATAGAGCAATACAGATTTTTGTCAAATCTCTTGATACCTACAGTGCACAAGGAAGGAGTCACATTAGTCATCTGCAGCCGACATTCCTTTCACTGGATCTTTTTCTCTCATCTGAAAGAGGAAAGAAGTGTTCAAGTACATGTGTTATCTCAAAGTTTATCAGTATGGAACACCCCCTGTGTGTAAGACATCGACTGTATCTCAGCACCTCAAATCAGTGGTTGTGAAATGCACATGCAGCATCATTTCTGGTTAAGCTGTGGGTTGGCAGCAGATTTGGAACCATTATCCAAAGGGCAAGAGTGTACATGAAACCATAATGAAATATCCTGAGGCATGAAGGGAGAGAAGGGTGCAGGGCAGGACACAAAGCACAGAACAAGGTTCTCATTATTACCAAACTTGTGTTTCTCAGAGTAAGAATGTTACATACCCCCACTACCTGCTTATGGTACTTAGAGCTAAAAACCCTTTTACTCAACAGGTTTCTGGTAACTAATGAGGACAAAATCGACCATTCAGCTCTGAGTAAAAGCAAACAGAAGATATTGAGGCAGTAAATGAATCATTGCCACTCAGCCCCTCATTACCTGTGGTTCAATACATTTATTGGCTCAACAACAAACAGGAGAATTCCATAATGATTAGGAGGAGATGCCAGCACGATGGACTCATGGCCAATCATTCCAAGCACACACAGCATGACCTAAATAGCAGGAGCACAATTCACACCATGCCCTGACAGTGCAGCAGCCTTTCCTCCCTGGATAGAAGCAGTTTCTCACACATCCCACACCTGCCCTGCTTTGCCACTGACCTCATCCAGCTGTCTCTTGGTCTCCTCCTCCATCCTACGGATGTCCTCCATAGTCAGATCAACCCACTTATCAAGCCAGCAAAAGAGCTGCCGGTGGAAGTTTGTGAAGAGCCTCTTTTCTTGCTGCAAAAGGAGGAATAAAACACAAACCAGCTTAGTCACAGGGCAATTACCATGGAGCTCACAGCATTGTAACAATTTTCAGAGATGTGTGGAATCGGCTCCCTCGCCCACCTTTCCATCTAGCTGCCACAATTGGAAACTGGAGATAGCTGATTTTTATTCTTTTATCAGAATATCTAATCTAGAGCCTTGAATCCCCAGAGAAATGGCTTTTTTTTTTCCCTCCAAACCTAGACAGCAGTCTGCACGCTGCACTGAAAGAATTAGTGAATTTCCTTTGATTTGACAGTATTGTTCTGATTGAATAAAGTGCTCCAAGTTGGGTTTACTTAGAGCACTAAAGTTGGTCTAGAAGTGCAGAAAAAAGGAGAAACAGGTATTTTTTAAATCCTTAACTTGCTAAAAACTAGAAGTTAGAAAATGTAAAGGGCTGACATGCACCTATCTTATTTTTTTTGCTTTTGAAGTGACCTAAAAAATGCCTAAACTTGTTTTTCACAGCTGAAAACCTTTCAGCTGAGGTGACTAATGTGCACAAACTACTCCAGGTTTGGAGCAATTCACTTCCATTTCATAAGAGATAAACCAGGCAAAATCATTATATTAGGGATATATAATGCCTCTTGGAAAGACCTCATTAAGGAAGGACACTTCAGTTTTACCAATTATGGTTTGATATCTCACCAAAAGCAGCTTGAATACATTGATGCAAACCTGCAGATACTCATAAATAGAAAGAGTTTGAAGACACTGCTTTATTCAGAGCTTTTTTCAGAGGTATTTGAAATCCTGCAGCACCATGGTCATTCCCCCTTGGAGCTGCCTTTAGATTGTATCACCAGACAATTGCTTTTGCAGAAGCAGCTCTGTGGTTTATCAATGTTAAGCACTGAGAAGTCTCTGTGATCTGAAGGCACAGGAGTTTTATGAACACAGCACTGCCTGGAAAACCACACACAACCATTCCCAGGTGTAGCATCCTGCTGCAGCTCATGGGTTATAGACTGCCACAAAAAAGCTCTTTTCAAGATACCATTTATGTTTTAATTTAATAAAGTTTCCCATCATCTGCTTATTTTTAACACAGGTTTTTCAAGCAGCAGACTAGGAGAGGAAAGTGTGGCTAGAGCTCTAGGACTTGGCAGAAAGATCCTCAGCAGCAAACTGAACACAGCTTTAACTGAGTGCAGAATTTCAGGCAGAGGCATTGCCTGTACAGCAGGTGAGTGATAAAATGTGCCCCATTGCCACATCTCTCCCCACCACAGAACTCACCTTCTGTATAAAGTTCTCCACTTTATTTTGCAGACCCCACCACTTGAACTTGACTGTTACCAGCTTGTAAGCACACATGTATGGACAATCTGACTGCTTCCCCAGGTCCTTCTGCAAAGACACAAAGATATTCACATTAAGCCTGCAGCCAGGAAAGCAGCTCCTTCAGTCCTAATAATGAAGTCTTCCCACAATTCCCCACAATCCTCTTACATTGTTACACCTTTCTTTTATTTTATTGACAAGGTTTGTCACACCTTTGCTCACCCTTTTTCAAGGCATGATGAAACTAGACCCTGGTCTCCTTCACAGGTGGCTTTCCCTCCATTCTGAGAACTATTCCTTCCTTTCCTCTGCTGTCCACTCTTTCTTCCATTAAAATTATGTCTTTCAGCATCTTCACTGTTATACCACGGCTACTTTGCTTCCTTAAAAGTCTCTTGATAAAGTCCCTACCTAAAACATTTTGGAATTAGATTATATCATCTGAGTCATGCTTATAAAGTCTTAAAGAAAACTCCACAAGGTTTCCTATTTCCCATTACAGGAGCCATAACCACTCTTCCCAAATGAATCATATCAACCTCAGCTTCTGCCAAGTTTGCCTGCTAGGAGTCAGACCTGCACACCAGTAGCTCCCCAAATCCCACCCAGGGTCCCTTTCAAAGACTGGGATTATATCTGCACTTTAATGCCTTCAGATTCCAAGGATTTCAGTGAAAGGTTACACACTGCTGGTCATTACTCAGCTATCTCATTCTTGAATTCTCTTGGGTGAACCCTTGGGCTGAGCACCAGACAGCTCTAGAGATTTCCTGGAAATCATTCTCTTTGTACCAAGCTCTTTTAATTTATTTTAAAATCAGAACAGATTCAGGATTGAGTTCTGCATTTCCTTCTGCAGAAGGGATTCCAGTGTTTTGCAGATGTATCTTTGGCTCCAAACCCTAGTATCTGTCCCAATACAGTTCCTGAATTCATCAATACAAACCTTCCAGTTGGGACCCAGAGGCCCACGTCCAGTCTTGACAGATTTAAACCTTGCTGGATCTTCTTCAGCCTTGTAATCCTGTTGGACAGACACAAAGATTAAACACAAATTATCCCACTGTTTTCCAGCTGTTCTCTCACACAAAGGATTTATTTTCCTGGCCCAAGACTGACCTCTGCCTTATCAAGAGCTACTGTTTTCAGACCTTAACTTTAGGTCAGACACTCCCCAAGGAAATGTATCTCCCCACCGTGTGGTGTCCTAGACCTATGAAGAAGTGGTAACAAACTGATATGACCTTTGTAAGGCTATCAGAAGTTCTGTAGGATATGTTTCCTGTAACCACTTGTTCTCTGGGAGCTAAACACTGCTGTTACAGAAAGCAGCTGTACTATCTAGGATTTTTCACAGCACTGTATCAGTGTGATGCTCACATGTTGCTCACTAGAACAAAAATACAGTCACACTCACTGTACTACCATGAAAATGGTATCAAATACTGTTTGAGAGTCAGGAAACTCAACCTACATTCCATTTTTATACAGTTGATTTTTCTTCCCAGTAAAGAAACACCCCTTTCTCTCTCACAGTAACTGGAGTGATCCTTAGAACCAAGTATTGGCTACATCATTTCCAGATACACTTGCGAAGCCTTGGGTCAGTATCAAAAAGAGGGAAGTTTAGGAGAGATCCTGTATGGAAAGGGGAGTGCCATTTCCTGCTATTCAAGCACCTCAGTCAGCTGCACTGCTGGAGAAATACTGTTACATGCACAGGCAACACATTTTACAGGCAGTGCTGACAGTTTTTAAAAGCTTTTCCTCTGGCTTGCATGAGCAGTTTTAAGGAAGGCCTTTCCTCCTCTGTCCATCCTCCCACTTGTCCTGCTGCCTGTGACCATCCCTGGAAGTGCAGTTTGTCCATGATCCCCCCTTTTAGCACAAGGCCTCTCCCCCAGGGAGCTGCTACCCACCTACCATACCTTGGGGAGTACTTGGCTCCTGTCAGCAATGTCTATATAAATGGCTTCTACACTCTTCCATACCTCTGGCTCCAGTTTATGCACCTGCAGGGAAAAAAAACATCACCCAAGGAGCTGCTTCAGTGATAGAACATTCCCAGCCTAAGAAAATACAAAGCCAGATGGAAATGCAGACACCCAGTGCTCCCCTTCCCACCCACAGAGAGGTAAACACACAGTGGGAGAGTTTCTCAAGAAGCAAAGGTGCTCACACAGAACAAGTGTTTGGGGGTCAATTTTATTCAGTTCATGTGAGAAGCCAAGAGAAGGGAGTCTGCCTTGGTAGTGAGACAAACATTTGAAATGCAGGAACATGGTGAATAGACAGCTCCACACAGCACTTCTCTAAGCCAACACAAAAAGCAGCACTGTGACATTAAAGAGATGAGTAAAACACATGACACAAGTACTCACATTCTCTTGTGTTCCAAGATCTGATTTATGCCAGGTTTCAATTTTGATCAGGAAGTCATCCTTCATATACTCATTCTGTCATCAAAATAAAGCTTCTTGTTATTCTAGGATATATAACTATATAAGACAAATATATAATTTGTCTTCTTATTACGCAGATAAGCATTAGGAGAGTCAACTCAAAGAACTGAGTAATTCAAAGAATTAACTTTCCATTTGACTGGGGTCCAACTTAGGGAATTTCAGAATTATTTGTAACCAGATCATTGCTTTCAGCAAAATTGATTGATCATTAATTACTTAGGATTAAATAAACCACAAGCTGTTCACAAAAAAACCACCACAAATTCTATTGTTTTAGTGAAACATTTGGAGTTTATAAACAGCTTTTTCTTGAAAGGACAATATCTGCCACTCTATTTAGAGTTTAGAAGGGGTAACATAAGTTAGCTAGGCAGAAACTGTCTTTCCCCAGAGATTATTGATCTAGCACTGAGTACATATTTTGATTCAACTTTTCACATTAATAACAATATTAAACTGATGTGCTGAGAGCTTTTGATGCTGAAAGGGAAGGGACAAGAAGCACAGTTCTGCCAAGTAAGCAAAAAACTTTCCATTTCTCACTATTACTGTGAGTGGCAAAGGACTCCCAAAGGTAACCCTATCCTCCCTCAGGGCAGTAGAAACAAAAGCACAGGCCAGTGAAACACTCAGCATGTAGAAAGGAAATATCAAATTCAGAAGAGATTAATCAAGGAGACAGCATGGCAGGAGCTGACTGGCTTTTACTCAGTTCAGCCAAGCAAGGGCTTGTTCCCATTTGTAAAGCTGAGCTTTGCTGAGCACAGACAGATCTCTGTCCATGGTCACACGGACACACCACACTTGGTAAGGGCAGTTAATCTACCCAGAACACTTCATTTCAGTCATTATTCCACAGATTATCAGTAAAAGCAATACTTACTGTAATAACTGGTCCAAGAAATCAACACATGGAAAGAAAGAGACACAGTACTTTAGTGAGGAAAGACTGTACAGCAACCACTGCCCTCCTCCCACTCTCAGCAAATAGGGACAGCTCCAGCTTCCCAGGTACCTCTGAGGGAAAAGACATGGAAGTTGATAGAACCCAGCTACCTTCACCCCCTTCTCCTCTGGAAATTCTCAGAGAAACCCAGAGGAGCAGCAATTAATTATGCACTGCCACTTGTGCTCCCTGGCCTGCAGCCAGCTGGATGAGAAGATGGAATAAGTATGTTCAGCTGACAGCTTTTTACCAATCCTCTCTCAGCTTGCAGATAAGGAGCCTCACCACAGTTCCAAAGGAAACCCATGCTGGATTTCAGGCCAGAGCAGCCCTGCCTGGAGTAACCAGACCCTCTGCATCTGTGCTGCTCGTGGTAACTGAGCTCCTGGACACCAAGGCTCAATTATTCAACACAGAAAAGCAATTAAAGATCCTGTAACAGTCAGCATCTGCTCTACCTGAGCGATTCTACTCAAGCAGAAGGAAGTCTGAAGCTGGAGGTGAAGTTCTCTGGTCTGTTCTGAAGTCTAACATCAGGGCTTGATTAAGGAACAATTTGGTTTTAAAGGTATTGTAACAATTTTTGAGTTTCCAAGCAGCATCCCGCAGACAGTTCCACCCCACATCACCTATCATGCACATCCAGCTGCCTTAATTACCCACTGCTGGGCTTGGACTGTTCCAAATCCCCAGCACGTGAAAATTGCTTTTTACAGCAATTTTACAGAAAGCCAATTATTTAGACTGGCATGTTGGGCTGGAGGGAGAGAACAAGAAAGCAGAGCTGAGGCTAATTTTTCAAATGCTGAACTTCATCTCAAAGAACATTTCATTATTTCTGCAAGAAGGAAGTGGGGTTTCTTTCCTGCTAGTCCAACAAAATACTGAATAAACCAGCAATAATTATAAACCAGGGCCTTCCCACTTTGCCATGACTGTGTGCTGTGACTTTGCAGCTGCCTCAAAACAGGTTCCTTCACCTCCTTAACTTCTTCCCTGTGGGGAGGACTCCTCATTTGTAAAGAAACAAATTAATCTCTTCAGAAATGTCCACTGAAATTTCAATGCTCAGCTTGCTACAAATTAGGACCTGCTTCTTGAGGCATTACAGCAGCAACTCCTACATGTTTCAAGTGCAGTTATAACTTCTCAGTTTCTTGACATTTGGCCACAGGCCATGGTTACACTCAGAGTGGAACACACATCAAATTGCTTTTCTAAAAACATTTAAGCAACATTAATATTTAAGTCAGACTGCAGAGAAGGACACTGTTCCCCTTGGCACCAGCCCACAGGTACAACTATTAGACAATCCTCACTTCATTTTTATTGCAGAAGTTGTGAAACCATACAATAACAACAACCTCACTTACTTTTTATACTCTCAAAGGAACTAAGCAAGGCTTCCATTCAAAGTACATAAAAACAACACATTACAGCACAAAGAAGTGTGCAGAACTGTAGAAAGTTATAAGCTAGGCATTTAAATTCCCTCAATCTCTAGCACTACTTTGATAATGGCCCATAATATGTATATTAATTGAGCTTCTCAGAGGACATATAGGGAAATGGAAGAAGGATGCAGTCATATAATTAAAAAAAAATACCACAAGGCACAATTAAGTAAAAGCACTGGTTTATTCCAGTTTAGAAGGCTCTGTGAACAAGCAAGCTGTGCTCCAGGGACAGCACAGCAACACCATCTCAGACAGGAGGGCACGGGCAGAAGCACCAGCAGCTCCTACACTCAGGTTTAGCTCCTGCTGGGTCCCTGGCTCTGAAATTGCAGATTCTAGTGAGAGAATTCTAGTGAGAGGGCTGAAAGCCTGGCTGCTCTGAGCCAGCACAGCATCTTCTGCTGCCCAAGGATTCACAGCAGGGCATCCAAGTCTCCCCACATCTGACCAAAACACCCGAGAGCACCCAAAGGAAAATGGTCAAAATGCAGCCCCACAACACATCCAGGGGCTCCCATATCCAAGGGTTCCCTCTCACATCCATAGGCTCTCACATCCAAGGGCTCTCCCCTCCTGCCCAATCCCAGCCAAAGGAAGGTTTCTGCAACTTTTCCAAGCTCCCTTGCTTCATGTCAGGCTGGCAGATTCTCTAAACAGATTTATCAGCCTCCGCATCAAAACTGCCTTCTGCTCCAACCCCCACAACAAAGCACTTTTTATCTCATATTATGTTGCTGTTTATTACAGTTGAGTTATTTTTTTTTTGCTTTTTATCATTACTAGCATATCAAAATCTGAAATTTCTTTGATTGTGTTGAAAAGTCTTGTACTTGATTTTAGTATCCTGTTCTTCAGTGGAATTTTATTAGTGTGTAACTGAAGGATAAGCAGCTTAAGAACAACAAAAGAAGTAACTCCATACCTTTGTTTCAGAAACTGGTGGAGAAGGTAAAGAGGAGGTGGAGGATACAGCCAGGCATTTAAATCAGCTCATGGGCTTAACATGGAAATAAACTAGACATTTGCTAACTAATTTAAGTAACATGCAGTAAGAAAAGTGCATAAAGCTTAGAAAGGTTGTGAACAACTTTGTTTTCACATCTTCTGTGAGATATTAAAAATTTATTCTGAAGCTGATGGCAGTATCTGAATTTTGTGTTTGAAATATCCATTCCACTAGACTGCTGCATGTAATTTCACAGACTGAAGTAACACTATCCTCTCCCACTGCAGAGCTTTTTCCTTCTTTTAAAACACTTCATTTAAAATTCACTTAAGTAAATTGTAAAAAAGGGGGGTTTTATATATTGAGTTTCAAGAACAGTTGGAATTTTTAAGTGTTTCGTTCCCATAGCAACTGTACCACTACCAACCAGCAGCAAATATGTCCTTCAGAGATACAAACAGCACAAAATGCTGCCAAAAACACTACATAAGTTTGGAGGCAAAGTCAAATTTTCATTTTACAGCAGTAAATACCAGAGAAGCTGCAGTGGTTAAACACTTGCTGGTAACTTCAGTAAGGAAATACTAACCACTCCTGTAGAAAACAGGTTTGACATTATTCCAGCACTTCACACAGCTCCAGAGCCCCAGCCCTGCCTTTACAGATGGATTCACTTCATCTGCAGCACCCTCTGTTCAACCCTCACTGAGCTCAGATCCTGCAAGTGAGCAAACACCCATCACTGAACACTTGTTCCCCTCACCTGCACTAAGTGAGCAAACACCCATCACTGAACACTTGTTCCCCTCACCTGCACTAAGTGAGCAAACACCCATCACTGAACACTTGTTCCCCTCACCTGCACTAAGTGAGCAAACACCCATCACTGAACACTTGTTCCCCTCACCTGCACTAAGTGAGCAAACACCCATCACTGAACACTTGTTCCCCTCACCTGCACTAAGTGAGCAAACACCCATCACTGAACACTTGTTCCCCTCACCTGCACTAAGTGAGCAAACACCCATCACTGAACACTTGTTCCCCTCACCTGCACTAAGTGAGCAAACACCCATCACTGAACACTTGTTCCCCTCACCTTCACTAAGTGAGCAAACACCCATCACTGAACACTTGCTCCCCTCACCTGCACTAAGCAAGAGGCACCTGAGATCTGCCCTGTTCCCCTCCTGCATCTTCCACCTTTTCCCACCTGGCTATGCTGCACTGAAGCACATAAAATCACCCCTCACGTATTTATTTCATCTGTGTTACACAGCTATTCCTTCAGGAAGACTAACAGATATTTCTTGGTCTGTTCTTTCCCTCTCATAAAGGTCACCCATTAGCAGCACATCAGACAAGGGCAGTTCTTTTAATTCCTCAGCACTGTATTTTGCTTTTCCTGACCACGCAAAGGGTTTAGAGAACAGGAATCCAAGATCTGAGAGCTGAACCAGTTTCTCTATTAGTTGCATCTTTCCTTATACCCCCCCCCACCTTTTGTCCCCCCTGAAAACAAAAAAGAAGAATCCAGAGTCCTTCCTCAGGCACTCACCAGTTCTGCAGTAGGGATAGGCATTCCATGCTTTTTCATGTATATTCAGAGCTCCTTCAGGGGCCAGCATTCTCACAAATGTTGGCACTTTGCTGCAGAATTTGGAAATAGGAAGAAAGGCATTGATAAGGACTACATGGAATGAGAACTGAGACAGGCAGGACATCACCTGGCATGCAAACACTAGAGATTTGCACAGTTCTGGAATTGGTAGGGCTCTCCCCAAACCCATTATGATGTTTTCCAGAAATGCTAAATCAGACATGTTAAAATAAATCTTCTTTACATAATGAAAGATAAAACAAATTAAAAAAAAAGAGGCTGAAAGCAGGCTGAAATCTAGGAGATATTTTGTTCTTTAGCCAAATTCAAGTATGAAAATACTGGGTGGCAGGATCAGACTTGCTTTGAAAAGCTCAAAGCCAGATTTTCTTGGGACAACAGCCACGTTTACAGGGGAGGGTGGGTGTCCCAGTGATGCTCACAGCCAGGTGCTGTATGCTCCTGCCTTCTGCATCTTTCAGCCTTTATATAATCTGGGATTTACAGCTGCTGCAATCCCTCTGGTTATGAACTGGTTCCCATACCTCTGTAAGTGGTAGATCTTGTGTGTGTACTGCCCACGCTCTCCATCCCTCTCGTAGGGTTCGTTCACCAGGACTTCCACTCCTTCACCTCCACCAGTTTCATTTTTACTGGCTTCTGCCACAGAATACAGCTGCCCCACTTGATACTGGAGAAGTTAAAGACACATTATTACCATGGCTATAATTCAGCTGAAGTAATAACTTTGCCAGAAGAAGCCAAGGACAAATTTATTACCTGGGGAGAGGGCAGAGAAAAGGACATCCACTGGTATGGGCAGATAAGCAGCTCATTTAATTTCATTTGAAATAGAAAGCTTGAGTGGTAGTTAGGAGGAAAGCACTGCCAATAAAACACCTTTAACCCTTCCATCTCAAGCTCCAAACCAACACAGAATCAGGAGAAAGCAGGAAAGATGAAAGGAGCATCAGAAAGTAAGAAAACACAGATGACCTCAGGGATACTGTAGCAAAATCCACTGGGTTTCACTCTTTTTGAGTGACACACAGATGTCCTCACAAAACTAAGAATAAGGCACTGCCAGTCCTGAATCAATAAGCAGGCAGTGCTGCATCCAGAAGAGTCCCAAAGAAATTCACATCAAGCTTTTTTACAAAATGCAGGGTAAGGGGGAAGGGAGGGAAAAACTTCATAAGGGAGACAGAAGATCAAGGGTGCTTGCACCACCTGATTTAAGTGCTCCAAGAAACAAACTTGTTAAATGTGCACAGCTCAGGAGCCCTGAGGGCCAAAGATGAGCATCCCCCAGGTGCAGTTCAAACAACTGAAGTAAAGAGGGTATTTTCATTCTCAAAACTTTATCTAATTAAATAATTGAGCCAGTGTTCCAAATGATCAGTTGATCTATGCACTGCTCCCACTAATATTTTTCCTATTATCTTTGGTTTGGGTTGTGTTGTTTTTCCTCTGTATCACACTTCCTCTTAGGCACAAGCTTAAACCACTCCCAGGGAGAGCACAGAATTTCAACATACAGTAAAATTCTTACCCTAAAATAATTTCTCAGTCTCCTACAGACATTCACTTGGCAGCATTATTTCCCAGGAATCACTTGAAGTACTTGATACTACACCATTTATTTCATAAGAGGCATTCACAAATGTTTCCCAGGGCAGAACAGAGGAAAAACCAAAAATAAACAAAAAAGAACATTCTCCTCTGCAGAAGATGTAAAGATGAATACACTCTTGCCTCTTGTAGCTGAAAAAGGGGGTGCAGAGCTCAAAAGAAACATGATCAAATGAAGAAAATTCACACAGGTCTCTCTGAGGCAAAGTTAGATGAGCAAAGTTTGAGGATGAAGAACCTACACCACTGACTTAAAAGGAAGAGTTCTAACTTAGGAGAGTTAAGTCTTCAGAACTCTTAATTGAGCAAAACAACAACTGTTGCCAAAGGCAACAGTACAGGGACACAATCTGAAAGGGTAAACCACAAAGTGTTTGGCACCAGAAGTGCAATGAAAAAAAAAAATCAACCACCAAAACCTTCCAAAAACTCCATAACATAACTACAAAGCAATGCAACACTGTTCAGGCCATCTTCCTTTTCCACAGCATAAGGCTCTGCATCAGAACAGGAATAGCACTTCTGAAAGGCTGCCTGGAAAAGTGGAATACTGCTCAGAGCTGAGAACCCAGAAATACTTCACTGGGCTGGAACATCTTCTGCAATGAAGGAAGATTTCTACAGTCATTAAATTTTGTTGTCACAGCATCCAAAATAACAACAGTACCCAAAGCTCTCTGGTATTTTGTGCCATCTGGTACCAACAAAGGCCTGCTGGAAGAATAGATGGAGCCAGAGTAACAAGGCTAGGGGTCCTGGCCTCAGCTCATGTGGGGCAGAACAAAAATCAGACCATTTTCAAGCTAAGAGCAGCAGCCCTGGATCTCTCCAGGAAGGTCCTGCCCAGGTTACAGGAGCAGCCCTCACTTGGCTGGACAGTTCCTGCACTGTCACAGCAGGTTGGGTTTCAGTCTGCATTTTGGGCTGCAATACAAGTCTCTCCCTGCTGACATTTCATACAGCACACTGCCTTCCTTATGACTCCCTAAAAATGACCCACACAAAGCAGAACACTCACCTCCCTCCAGAGCAAAACATCAGAGTTGTGAAACCTTAGAAGCAAAGTTGCTTTAGCAGAGTAAGAGCCACACAAATACTCATAGAACAGAGTTTATTATGAGTTTGGTAAGCACAGGATTACAGGGGAGGACTGAATGGCTTTGACTGCTTTGCACCAAGTCCCAGGACAGAGCTCAAGGAGCACCAACTAATTCCTCTTAGTAACAGCCTCTTATTCATTCATTCTCCCTTTCAAATACTTGGATCAAAGTTCAGACACTAAGAAGATAAACCCCTGGGTTTAACATCTTCACTATTTAAACTTCCCTGTTATTTCTGAGCCTTTAATTGCATTGATAAGAGAGGAAAAGGCACAAATAAAACTGTCCCAATGAGCAAATCCCATATCCTTCTCCCTGCAAAGGTAAACAGAGAAAAAGATTTTGGCTCTAGGAAACTGGACTCCAGAGACCTGAGAGCACCAAAAAACTCTTTTCTCTTCTGCAGGAAGTCATCCCTCTTGCTCTGTGCCAAACACCTCTTATACAGCTGAGAGAATATCTTCATTGCACCAAATCTCCTCCAGCAGGCCTGATCTCAACACAACCATCTTCAAGAGCAGTTGTTTTCCTGAAAGCTGCTTTGAACGCCATTAATAAGATTCCTGTGTGTTTGGCAAGCTCCTTGCCATGTGAAAGGAACAAAGAGGCAGCACAGAATGTGTACACACAGCTCTAATCCATACCAGCATTTCAGTGGCAGCTGGCACAGACACCCACATGAGTCCAGGCTCCCCAAGCTGGCACCTGATGCTGGTCAGGGAACGGGAGCAAAGCCTGGCACCCAACACTCAACAAGGAGATTCCCTTTGCTCCCCACAGGGGGACAGGGGATGAACCAACACAGCAGTGCAGCTTGCAGCCTGCACTTGAGCAGGACTGTGTTTTGGCAGGGTTTCCATGTAGAAGACAGACTGCTACAGTCTAACTCCTACATGCCAGCTCTGGAGTTTTAGTCATCGCCAGGGCTCCTCTTGCACTGTTTGGTTCCCAGCTTGGCTAGCTAAGCAGCACTGAGCTCTGTGTTGATTAAGTCACAGCTCCCCAATGCCTTCCTGATCACCAGTTTTCTCCTAAATTCCATACTATTGGTTAAAATCCATTTGCTAAGGGTGGAGACTGAACACAGAATCCCTGGTATATCACAGAACCTCCCTCAACCCTTTCATGATCTCTCAAAGTTAGAATTAATTTCATTCCCTATCTTGCATGCTGGCATCAGACTTTTGCCAGCAATTTGCATGCAGAAGGTGTGAACTCTCAAGCCTTTTGAGCAAAAATCAGCCATATAAAAATGAAATCAGAACACCTCCTGCTAGCCAGAGATGTTTCATGAGCAGCTACACAGTCAGGAGCAAACAAGTCTCCAGAGCCCTATTTAAGAGTTTTGTACACAAGGAAATCCTTGAAAGCAATGAAGGTTTAACAGCTGGTTTGTAGAACAGACAGCAGTGCAGTGACCAAGTGATGCACAGATGTGTCAGCATCTTTGCACACAGGAAGGGGGATGAGGCAATAAACACAGCAGCATCATCCTCTGAGTCAACACTGGAAATAACCTTTTTTCTTAAGCACACCCAGCTACATAGGCAAAACTAAGTGAACTTTAGAACCCTCTCTGCTCAGGGAATTTGCTCCTGAAGTCTGCCCTATCACAGGAAAAACAGCAGACCTTGGAAAGGGACATCATTCATGGGACACAGTGACAATGTGCAAGTTGGGGAGAAATTTGATTTGGTCAGGTTTCTCTACAAGGCAAGCACTGGACCCAGAGTAGAGCAATACATGCCCTGAAACAGATAATCCCAGGGCACCCACACAAGGAGTTTGCCAGAGACTGACAGGTTCATCTACAGCCCAAACCCTCAGTTTTCCACACAGGCAGTTTGCACACAAGGCTCTGAACAGGCAGGGAGGGACAAGAGCACAGCCAGGGACTCGCTTTAACTGGATGAAGGCTAATCCCAGTATCAGAGAACTTAGGAAAACCCTGTGTTGGGCTCCATCCAGTCTAACCCCCTCAAAGAAACAATCTGTATGCTGCTGCCTTGGCTTTCTGTTTACACAGCTTGACACCAAGGAGCCATATCACTCCAAGGCAGGGTTCCTGCTATTCAGGAAGGTCCTTTCTGTCCATTGAGCTCAAGCAACCTGCCATTTACCCACAGCTTTCTCTAACCTGCAAGTTTGCATCCTGTGCTTACTTGATAAAGCTGATCATGTTACTCCTGCCTTTGTCAAGCTCTTACTCTTGTGAGTGGTGCTCAGGGACAATAAAGGATCCAAACTTCCCTACTCTCATACTTCAGGCTGACTTCTGTTAAAACTGCTGGAAACAGATTCATGCAGAAAGCATAAAAGCTACAGGGAAGGAGCAAGCAACAGACACAACTTCTGGCATGAACAGCCTTGTTCTTGCACTAACACAGAACAGAGATCTAAACCCATCCCTGATCAGAGTTCTGGGCTTTCTGTCAGCACCTGATACCTGTCACAGCAGACTGAGCCACAGGAACAAGAAACTCAGCTTAGACGCTGCCTTTGTTTTACTAGCCAGTCTGATGGCTGCAGGAATGCACTACATGAAGTTCTAAACTGTGTTCTGTCAAAAGAGTGAGAGTTATAAAAGGGATGTGCTTAAAAAAGTGCTGCCATGAGCCAGCCCACCACTGTCTACGCCACAGTAGCTGCTATATTCAGAGGAAAAAAAATGAACAAGAGTGCTGTTATCACAGAGGTAGAACTAGGCCTTGATCAGAGTTCACAAACCCAAGGCTTCCAGCCAAGGATCACAAGGAAAAATTAAAACACATCCAGAAGAAGGAATCTGCTGTGGAAGTGCTATAGACTCAGTCATTTCAATTTCTACCTTGCTAGTATAACGATTAAAAAATTCAAAACACTTATATGGTTAGATTCTCTTCAAGAGAGATGTTCAGTGCAGGAGGGAGGAAGGAGAGGCAAACTGAAAATCAGAGGGAACAGGAGGGAAACAGCCACTGAGTCTGCACAGCTATTCCATGGTGGTTTGGTGATGAAAATCACCCTGTCCAACAGAAACTACATCTCTTCTCTCAATTCACCTTCATCTAAACAAAAAGAAAGTTTGCTGTAAGAGCTAAATAGCACAGATGTTAAAAAGTCCTTTTGCTACATGAGCCTCCTAAGTAATTACTGATCTTTGCCTAAGAGTATAAAACAAAAGAACTCCAGCAAAACAGTTTAAAAGGTGATTTAAATCTGTACTAAAGCTTCCCCTCATGTTAAAAAAATAGAAAAGAACAATAGTGCTAATGAAAAGGAAACTGCACTTGAAAACAGCCTGACAACTCAAGATTTATAATCAGCATATCTGAAAGTATTTTGTAAGAAAGATGATTGGCACCCTCAGACTTAATACAATTATTTGGTCAAAAATGATGGTGAATGAGTAACAGCTCACAGGGGCTCCTGAAGACAGCTTGCATTTTCCAGGTTTTTTTCATGCTTTGATCACAGGTTTGTTTCCAGTCCTAAAGCAAGGAAGCAAGAAGCAAAGAACTTACCTCCTCCACAGACACGGGCAGGATAACGCGGCTGGAAGGGAAACAGAGACAGAAATTAGCAAATATCCCTGCAGCCCCAAAATTCCCACATTCCTCACAGCAATGGCTGCACAGCTCTCCTCTCCCCCCAGAATTCCAGCATCCACCCAGCACTCCTTAGGCCAAAGACTATTTATATAACAACCTCAAAGAGAACCAATACACGATAGAGCATAATTGCAATCCTCTGTTAAAACTCTGTAATTCAACTGGTGATCCCTCACTGGCCTACAAACCCACACAGCACCAACACAGTGGTGATCCCTCTCACTCCATCCTTTCAGCAATCCCATCTTATTCCTCATCAAGCTGCTGGGGAGGTTTCTGTGAGCCTCAGCAATTCTGCAGAGATCTGCAATAGCCACAAGGCACTGCATGATTTGCTCACATGTCCCAAACAGCAGCAAACAGCAGAGGAAAGGCTTTCTCAGAGCTCACTGCAAAGCTGGGTGCTGCCACTGCTTCAAATGAGTATTTTTTTTATTATTGTGTTTCCTGAATGCTTCTGAGAATCAACTGACTGGACAACACAGCAAAAACTGCCTGAAGTCACACAGATTTTTGGGAAAAGGATCCATTTAAAGCTGACAGAAATAGATGCTTGTTAAGGTCTTCTCCAAAACTGGATCTGTGATTGACTTCTGCTTTCAGCAAGGATGATGTCAAACAAGGAACCAAAGCAAGAGACACACAGGAAATGGATATGGCTACCATGGGCAGAAGAATTCCCAATTATTTGGGAATTAGTCTCAAAGGAACTAGGACACAATCAGGAAAAAAGCCCTCTGTATTAATAAACTGATTATGAAAAAGCAATAGTAGTGAAAATAGAATTCTTTTTTTACACTTTATCAAAACAACAAACTGCAATAGGGGCAAAAGATTACAGATTATGCAAGATTACTTGTGACAGCAACACTTTATGCTGACTGCAAAGTACTGCAGAAAGAACTACTGAGAACTGCAAATCAAGTTCAGTCTCAATGAAAAAAAAAAAAGAATAATGCACTACAGGCACTCGTTTTCACCAAACACATGGGGTTAATGAGCCCCAAGTTAGTTACTGCCACTCTCTTGTGCCTTTATGGAAAAGCAGCAGGAAACACCAGCTCAGTGGCAGTTCAAAAGTAAATCCAGTATTAGAAATGGAAACAGCACACAGACACACACACAAAAAAGACAATTATGTCACTAGAATCTCCCACATATCAATATCTTGAATATTGCCCATAGTCCTGGTCACCTTATCTCAAAGAGGATACAGAACAAGTGAAGGAAGTTAAAAAATATTATTGGAGATGGGGAAAAGCTTCTGTGGGAGAAGAAAGCAATTCAGACTTGGGACAAAAACCAGCTAAAAGGCTCAGGTATGGAAGAGTTTTAGACATCATAAATGATGCAAAAAAAAGTGAATGGAGAAGGAACAGTGACTGTTTTACAACAGAAAAATCATTAGGCAACAAATTTTAGACCAAATCACATGTGCTTCTTTACGTCACATCTACTGAAGACATGGCATTCCTTACCAAACATAGGAAGTAAAAGCAATTTTTAAATGGGATTTGATCAATTCATGGAAATCCATCTTCCACTTGCTGGTAGGATACATTGAACTGTAATTGTTTTACTCACTGTTACATATTGTTTACTGAAAATACCTGCTGAAAGGCAAGAGGGAAGAGGATCAACACCAGTGTGGTGTAAGGGAGGATCAAAAAAAGGAAAGGGATTTTCACAGGTAGACTTTGCCATCGAGCATGATGTTGGGTTAGTTAACTGGATAAAAGTGCAATAAAAGAGGGGCTGCATGATAAATTAAAGTGAAAGACCAAGAAAAAGGGAACAAACAATTTCTTTGGAATGGAGTTAAAACATTTTTCTTCAGAAAATCTGGTGTAAAACATTGCTGTAAGTGAATGAAATTCCATTTAGGAAACTGGAAGACACTAAATCTGAATTATCATCTTAGAGTTAATGGAGAAACAGAAATACAAACAAGATCAATGGTTTACAGTTTGTTCAGCCCAGCAAACCAAGAGAGGGGGGGTGAAAACCAGTTACAGGTAGTCAAGTGATAAAGCAGGAGGAGGGAAGACTGCTCAAGAGGATCTGGAGGAAAAGCTTTGCAGGAGCAGCAATGGGAACAAAGATTCCTAACTTTAGGACAGAACTTGCCCAATTTATGAGAAATTATATGATGTGATCAGCCTGAAAATGGTGAGGAACATTTAAGATCCCTGTTAGATTAAAATCTGCCTCAAATGACAGCAAAGGGAAGTACAGCTGCAGGGAAGGTCAGTGGCATTATCGTCACTTCACAGGAAAGGGAAGTGAGTCTCCACACTCTGATTCTCCTCAAGGTCTTCCAAGGCAGTTTCAATCAAAATAAGCACAGCAAGCAAGACTCCATTTACAAACCCTGACACCCAAAAAATGCAAACAAATGAGCAAAATCCATGCAGGTGGTCTGCAGCACGGATGGATAGAAATGCAAGATAAGTCTCAAAGTCTGACAGGGCATCAGATGAAAGGGTTAAAGGCATCACTGCACAACCATCAGGACAAGAAGCTGTAGAGAAATGATGATACAGACTTGGCTGATAATAAAATGTGACATCAGGTTTTGTTATATTGCTCTATTTCTGCATCAGCTCCTAAAATACTTACAGGCATAATAAAACCCATCTGATTTACTAGGGGGAGTGTGACAAGGGGTCACAGAGATGGAAGAATAATCTGCTCAGATGAGATGAAGTTACAGATCATTTAGCTTTTTACCACCTATGGTAGGAAGGCAGTAATTACCTGCATGCAAACAGAACTAACATAAGTAACAGCAAAACAGTAACAGCAAAGCACTTCAAACAGCCAGCTCACACCAAAAGGAGAGGTTTCAACATGCCTTAAACAACTGCTTCCTGGAACATGAGATTTCATCAAAAACCCTCTCAAAAAGGATGTAAATTGGGCACGCACAACATCAAGAATATTTAAATATGAGCCAATACACTGACACAACTCTGAATGTGCAACTGTCAGAGGTGGCTGGCAATCTCAGAATGTCAAAAATAAATGTTCATTTGGAAAGTCCAGCAGCAACCTTGACTGTCCTTACAGCCACATATATCTTACTAAGAGCAAAACAGAGGGAAGAAAAGAAACAGTATAATGGCAACACTAAAAAGGTTTAGTGACCCTTTTGAAAATACAAATGGAAAACTGTAAAAGAAAACCAATGTAGTAATTCTGGTCTTTTAACCTTTACACTTCACACCTTGTTTCTGAAGCAGGCAGTGTGAAAGACCAGTAGGATGCTGATGTGGTGAGGTAAATAATGTTGAGTAGAACGATTTTTGGAAGTGATAGTCACGAAAATGAACTGCTCGTGGTGTCAGAAATCTGATTCAAAGTACATATGTTCTCACCTTTAAAGCACAGCTCATTGATAATGAGCTTTACTGTGGTACAGGGTAAGGGATTGTGAGCAGAGGCATGAAAAAGACACGATAACCCAGCTAAGGTGCTCCAAGAGGGAAAGCAGTAAATCCACAGGAAAATACCAACAAAACAGATGTTGTAAAAGGAATTAATTATCTTTTCATGCACCTGAAACTAAGCACTTAGGCCAGGTTTCTGCCTGCCATCCAGTTTAACACTACAGAAGGTATTTTTGTGTTACAAAGAGCAGCTCTGCTGCTGATCCTGAATTCTACACTCCTATTTGGATAAAAATAGCAGGGGTTTAAGGATTGGGAAAAAAAAAAAAAAGTTAATCAAGTTTAAAGGCAACTACAAGGATCAGTATAACCCTCAACATGGTTTTAATATTTAAATCTACACCATGGTCCATAATCTTGCAAAGTAATTCCTGTAAGGAGGACACAGTCATGTAGGTAAATGTGTCTAAGAGAAGACCTGAAAACCCACTTTATCACTGGGATCACAGGTATCTTTTGGAAGAGGAGAAAGAAAAAATAAACAGAAAGCCTCTTCCATCCGCCAAAAGAAGTTTAAAATTATGGAATGCACTTAACTTGGGAATGCACTTGAGCTAACCTTAAGAATTCAGGAAAGAACTGTGTGCAGAGTGCACACAGCTTTGAAGACACCCAGCCAAAGTGCACCGGTCCAAGAGTATATTCCACACCAGCAAGCACAGAGCTGCTGAACCAAGGACTGTGACAAGCAACGTGACCAACAGCTACACACCCTCACGGCCAGCCAGTTTTCCACCCCTCCATCCCCATCACCGGGCAGGACAGCCGCAGCGGCCTCAGGGTCAGTGAAGAACACCACGGCCAGGCTTCCACACACAACAAATATTTTGGAGCCACCTCACTTCTGACATCCTCGGGAGCCCCTCCTTGGGGATCACACAGCCGGCAGGCGGGAGGGGATCGAAGCCAGGCTTGACACTTGGCTGTGGAACAAGGAGCGGGGGCAAGACGCCCCTGCCTCCCTCAGAGCTCCCTCAGGGCCCCCTCAGGGCTCCCTCAGAGCTCCCTCAGGGCTCCATCAGGGCTCCCTCAGGGCTCCCTCAGGGCTCCTTCAGGGCTCCATCAGGGCTCCATCAGGCTCCCTCAGGGCTCCCTCAGGGCTCCCTCAGGGCTCCATCAGGGCTCCATCAGGGCTCCATCAGGGCTCCATCAGGGCTCCATCAGGGCTCCCTCAGGGCTCCCTCAGAGCTCCATCAGGGCTCCTTCAGCGGGGCTGAGCCGGCTCCGGCCCGCGGCACCCGGGCACCGGCAACACCCGGTGCGGAGGCCGCGGGGGCTCCGGCGGCAGCCGCGGAGCCGCGGAGGGGCCGAGCGGCCCCGGTGCCCGCCGGCAGCCGCGGCCCCCGCCCCGCCGTGACCTTCATGCCGCCCCCACGGCCGCCGCGGCCCTCACGGCGCTCCCCGCTCCTTCCCTCCCTCCCTCTCCGCGGCCGCAGTGCGGGGCCAGGCCGGGCCGCCCACCCGCGGCCGCCGCCGCGCCAGGCTCCGGGCGCGCACCGGCCCGGCTCAAGGGATGGGGGAGCTCCCCGCACTCACTATTCCTTGATGAGCACCATGGCGGCGCCGCCGCGCGCCTCCCGCCCGGGCCAGCGCCGCTGAAGGTGACAGGAGGCGCGTCCCGGAGCCGCTGCGCGGGATGGAGCGAGCCGAGCCGAGCCGAGCCGAGCCGAGCCGCGCCGCACCGGGACGGGGGGGCCGGGCCGGCGGGGGGGGCCGGGGCGGTTCGTCTCTGCGGCAACGGCTGCGTCAGCTCCGCGCCGCGCGCGGGGCGGGGCGGGGCCCGCCCGGCTGTTCCCGCCCCCCGGCCTCCCTCACGGGTTTCTGCCTGGGTCGGCGCTGACGTTTTAAATTAAAACGCCTGGGTTTTTGGTGTTTGGGGTTTGTTTTTTTTTTTAGGTTCTGTCATGACGTGTAAGCCGCGCGGTGCTGTTTCAGCTTCAAGGCTGGGCTTGCCAGAGCAGTGCCGCAGTCTTCCCAGCTGTGCCGCTGGCAGGGTTCTCCTGGCAAGCGCTCGGGTTGTTCTGGATCAACTGAACAACTCACTTTAAACTACAGCTTTAGGTTCTGTCAAGAGGTGTAAACTGCATGGTTGTTACTTGTTTCAGCCCGGGACTGGGGTTCCCGAGCAGTCCGCCTGCAGTGCTCCCAGAAGTCTCCCTCCTGCCACCAGCAGGTTCTCCATAAATCACAGAATGGTTTGGTTTAGGAGAGACCCCAAAGACCCAAAATCTTGTTCCACCCCCTGCCATGGGCAGGGACCCCTTCCACTAGCCCAGGTTGCTGCAAGCCCTGTCCAACCCGACCTTGGACATTTCAGGGATGGGGCAGCCACAGCTTCTCTGGGCTCCCTGTGCAAGAGCCTCCCCACCCTCACAGAGAAGAATTTCTTCCCAATATCTAACCTAAATTTCCTTTCTTCCAGTCTGAACCCATTACAAGGATTGTCCTATCACTACAGTGCCTGATGAAGAGTCCCTTTCTGGCTTGCAGCTCCTTCAGATACTGTGTGTGCTGTGTGGTCTCCACACAACCTTCTCTTCCCCACGCTGAACTGACCCAAATTTCCCAGCCTGTCTCAATAGGGGACACGCTCCAGTATTTTTGTCAACTTTGTGGCCCCCCTCTTTTGGGAGGGTGGGGAAGGGGAATGACGAGTGCCCAGGGTATTAACGCAAATAGCCAGGGGATAAGTCAGTGCTACAGTCAGACAGGGTGAGTGGCTTCAGGTTATGGGCTTCACCTTGCCACTAGGTCATGATTTATGGCATTTTCAATGGTTGTCATTATTGGATTGGAAAAGTAAACCACCACAGATTTAGCATCACCAAGCCAAGGCATGGATAACCGAGACGTGCAGCTTTGCTCTTGACACCTGTGATCCCTTCTAAGGCCACACTCTTCATTTGTCACTGTTTGACAGCAGTTCACACTGTACAGCTGAGCTCAATCTCATTCTCAACCTGCCACCTACAGGGGTTGGGGTTTTTTCTCAGAGATTAAACTCATTTAGAGAAGAAAAAATTAATTGGCAGTGGCTCTTAGCTCCTAACCTAGAGAAGAGTCAAGGAAATATTCAACCTGGGTCCTGCCCTTTGGCAGATGCCACCCTATAAAGCATTCATGGTTCCATAACCTCATTAGGAAGCAACCAATGCTTTTATTATGTTCACCCTCAGAAGGAAAACTAATGATTAACTTATTATCACTTTATTTTGAGATAGTACTGCAAGAGTGCACATCACCTTACAAACACAGAGAAGATGACACAGGCCTGCCCCGAGGAGTTACAATTCCACTTCGGCAAACGCTACAAAAAAATTGTGTGGACAGGAAAAGGTGGGAGAGGTAATGCTGGCAGGTTAAAGAGTGGGTTTTCTGAAAGAGGGGATTGTCTCCAGAATAAAAAGCAGGTGACAGAGGTCAGGCACAAGGAAGTGACAAACAGCAGTAGGATGACAACGTGGAGCACAGGACACCTGGCAAAAACAGATTGCACAGAGACAGGCTGGCAGCACACGGAGGAAAACAAGGACCTGTGGGCTTTATAATTAACATGTAAGATTGCAGCTACATAACACATCATTGTTTCAGCTATTCCAGAGAAGATAACATTGTGAATCAGAAGTGGCCTTTTTTTTAAATTAAAAAACCCAAAAAACAAAACCCAAACCAGTCTATTCCCAACAGGAATCTGTTGTAGTGTAATACTATTTTCCATTATGAGCACTTTGCACTTTTAAACTGGGGTGTAGGGAATACCAAAAAGCTCTGCAGATGCAGAAAAAAAAATCAGAGGTGAAAAAAAAGAGTAGCAAATACGTGTAGTTTACAGATTTTATTCCTTTTACCCTACAGTATCTGCTTTGAATTTTGTAGCATATTTTCCAAATTCATCAGCCTGTCAAGAGGGAAATCTCCTACTTGAAAACATTTTCGTGATTTACGGACTTATTTAAAATCTCATTATCCTGCAATTTTCCTTTGCAGACAGAGCATGAAGAGGCCAGGCTTCGCTGTGGGAGTTGAACATTTCAGTTGCTGTAGCAGCATTGCAGTTAAGTTGGTGTCTCAGCAAGATTTGCCCCCTTTTTTTTCCCAGACATCTGTGTCCAGTTTCATCTCAAGGATCCAGATATAGCTTTACTCAGTGACTGTCATAGTGTAAGTGTCCTATTAAGCAGAACAGCACAGATTTTCTCTGCTACTTCTGACATTGTGTCATTGCATTAGTGCTATAAAGGCTGTGTCAACAGGGCTTAGGTTCTGACAGATTAGTGAAAGCAAAAAGCTGTCACCCTCCCTTCCCCACTCTGTGAATTCAATTTCATTTTAATACAAATGCAGATTAAATGCATGTGAGAGGCTGTAGAGCCTGGGAGCAGTGTCTCCAGAAGGTGCAATTGCTTTACACAGCAACACCTTTGGCTCTGAGGTACTCACAGATCAGGTTTCTGCTTCCTTACATTCAGCTGGGGTTGCTTCCATGGAGCTCCTTCCCATGGCCACCCTCCCTGCACTTCCCATATGGATCAGGGTAAGGAGGTACAAAGGACACAAAAAACCCCAAGTCCTACAAATTCATCATTTAGGATTTATGAGAGCAGTTCAACACATTGACCTATATCTGAGTTCCAAATGCATTATTGATGCTAACTGCTGTGACTCTCTACTCTTTGGTAGCCCATTTATTTTTCCCACAAGGTGGCTCATGCACACCAGGCATCGTCTTGGTCCTGAAACACTCAGCTGGGAAGCAGCAGTGCTGTTTTCCACTCCAAGTGTATATAATCCACAATTCTATTTCCTTAAGCATCAGAGGACAAGGCAAACTGCCCCTGATCAACCCCACGTGACAAAACCATCCCAGCTGTGTTTCTGCTGTGCAAGACAATGTTCAGAACAATCTGAAGGCAGAGTATTGCCCTCCACTGCCCCCACTGCTGCAGGAGGTGCAGCTCTGAAGCAGTTATGCCACAATCAGTAGAGTGTTTGCACATCTTGCATGCAGGTGCAGGTTTTTGATAGATAAATGAGACTGAAATTAGTTTGGTTCACAACTGTCAAAATAAATTTCACCCCATTAGATCAGACCAGTGTTTCACTTTAGCCCAGCGTGTTTTCTCCAGCTTTGGCCAATTCTTACAAGACAGAACATGCAGACAAGAATCTTTCCTTGGTATAACTTCCTTATTTACAGCAACTTAAAATCTCCCTGAGTTAGTGGATGCACCAGACCATTGTTTAACCAGCCTCTTCTTTTAAAACATGGACACTTCTGTTCCCCACTACATTCTGCAGCAAAGCATTCCAGTTTGACTTTGCATGGCCCCAGAACATGATCCCATTTGTCTGTTCAACCCTGAACAGCTAAAAGCTCACTCTGTACCCACCAGGACATGAGCTCTCCTTGCAGCTGACCAGCAGCCTCTGACCACCCTGGCACATCAGCAGAGACATTAAGCACACACATTCACCAGTTTAGCAGATGAAACTGGATTTGAAGAGAGCCCTAATAAAGGGCAGGAACTGCAGTAGGGAGGTAGATGGCAGAAATAAAACTGTGTTCTTTGAAGTATGTGCAGGTAAATTAAATGGCAGCATGATCTCCACTAAGACTTCATGAAAATATACCACTCTCTATTCCACTATTTTGCTGAGACATTTGTAACAGGCATTTAAGTGACATAAGAGTGGAAGAAATCACATTCAATTCTGAAACTGAGGTGGGAATAATGCTGGCTAGCACACAAAACACCAAGTCTGCTTTAGGACACTGAGACTATGGATGGAGGCTCACACACCTGATACTTAATCTGTCATTGTCATGTCATGAGTATCTCTGAGCAGGAACAGGACTCTTCTCAAAATATTTAGAAGTATTGTAATATAAAATGCAGAAATCTGCAGAAAGCCCTCTGGTTGTACCACTGCTGGTGTGTCTCTGAACACGTACTTGAGACAAGACAGGTGACCAGCAAAATGAATCAAAACTCTGCCTTCTTAATTATTGCTCAAAAAAAGATGGAAAGCTCACTAAATCATCACCAAAACACAAAAAGTTCCAGAAGAATACAGTGTTGACAACAGGCAGTAAAACTGCCTTGAAACAAACACATTTAATAAAGGCAACACATTAAAAAAAAAAAAAAATCACAGATGTGTAAAGTCCTCAAGTGGTGAATCCTTCTGAAACAGCGGCTGAAGACTGGAAGGTAGCAGGGAGTGCGGAGCAGCACGACTGGAGAGGGCGCTGGCGGCGCACGGAGCGCGGCCCCGCCGGCACCGGGACCCGCGGGGCTCCGCAGCAGAGCCCAGCCCTGCCCGGGCTGAGCATCTGCCTCCTCCAAACCCCCAAGGAGCTCACAGCCGGCTCAGCTGCCAGGTCATTTGTCACAGGAAGGTCGCAGCACGGTGTTTCTTGTACTTTTCCAACCAACGTTGAATGTCTGATCCCCTGCCACGTTTGCAGTAAAACACCACCATAGGTCTCCTTAATTGTTTTATTTCTGCCCCAACCTTCCCGCAGCCACCAGCTCAGCCCAGTGCAGTCGTGCCTGCACCCACCGGGGATGCTCATCCTCACCCCTGCACAGCCCTGCTCCCAGCAGCTTAACACAGGGCTACAGAGCCTGAGCTACCGACCTCAACAAGAAGGTTAAGGGCAGAAAAGTCTGCTTCAGACAAGGAAAACCTCTATAAAAATAAACAGGTTAAAAATTCCCTTTGTATTCCCTCCCTGGTGTGAACAGGCCTGGGGCACCTTTACCCACCATATTGCTCTGACAGTCAGCTTCACCTTACAATCACCAGGTGCTCTGTCCAGACAGAGCACCAGCATTGTAGAAGGCTCCTCGAACAGCCAAACTGGCAGCATTTTGGTCAGTCACAGTAACCTGGTGTTCAGCAGCTTGGTGGCCATTATCATAGCAAGGTAAATAAGCTATGGCTAAAGGAAAAATGGTATCACCACATCAACCTGCCATATGTCCACAGGATCCAGTTCCAGACACAAAGGAGTGTTCTGCACTCCTGGTTCTTTCCACCAGCAGGTCAGCTCACAGCACTTGAACACCAAGGTATCTGAAGCCCCAGAACTCAGCCTCAAGAAGCTTCTCCACTTTACTGAACACACATTGCTGCTCCCCTCCCAGGGGCATGTCTGGGGGCAAGGAGAGGCAAAAGGCAACAAAGTCTCAAAGCACTTCATCGGTAAACAAGATCCAATTCTTATCTCAGAGGCTCCAGGACTGCAGACAGTTTAAAACACGTACAGGTGAGTTTGTGAACCGGGAAGAAGAGGAATTCCAGGCCTCCCAAGGCTTGGTCTAGGACCAGCAGTCCACTATGGGCTCTTCATTTCAGTGTGGAAGGCAGATCCATTGCTCACAGTCTGTGTCATTTGCAGTAATAAAGGGTTTGGGAGCTGTCAGTGCTAGCAGCCAACATTTAGCAAAACACTGAAGCTGTGCTCATACACATAGGAATAAAAACCCCTTCCCTGCCTCAGAAACAGGGATATGTCTGCAGAGACAGTAAAACCACTGGTTCCAGCTAAACATCAAGCAGAAAGACCATTATGAAGCCTTGGGGAGGGAGGACAGTGCAGCTTGCATCCGAGACTGTGTCAGCCAAGTTTGGGGGAAGAAGGGGAGAAAACAGACTGCAGTGTGTTACATTTGCAAACTCAAATTATGGTCTGTCTTCCCTCTTCCCCATCCCTCTATTCCTTCTCTCCCCAGTTTCCCATGCAAACTCTCTGCTGCTGGAGAGTGTGATCAGGGGATAATTTAAGACACAATAGCTGTGTGGCCTTTATAAAAAGGAAAAGTGTCCCGTGTTTTGGAATAAGGAGTGGGAAGTCTCCTCCTGCCATATATCTGAGGAAATCTCAGTCATGATGTCCAGCCCTCACTCCAGTGATGAGCAAAGACTGGCAGAGCCAGGGGAGAAAAGTCCTGGCTTACACCACAGGTAGAACCCACAGATGTGGTAGGAACTTGTACAGGGGAGGTTGTACATGAAGCACCAGTTTAAACAAAGGCTTCCTCAGTGGGAGTGCCATTGATTTTGAAGAAAAGTTTGGCATCTTCCATCTTCTGCTTTTTTTCTCTCTCTAGCCTGCGCCTGTAGCAGACCAGGTAGATTGGGAGGCAGAAACCCAGGAGGCTCAGACCAAGCAAGCCAACATTCACCTGCAGGAGGAAAGCAAACCAAAATTAGGCTGGTTAGGAGAGGACAACAACCCAGTCACGCATGCAGCCGTGTCAGAGCCCAGCCCACATCAGCCAGCTGTGGCAAACCAGGAGACGCCCTGCTCCGTGTGCTGGCAACGTCCTCCACTGTTTTCATATTTACACTCCCGTGCCCAGAGAACCTTGTTTGTGTGTACAAGCTAAATGCTGCAAGAGTTTGTCACTCTGGATTATGGCTGTGGGAGTCTTGCTCCACAGAACAGGCAAGGGCTGTTGGAGCTGCAGGTGTTTCACACCGAGTTTGCTGACTGAGGAGCAACAGGCATGGGCACATGTAGCCTAGAGACCAGAATTCTCCCCAGCATTACCCATGTCACGATTTTATTGAGCTGCCCAGACTCTCAGCAAGACACCACATTAGCCCTGCCTTCAACAGCCATTTGGGTTTTTGGACATTAGCATCAGCAGTCCAAAATTTACTGGTAATTGGAGCTTGTAGCTGTCAAGCAGCACAGTGTTTTTCCTCAATTTTGAGGTCTGCTCACACTCACCCATTTTTACCTGACAGATTCTGACTCACCACATAAACTGTTAGTGGAAAGCATTCCCTTCATCCCTTTCCATTCACTACAAAGTTTACTGGCTTTCCTGCCCAGGGAGTCATTACTCACACAGGGAAAGGTCTCCTGGACAGCACCAAGGTAACAGCAAACTGAGGGACATGTAAAATTACGGCTGTTTTTAACCTTGGTCCGTGCACAGGAGTCCTTAAATGAGCCAAAAATCATCTTAACCCCCGAGCTTTCACATCAAAACTGAGAAGAACTTGCCCAGAGGGGGTCTCCTTTCAAAGGTCCTGTCAGTGCCATGAAGAGGGGCTGCTGCAGGAGGGCAAAGAGGGCACTGATCAACGACTGCAGCCCTGTCAAGCTGCCAAACTGAGTCGAGGGGTATCTGTCAACAAAGAAAGCAACAGCATTATTATTATGTGTCACCTTGACTGTTCATATCACCCAGGTCAGATTACATTCCCAGTCCAGTAAGAACAAAGACCAACGTGAGAGCACAGTCCCAAGACAGGCATAATGTGCAGAACTGTCTCCTGCACTGTGTAACTGCCCCTTTTTACAGGGTATTTACAAACATCCTGTGGTGTCACACTGCTCTCAAGAGCAGAATGGAACTGCTGCCAAGGCTGGAGCCTTCTTCTTCAGATTATTCTCATCCTGAGCTCTCAGACTTCAGTAATATCAGCTCCAGCACTTGTTTTGTTTTGCAGCTCTGCTGTGGGCAAGTGGAAGTGCTTATACAGCTCCTGTTTCTATTGCACAGGGAGCAGAGTGTGGATATTTACAACTTAAAAGCAGGGCTTTTTTATCCAGATGACAACACTGGTGGCTGAGCTATCATCTTCATCTGGTCATAACAATTTGCTCCCTTTGGAGGTGAGTGAAACCTGTACAACAGGTTAGTGTTTTCCTTTTTAGAGGACAAGTCTGATCCTATGTCAAACTAAACAACACTGTTGACTGGCAAGTGCTGGTATCAGATAATATTAATGGAAAAATAAATTTCAGGAATCATCTAACATGTCTTTCCATGACTGAGCAGTATTTAAGAGTCAGGTTAAACTAAACTTGGAAAGAAAGAAGCAAATCAAAACCTTCAAATATTCAAAAAAGTCATTTTCAAAGCAAAAACACCTCAGCTCCAGGAAGAGTTGCAATGGTGAAATAGGATTAGTTTACAAGATGATAGGTACTGCAACATACATTTATTTACCTTGCCCAAAACAAAAATATTTTGCTTCCGGCTGCCAGGGAACCAAAAGTTTATACATTTCTGAAGAAGAGCCTTAGATGTGTTCTCTAGCCTAGATTCCCCAGACATGGGGATCTAAGTCTTTGACAGAAAGAGTCTGTGGAGCTGTGGACTCTCCATCCGTGGAGATATCCAAATAACATCAGTTGCACTCCTGGACCACCTGTACTAGCTAGCCTTGATCTTGAGAGGTCCCTTCCCACCTCAACAAATCTGATGCCCTGAAAGAGAACAGCTCCCCTTTGTTCCTCTGTCCTACCTCTCAGCACTGAGGGACAGATCTGTTTTCAAGACCAAAAACATTGCTTAACGAGGAAGAGAGTATTTAGATTCAACTATTGATAACTTGCTAAGTTGGAAACAGGATGGATGATCTGTCCTGGGAAAGGGAGGAGGCATCACTAATGCTATCTTGAGCAATGTTTTACCAATGTCAACTTCAGAGGAGAGCAGCAGCAATGTTTTCAGTCACGTTAATGTTTTACCTGGGCACATGCACATCTGCTCATTGCAAGACAAAAAAAGCCTTGAGTTTTTACTATATAACCTGTGTGTCAATAGTTCAGTCTCACACATAACTGTTCCTGTCTCTGTTGCTAAACAAGGAAAGCAATGGGATTTCAGTCCAGCTATTGTCATGTCTAGAGGTAACTGAGGAAACAAGTTGCATCATTTTTCCCCTCTGACCATGAAGACCTCACTCCTGATCTCCCTCTCCCCTGGACAGCCCACATCCCAAACCAGTTTATCTGGCCAGCCACATCTTACAGGGAACCAGAGACTTACACAGCTGCATAGAGGCCTCCCACAGCTGAGTGGATGAATCCTCTCACAATTGTGTGCAAAATGAAGGACAGAATCTGAAAAAAAAAAAACAAACAGAATAATGTCACACCCTAGACACCCACTCAGGTGTGCCAGACCCCAACACCAGCCATTCCTAAAAGCTGCTCTTCTAAGGTAGGATTGGGAAACCCAGATCCAAAACCTGAAATATCAGCATGAGGGAAGAAATTTACACTTGTCTCCAGGCACTGCTTTTCCTTACATTGCACACACACAAGACCTCTCTCATTTGTAGGTGGCACAGCTGCAAGGACGTGTCCCCAGCAACCCCTGGCCAGGATCACAATGCTTTTCCATGGCCACCATTTAGTTAATTTTCCACAAGTTATTGCAGACAACACGTAAGTATGAGCAAACTGCAGCTGTTTGCCTACATCATCAAGGCATGTTTAAGTATAGCATAAAATCACTAAACTCCTCTGCCAAAAATAGGTGGTGCCACAGAATAAATATTTTAACAGGTTTATAATCCCACAGGCACCATTGGGCACAGCATTTGATGCAGGAAAAGCTGCTGTACACATCACTGTGTTATGCTTCTTGCTGCAAGTTTTTCCAACCTTCAGCAGCTTAAATCAAGTCCAGTTTAAATGTGCAGGCACTGCTGAGAGGATCTTCATGGGCAAGAATTTGTTGTCACACAGGCCAGCTGCAGAAACTTTTAAGTGCAAATAAATTCTGAATCAACTGGCATTTTAACTATAGCTGCTTGTTCAGGTTTTCCCAAGAGATGTAAACTGCACAGTGTTATTTGTTTCTGGCCTAAAAGTGGGGTTTGCAAAGCAGGATGGAAGTTTCCCAGCAGTGCCAGTCCCAGCCCTCCTGCCACCACCAGCAGGTTTTCCTGGCACTGTGCTGTCACTCTGCCAGCACCCCACCCATTTCACCTACTCACCTGCAAGGGTAGATTAGGAATAAGACAGGTGATTCCAAATCCAACCAGCAGGAAGTTGGTGAATACAAAGGCATTGGTGGCGTTGGTGATTTTCTGGATCTGACGGTCACGCTTTTTCTTTTTCTTGTCACCTCTGGAAGGACAGCAAAACCTGGGTTACAAACACTTCCAGCAGCTGCTGGGACTCACAGCAAGATTCTCTACACATCACATCAACTATCTACACCAGTTTGGTTACAGATCTGCCTATGGAGGTGCTGGGATCTCCACCAGTGGAAGCTGAGGAACATCTGGGTAATTATTTCAGTGCTGTTACTCTTACTCTGAGGCTAGGAGGGAAGTCTGAGCCTCTCCTGCTACAACTTAAATTTGCTCTTCTCGACTGATCTTAGTGGACATGGAAGATAGTCTGCTCCTTTCCTCTGCAATTATCAAGTCTTCCTTCAGGCTTTCTTTTCTATACTGAAGAGCCAATATTCTTTTCAGTCTTTCATCCCACAGCACACAAGGCAGAGCAGAGGGGCCCTGCCAGGTGGCTGCATGTCCCGTGTGGCGCACACTACGCACTGCTCAGCGTTGCTCTCCTCATTCTCTTCTGAGCCATCATCACACTCTTTCATTCTCCAGTCCATGATGTATCCGATCACAGGCGCTGTCAGCAGGCACAGCAGCTGCAGGACCCCAAAAATGGAAGTGTAGAAAGCCACTGCAGGGGAAAAAAAAAATTAAAAATAGTTTTCAGTCCAAGAGATAGAAAAAAATATGAAAAAAGCCTTCCCATTGATCACTTCTCTTATTAAAAGCCCAGTCATTCATCAGCCTTCCAGACACTAAATGGACATGCTGGGCACACCTTCTTCAGCTATTCCTGCACTGGAATTCTCTGGGCAGGAGCAGGTAGGGCTCCAAAAATGGGGACACAGCACCCACTAAGTATCAGTGAGGTTTATTCTGGGCAGGACCAGCAGGAAAAGTTTTTATAAGCTTTGTGTGCTGCACAGCCAGGCCTGCTTTAGTCATCTCCTCTCCTGGCTTGCTGGGAGCTGCAGCTACAGCTTCTCCAGCTGGGATGCTCCAGTGAGGACAATCAGGCTGGGAAGGTGAGGACCAACCCAGTTTGTGCTGAATGGACAAGTTTGGAAGAAAGGGGACAGGAGATTAACATCTAAAAATAACAGCCTTTGTGAGCAATTGTTAAAAAGCTCAAAGTGATGAAATTTCGTGCTAACGTTGAGAGAAGTGTCTCCATGGCTTGCTAAGGGAAAGCTGATGCCAGCAGACTCAGAAGAAATTGTCCCCTCCTGTTACTGAGCAGTTCCCCCACCCTGCAAGGCTGTTTTCCACTTCCTCTCGCAGCCCACGTGGTGACTGAGGCACCACACAGAAGGGCTGGTGAGTCATGGTGTGCCACAGCTCTGAAATAAGGATGTAGCTCTGAAACTGCCCATCTCAGCACAGAGCACACGTTACAGCCCTGTAAGCAAAGCAGCTGAAATTTTCATTTGTCCCTCCTGTTCTTAAGCCAGGATTTCCACCAAAATCCACTTGGTAATGGAGAGAACGTTTCCAACAAGCCTCTCTCTCCCAAACAGTTGCAGCAAACCCCAGCAGGGCTGCTCTGCTGTGCCCAAGCATGGCACCTGGTGATCTTTTCCTGGCTCCAGCTGCTGGCAAAGGAGCTGAGAGGAACTTCCAAACTCACATTCATGGCCCCGTTCCTCCCACAAAGGCAAGCCCTGAAGTGACCCCACATCCCCTCTCATTATAGCAACTGCTGCAGCCAAGAGAAACAGGTGGCATCACTCTCTGTGAGCACTGCAGGAGCTGATTTACTGATGTCTGGTTATTTTTTAATAGAGGGTAAGAAGCAAGCCACGCTGTCATGTTTTGCCTCTTTATGCTACCCTGAACACTTAATCTTGGGCTCTAAACAGCAAGGGCAGAGGCCAGCTTGAATTAGGGAGTGAAATTTATGGGGTCAGCAAGGGAAGGGGAGGAAAGACAGTAGCTGCTACAAAACAAGGCCCCCTCAGCTTATATGTCATTCTAAAAAACATTCTTTCCCAAGGAGGAAAAGTAAGAATACCTAGCAAAGGAAGCACACATGGGCACAAGCCTTTACATTCCCTGTTTTAGATGCTTTTCCACTCAAAACTACCCCAAGCAAGCACCTCACACTGTTGAGTTTTCCAGCTCTGATTCTCCCCAAGGTCTCTCAGTATCACATTTGAGAGCAAGGTGACAATTTATGAAGGATGCAGACAAATTTCAGGTTCTAGGCATAACAGGTCTCCTCTCCCCTGCCTTCCTACAACACAATTACAGAGTCATTTACAGAATGAACCCTTAAGCTTCTTCCTCATCTTTTTGGGGGGGTTTCAGCAGATAAGTAGCCACAGGCTGACTGCTCTCTCCACCTTTTGGTTTCCTGACAGGTCTAAGTCACCAAAACCTGCACAGAAAGAACTTTCAAGGACATTGTGCCCCACTGCAATTAAATACTTCACTACTTATCTGCATGATTTCCCCCACATCCTTCTCTCCTGTTGTAATCCCAGGAATATTTAACTTTTGAGCACAACACTTGCAGGGTTTGACTCAGCTCTCCTCTTCCCTCCCCCAGTGCTCCCAAGGGCAGCTGCAGGTGGAGAGAGATCTCAGGGCAAACCCCACCCAAGAGAATAAATGCAGGAATCACGAGGAATGTGAGGGAGCAGCATCCCATCCCCTCCTGATGCACACACAGATTGCATTTCTGGAGAGCTGCACGTGCCTTGGAACTGCTCTTGCAGCAGAGCCTGACACTGCTGAGACCAGACAATACCACTGTTTTGCTGATGCCATGGAAACACCAAGACAGAGACTGCACTGCAATGAGCCCAGGCTACATTCAGGGGGAGGAAGGGAAAAAATAAGAAGAAATCTTAAAGGTGGCATAGAAAAATTGCAGTATACCCAAGGGGCACAATCTCTGTTTTAGCAGAGAGCTTGATCTAAGCAGAATTGGCAGCTTATGTAGTTAATGTTAATTCTGAAATTCCAAGGAGGGGAGGAGAAGGAAAGAAATTAAAATTAAATTAGTACAGCAAGCCAGGGTAAAAATAAATAATAATTTTTTAAAAAGCAGTGTCAGAGTTACGAGGTAAGCAGAAAAGGAAGCAGTGTTGGGAAAGGTAGGCAGTGTGAAGTTTGTCCTGTTGTGCTGTTTAATGCCTAAGCTGGCTCCTGAGCCAGGAGATAAAGAGCTGAATGCTGCAGGCTGTCAGAGGCTCAAAAAACAAAGCAATTCAGGGAATGCCAGGGCACTTGGAGTTTCCTGAGTTTCCTTCCCTCCCCCAAAGCTCACTCCTGCTTTCAGAGGAGTGCCTCTTGATTTATCAGCTTCATGCAATCCAGATTTAACAAGTTCAAACTGGATCTTACTACAAAGGACAAAAACAAAACCAAAAAAAGGCTAAGTCCTGTTTTGCAATCCTGGGTATTTTTGACAGTAAACTAATGTACTTTTTCCTGTTTGCTCCATGAACTTCATCAAAACTATAAATGCAGGGAGTCCAGCACAGGGAGCAGCCCTGAGCCTCCCCAGCACCCACCAAGCTGAACAAAAAACCAGCTCTGACTTCACTTCTCCCCCCCGGGTGCTGGGCTGAGGCACAGAGTCCAAGCATTACTCATGAGAGTCAGCTGCTCTGCATTCTCTGCTTGCTTGGGATAACAAGCAAATACCTGATGAAATAGGTTTTCCAGTTAAAATAAAAATCAGCAGCCCACCCCCAGGGGTTACTTGCAGGAGCCCATGTGGGGAAATAGCATGGGGTAGTATCTGACAGACACAGGGTTAAAATTAGCTTGACATTCAAGAACCCACCTCACTGCCCCTCTGTGCTGGGCTGCTTCCAGCCCTTCCCTGGACCCTCCCAGCAGCTGTCAGTGCACTTGGACACCATGGATTGCCCTGCTCAGAGTATCTGCTGAGTAATCAGCTGCTCTGCCCTCACTGCCCAAGTGTGGCTCAGCTCCCAGCCCCAAGGAAGCAGGTAAAGGTGCTCAGAGGTTCCCCTACCTTGACTTTCATCTCCAGACAGAAACTCCAGGATGGTGTTCATGGCTCCCATGTAGAAGATGAGCCTCAGCTGAGTGACACACATGGTGATGAGGCTGAGCAGCAGGATGGGACTGAAGACACTCTTCATGAAGGAGGGAGTAGCTGCAGAAGGAATAACAGAGCCTCTGAAGAAGGCAGCACACCCTGGCAAACATTTAGTTTCCCTCTGGCCTAGTAAGGCCTCTCCTGGCTAGAAGTGCCAGTGGCAGCTCCAAGGAGCTCACCTGGTGCCTCACAAACTCCCATCATCATCAACAGCTGCAGATGCTTGGAGTTTGGCTACCAGTGACTGGGGCAAGGCAGCAGGAAAGAAGGCTGCCCTGATTGGGTGGACTAGGACAAAAAGAAGCCCCTCAAACCATTTGCTTTCACCATCAAGGCCAGGCTGGAGGGGGTTTTGAGCAATGTGTTCTGGTGGAAGGGGTGGAATGAAATGATCTTTAAGGTTCCTTCCAGGTCAAACCATCCTACGATGCCCCAGAGTAAGGAAGGCTTGGTCATGATGGCGACAATCCACCTAAGAGCCAGCAGTGACCAGCTGCCCTGTCCCCCTGCAGCCACACCATGTGCTGTCCCCACCACTGGCTACACCACTTGTATTCAGGGAAGGACACAAGGACAGGATTCCTTACATAACTCCTGCTCCAGTCCTGGTGGCTGGCACCAGGCCCTGGCAACACCTGGATCACACATTGCTCCCTTCCAAACAGGTCTGGGGCAGAGCAGGGAGGCCAAAGAGCTGTGCCAGCACCCTGGGGCACCCCAGAACCACACCTGCACTGTCAGGCTGGCACTTCACTTCCAGGTCCACTGTAGACAGACAGAGCTTGTTGTTCTCCTGCAGAGCTGCTGGCTCCTTGGGGCCCTTCATGGAGCTCCCCACACTGAGACGGCGCCCCACGGTCGTCACTTGCTTGTAGAACTGCTTCCCAGTGATTTTGTGGTCAAATCCCAGCCAGCTGAACTTTATTTTCACCCTGTTGGGTTGCAAAGAGCGTGAGAGCTGCAACACAGGGTGAGGAGTCAGAGGCAGCAACGTTGCAGGAGTCAGAAAGGCTATTTGTGGATTTAAGGCACTGGTTTCCATTACAGACCCACAAATGGTTTTGATCCAGAGCACACTGAGATACTTTCCCTGAGCCAACGTGGCATAAATCAATATAAAAATACTTATGGCTAGGAACAGATCATTTTTCCTTTGTAATTCCCACAGTTTGGAAAGTCCTACAGGTAATCACATGCTAGTGGCAGGCAGAAATGCTCAGCCTAAGAGGTGGCAGCAATAAACAACATGCAAGGGGTTCCCTGTCTACTCCTCTAAATTCTTTGTGCCAGCTTTTCCCAGAGGATTAGGAATGGGATTAGCCCTGGAGACTTACGAGTAGTCCATGTCTTCTGGTCCTGGGAAAGGCTCCAGGGGCCAGTTGAAGAAGCAGTTGAGGAAAACGAGTCCTGCACAGCTTGCCCAGACCAGCAGGATAAGGATGAAGGAGACCCCAAAGTCATATATAACCTGGGAATCACAAGGGAATATGGGTTTGGCTACAGGAGCAGAAAGAGGCTTCAATATTCTTGGAATGAGGTCTGAGAGAAGCAGGGAAAGAACATCATGATACACTTAAAATGGGTTGAACTCAAGTGGTACAAAAAACAATTTTGTGACAAGAACTTTCTTGGAAAACCAGCAGGAATTTCCCTGCACACCTGAGATTGCAATGAAACATCCCTGGTTCAGAACCAGGTGATCTATCCAGGCAGCCCAGGTGACCATCTTGTGTCCCTTCAGTGCCATTTGCCAGCCATAAATTATGTTAAAAGCCAACCATTGGTGACAATCACACAGATAAAATACACATGTATATTTAAAAAAAAATATATATACACACAACTTATAGATTAACAAAGCAATCTTTTCTAAAAAAAAAAAAACTTTAGTTTTTCACTTCTACTTAGCACTTGTAAAGTTTTCTATCTGCTGCATGCTTGAGGTAGTCACTTAGGAAGTCTCTAATAAAGACAGGAACTGAATCTTGCAAATGCACATCCCTAAAAAAGGAACTTCAGCAAATGGTCTCTCTTTCTTGCCACATTACTGTTAAACAGGCCAAGACACCAGCACAACCCCAGCAGTCACAAGCCTTGTTCCCACAGCCTCACCTTGATTCCTGGAAAAGTCACAGCAGAGGAAGCATAGGAGCCAATCATCAGAGCAATGAACGTGGAACGAAGGTCCCCAAACATGTTGGGCAGCTGGGGAGAGAAAGGAAAATCAGTTGAAGCAGTTTGCTGCCAAGGGAATGAGGCTTTCTTGAGGAGATATTGGTATTTAGGATTCATTCTCCTGGATACCAGAATGTGAAGCAGCCAGTTTTACTTAGGCATGACTTAGCTCTTCAAGATATTACTGTGCAGGTTCCTCTGGTGTCTCCAGAGACAGGGAATGTCTACAATCCAAGATTTATGTGCTTACTGACTCTGCTTCTTTCCAGACTGACAGCATATTTTGCATCATTCACCCTTAGCACAGGAGCATTTGCTCCAGCTCTTGTGCTTTCTTTAAAAGTTCCTTACCCCAATCCTTTAGCCACCACTTTTCCTCTCCCACAAACATGTGCCCAAATTCTGTTTATCACCCTCTTTTTAGTCAGGGGTTGTTAGACACAGGCTGCAGTCTTTAACACACCCTGCAACACCTTCAAGTGCCAGCTTTGTTTATGCACCTTGGGTCAGCACCCAAATCCTTTGCAGCAGACCAGAAAGTTCCTGTTGTAACAAGAAGGAACAGAGACAAGCACAAGCAGTGCTGCTGTTTGCATTTCCATTTCTAGCCATCTCCACGGCTCCTTCTGTGGCAGCAGACTCTCTGCTGATCATTTCTGCATCACTGGGATGGTTCAGATGCCTCAGCACACTAACCCAGAGCTAGGTGCAGGGAAGGAATCACAAACACCAGATATCCAAGGATTTGTTGCAGCACAGCTACTGAGCTCTGCAGCAGGCTACACCTGACATTGCTGCTCCTGCCACCCACCTCACTGCACTGCCTGGCCTCCCATCAGGTGTGCTGGCACTGCTGGGAGCAGAGCAGGCTGGCTCTGCAAGGAGCTGTTGGGAAAGCAAAGCTTCAGTAAGCCAGCACAGTTCACAACAACCACTTCTGCCACCTGAACAGCAAAATCACTCCCAGGATGGCTCACCAGCCCCTGTTTCCACTCAAAACCCAAAGGCAGAAACAGCTGGGAGACCTTCCTACTCTCCTGGGTAAGGAAGAACCCCCTGTTTTCCTAAACAACCAGAAGTGAAGAAGTTTCCATCACTCAGTAATGCTGGCCTGGAAACTACAGGGAGAAGCATTGAAATTGTCAGCCTATGGAGAGCTGGGCTGACACCTCCTGAAGCTGGTCAATGGGCAGAGATTCTGCTGCAGGCTGGCACATTTCCCTCCCACCTCCTTTTTTTTGGGTCACTCACTCCCCAAATTCACTTGAGCATCACTACCACGTCAGCCTCAGAGGACCTCAAAGCAGGACACTGCAGATGCCTTCCAGGACCAAAAGCAGGAGCAGCCCTTCCTTCATCTGTGCAAAGAGGCTGCTGAACAAAACGATTCAGAGAATATCAGCCTGAGCAAGCAAGTGCTGCCATCACACTCCCCTTGCACGGCTGAAAAACAAATCCATCTCTCCCAGGAGCAGCATATAAGGCAAGCAAATCTGGCTTGTGTCACGGCGTGTTTACAAGGCAAAAATATTCCTGAGCAGGAGCACTCCGGGACCCATCTGGCTGTTTATCATCCCCGTGCCTCACTGCAGAGCTTCCTATGCACTGCAGGCTGCAGGTCCTCACATAACCCCGGGCTGGGGAGCAGCAGCAGCGATGTGCTGAGCCTGATGCTGCCCCTGAACCCTGGAGGAGGAGGAGAGGAGGCAGGAGAGGCTGCTGCTCTGCAGAGCATCCCCACACCCATCAGGCCGCATGCGGGAGAGCTGCCAGCAGGCTGCTCCCGGGAGCTGCAGACAGGAAACGGCTCAAGGATCCAAAGGTCTGTTAGCAGGCACTGAAAAAGCTCCTCTTGGAAGCACTGGCCTCAATGTACACACTCCCAGAAAGCAGCATCTGCAGAGTGGAATTGCTGAGGGTTGTAAAAAAGGCTGGTCGCTGTCACCAGGATGGGCATTTGCTCTGTCCCAAACACCCCAAACTAAAATAATGTCCAGAAATGACAACAAAGCTGCTGCTCCTGCTGGGGAGCTCAGGGCAGGGCAAGAGCTGCACAAACACAGCTGCTTCTTGGCTCGGGCTGGTTTTCCCCAGAGATCCAGAGTCCACAAAAAGCTTTTTTCATACAGCAGGAAAGGAACTTCCAGGTGGATCCTCCTGCTCTTAGGGCTACTGGAGACACAGAACAGGAAGCCACGACCAGGAGAACCCAAGGCTGCTTCTGCCCTGATTGGGACAGAAGTCCTAGAAAGGCTAAAGATTTCCTCAAATCCAATTTGGCGTCCAGCAAGCAGCTAGATTAAAAAAATTGGACAGAAGAGGTTTAATGTCTTATCCAGCCCAATCAAAGCAGAAACTGCAAACACTGAGCACTTAGAAGGGAGAGAAATGTGGGACTACCTGGAGGGGCAGAGGGGAAATGAAGAGGGAAAAGTCCCTTCAAGAGCAGAATACCTCTGAGGCTGTGCCAGCACTGGCAGGGCCTGTGCAGGTCTCATATTAAGACCAGCTACACAAACAACATGCAATATTTACCAAGTCATTTTTCATGCTGTCTTTATACTAGCAAGCATTGGAAAAAATGAACCACAGAGAAAAAAAAAAAAAAAAAAGGCAATAAAAAACACAAGCCACGGAGCAAGTGAGCTCTGTTTTTCTGCCACCAAAAAGGATCTAATCCTCATTCTGATCTCATCCCCTCAGGCCAGAAGTGACTCCTCCACTAACTTCTGCCCATTCCGGTATGACAGCTCCAATTCTGCAAGACCTATGACGACAGAAACTCTTAAGCCCCTTGTTTAAAGGTCACTAACACTCAATGCAATATTAACTTTATGCCCTGTCACAAAGACACTCAGTGAATGTTGCCACACGTAACTGTTTTTTACTGGAGTCCTTTATTGCAGGTCTGTAATCCTAAACTGATAAATCATTTCCTCTTGCAGATTTTTTTTCCTCATCTTCCCTACAGTGAGTTTATACTAATTTATATTGTTTTCCAGCTTTTCCCTGGAGACATTCCATATACAGAAAACAGCACAGCATTGCTACCAGAGCCTATTTCCCTCTTCTTGCAAGGACTGTTTGAAAGAACAGTAAAAAAAAAAAAAAAATCAAGGCATTGAAAACTAGACTACTGAATCATGGTATTTTTGTTCAATTAAACTTTGTTTTCCCTATTGAGGGTGTATTTGGAAGTTACACAGACACTAAAAATATGCTCTTCAGGAAAGCCTCAAACTGCCCCCTTTGCCCAAAGCATATGGAAACTCCTGTTCCCATTCTCCAGCAAACAAAAGCTCACAGAGCCCTAAGTTTTCCTAATATTTCCAAGCAAAAAAGATTCCCTATACAGCAATGTCCCCCCCTTCTCTGATTAAAGGGGCCTGTTTTCAGCAGAAAATCAGAGCAAAGCAGCTGTAATTCTTTGAAAGGAAAACAGCACAGAGAACAATCTATAAAAGGCTCTTTGTGGTAATTTATCACACATGTTTATTTCTTTGCATGAAATAGCTTCGGAGCAGAACCAGCGCCAGATTCCTGTGTTGCTGTCAGAGCCACCAGCACAGATCTGTTTCCATTTCCAATCTTCACTTACATTGGCCAAGACCAAGTCACGAGGCAGAATCTCCCCTCTGCATTTTAACAACAGGCACAGCCTGACCTTGTTCCCAGAACTGGGAAGCCTTTGCTGGCTGCCCCCTCCTCCCCAAGCCACAGGCCAGGCACCCAGGAGCAGCAGCTTGTTTTGGCTCCACAGCTTGCCATGTGCTTTCATGATACCCTGGGGACTTGTTGCTGGAAAAGGCTTTAAACTCAAGAGGCAAAGCTTTGTGGAACACTGTCCCAGGCTCTAATCCTCTCAGATCCTGTTTATCCCTGACTGAGGGTCCCTGCCACCATGTCCCAGGAGGTGTCAACACCTGACACCCCACAAGCTGGTGGGGACCACGAAGCAGCAACCAAAACCTGCCTGGGGTGGCCGAGGCCCATTGCAGCAGTGGGTCTGACCCATTTCCTGGAGCAGCTCAGGTCACCTGCAGCTGGCAGGAGCAGAGAGTCACCTTGCTGTGACTTGTGCACGCAGCCAGCGCCTGTGGCAGCCAGACCGAGCTGCCCTGGCACCGGGAGGAGCAGGGCTCATCATCTCCTCGGTAATGAACGGCCTTACAAAGGTCTTTTCAGTGTCCCCTCCCGGGCACAAGGCGGAGCACAGCGTGCTCAGGCCACAGCCCATGTCCCTGTGTCCCTCCCTCGCCTGTCCCCAGGGGCCACAGCTGGAAGGAATCCACAAGGCATCACCCTGCGACAGCAGAAGATGGTTCTTGACACACCAAGAGCAGCTTGCAGGCAGAATGGTAAAGCTGTAAGCTGCCAACAACCAAAATGCAGCTGGTTCTAACAGGCAGCAGCACAGCTAGGCAGGTAAAGGAGTGCTTCCCTCCCACTTGAGGCTATTTTTAATTACATTCACACGCCTCAGGTACCAAAATGCCTCTGTGCAGCTGCACAAGCAGCTACACCTGCCTGTGCATTGGAGAAGTGAGGCCTGAAGCCACCCCAGCTCTTTGCAGAACACACTGAGGGGATGGGCTCCACCTGAGGCTTCTGTGGCCTCACAACATCACTGCCTCCTTCAGACCTCCCAAGGCTTGGATCTCTTTTTGGAAGAGCTGACCTTCTTCCTGCTGCTCTTCCTTGGCACTGCAGAACTGGCTCACTAATGAGGGCACTAATAAGTGGCTTTGCTTACTTCTGCTGCTAAAAGCCACAGCACAGAACACCCAATCTATTCCTGCCCTATCCTGCCCTCACTCCTATCATCACCAGTGCTTCTAAAATATCTGTGACCCCTTAATCATCACCCAGAGAGACAATAATCAATACTGGCAGCAGCAGGATGGGAATCCTCTCCCACATGACTGCTCCTCTATTCCTTGCTTTTATTTGAAGCAGGATGACATTTGCCCCACAGTTTCTTGGGGTCACAGCCAAAGCTTCCATGAAGAACACCACATATGAAGGAGAGAGCAACACCTGCACAGAGTTCTGAAAGCTTTGAATATCTGAAAGCAACAGCAGCAGCAAAACCATGGTACACAGAGTGCTCTCTAAAGCCAGCCTCTGCCAAATTTATGTCTCAGGACCTCAGCCAGTGTCTAAGCCCTGTTAATTTAGATGTAACTTTAACAGGAAGTTTTACTTCAGCAGCAAGTTCAAGGTAGTGCAGTCCAAATCTGAAAGTTTTCAACTACAGCTCAGGGAAAAAAAAAAAAAAAATTAAAAATGAGTGCTTCCCAGGCTTGTTTTCTGGGCGACTTTCCACCCAGCCCTGCTTGAGCCACACTGACAACAATCAGGGTAATGAGGCAGAAAATAAAGCAGTTATTTGGAGAATGATACTGCTTCTGCCTCCAGGCAGAAAGAACCCCAAAACGTAGACATCCAGCTGACAGTTGTTGACCAAAGCTTTCCATACAATCCTGAACATATCCAGGGGGCTGTGCACACCCAACAACACAGCATTTCTAAGGAAGCCTGTGAGGGACTCTCACCCTTCTGAAAAGCAAAACCTTTTGTGACCAGGAAGAACTGTGGGGGCGAGATGCACACTGTGCTTGCAGAAAGCTGGTCATACCCAGCTGCAAGGGTTTGTGCCCTGCTGATTCTTCCTGCACTGTGTCAATGCTAAATCCAGTGCAAACACACGTCCAGGCTGTGCCAAGCAGCTGAGCACTGCATGTACAGGCACATTATGAGCCCTAGACAAAAACACTTCCTTTTTTCCCCCCACCTTCACCTGAGATACAAAGGGCAGGTGAAAAAAAAACCGATTAGGGAAAACAAGCTTCAGAATAACAACCAAGGACTCGCTCCCAAGGGTGACTGACCCTTTGTACCAAACACAAACACGTGCTATTCAAGCCACAGGCAGAAGATCCACTTTGTTGCTGCCTGCCAGCCCAGCTCACAGCCCCAGTGAGGGATAGAGCAGTCAGGTAGTAACTCTTCACTTACCGTGAGCGATGTGAAGGTCATGCACATCCCACCAAAGCCATTCAGAGCCAGGGCAATGAATATCAGCACAGACAGAGCTGCAACAATAAAAAACCTGCCCTCAGCTCCCACTGGGGTGCAGAGGGAAAGGAGACAGAGCCCTAAAGGCTTTGGCCCTGACATGTGGAAACCTCTGTGGATCAACACCCTCAGGACATGCCACGCTGCTACTGACCCAGCACCCATGTCCCCAGCCACACAGCCTGGCAGGGACAGGGCTCTCCAAGGCAGCTCAGGAGGGGATGGAAGGGTTCCTTTTCTCTAATGCACAGACTTGCTGATGCAGCTTGTCTGGTGGGTCTCAAAAGGAAGATTTACTTGAGCAAACAATCCAAAGGGTCATCTCACTATCTGCTCTTGAGCAGCCAGCTCCATCTACCTCTGCTAAAAAAATCAATTATACATTGGGTGCTGTTACCTATTTCCCAACCCTGAAGGAGCCAGGAACTCGTTTGGAATTGCTCCTTTACAGGACCTGGCCCTGGCCAAACACAAAACTAAGAGACCTGTGTATCTCAGACGTTTGGCCCTTGCTACACTCTCCACTTGGTGTTGTGAAACACCAGCCCTTCCCAGAGCCACTTGGCTCCCTCAGCCTGAGAGATTGCTTGGCTTGTGACCCCAGTACAGCACTGGGGGGGTGACAGTTTGAACTCTGCTTCCCCAGAAACCCCAAACCAGAGCCCTGCAATGCTCCCAGCTCAGCAGAAAGATGCCAACTTACAGTCTGGGTTACTGGCACCGTACGCAATCAGCACACAGGACACGGCAAAGCAGGCACTGAAAGGGAACCAGAGCCATCAGTTTCCCACAAACAGCCTTACCCACAGTCAATTACAGCTGCTTCCACCTCCTCAGCACCTCACAGGCACTTTCTGTAAGAGGGAGGGAAGCTGGCAATTTGGAAAGAAAAATCCAGGGAAATACCCAAATATTACTGGCAAACAAGTATTACAGGCAAGCCTTGCACAAGGGCTGGGGCAGGAACATTTCCTCCCAGCACTGACACAGCTCTGTCTGGACCCAAATTCCCACTGGTTTTCCAGCACAGTTTTTTCCAGCCCTCACCTCAGGGTGACCAAAGGCAGCAGCAGCAGCCTTTGTCCTGAGCCCCAGCACTCAACTCCTCTCTGGTAGCGTCTGAGTCAGAGACTTGCCCTGTTTTTCCCACTCTGCCCACAGGCCAGTTTGGTTCCTAATCAAGTTCACTGCATTAAAATTGTGACAGTTAAAACAGTGATCCCAAAAGTCACTGATCCCTCTGTGCCATGACAGAAGCAGTTGACAGCCTTGCTGTTTGAGGCAGAAAGCAACACACCACATGGAAAAGAAGGGCCCTGGGAAAGGCAACAGGACATGTTTATCCCTGAGTTAACTCCCCAGCCTGCAAACAATGATGTAACATCTTGGTTTTGTGCCTCTCAGGACATAGCTCCCAGCCCAAGGAGAAAGCTACCCTCCCTGACTCACAAATGACTCCGCTCTTCCTCCAGGCTCCATCTGGACAGGGATCACAGAGCAGCACTGGAGAGCTGAAGTGTGGACATGGAGTCCCAGGCCCTTCCCTTATGGAGCAATTCACTGTGCTGCCTGAAATCACCCCAGAGCTGCTCTGCTGTCCTGTGCAGATCCCAGCCCCATCCCTCAGACACTTCCCAAGGCTGCAGGGAGCCCACAGCACCCAGACAGGGTGGGAAGTGAGCCCTCAGCCCCCTGGAGCCCTGCACACCCACCTGCCCAGCAGCCGCAGCTTGCGGGGGCCGTACTTGTCCATGACAATTCCCAAGGGCAGCGTGATGGCACTGAGCAGGAAGGAGCCAATGGTGAAGGCCAAGTTCAGCATTTCATCCTGGGCGTTGCAGGAAGGCCATTTGTGCTCTGATGCTGTGCTGTTGTCGAGCTCAGAGCTGTTGGTGGTGGTCTCTACATGGGGTGAGAGAGGACAGTGTGTTAGGATCGGATTTAAAATGCTGCAGGAAGGAGGGAAGGGAAAAATCCTGCTGGGCATATGCCCCCCACAGCTCAGTTTTTAGTCTAATCAGTGAGAAATGGAACAGCAGAGCAGCAGAAGGATGAGGGAAACCTGATGTGCAGCGGCTACTGCTGACCTCTTGGTCTAATGCACCCCAACACTGATGAGCTCTGCTTTGAGCAGGAAAAAGCAGCCATGAGACACATATCCCATGAAGCAGCAGGGTAAAAACCTAGGGATAGAGAGTCCTTAATTTATTAAAACAACTATACAGCAATGTCCTGGCAATTACAGGAGACTAAACCCTGCTAAACCCAAAGGGATACAAAAATAAGGTCCTCCTAATCTACAGCTGTCATGTTCTCAGAGATCTTCTCCCTAACAAAACTAACGACAGCTACAGCCAAATCAGTTATTTTGGTTCCAGACACCAGGCTGACAAGGCCTGGCACTGAGCAGCAGCCTGCTCAAATAAAAAGCTTCCTACCCTCACTGCAGGCACCAGGATGAAGAATGGCTTTGCAGCAGCCACCCTGCTTTGACTGCCCTGGCTCTGAAAAATCCTTCCTGGATTTAACTACCCTGTTCCCAGGGGGGCTGGCAGCTCACCTGCCTTCTCAGTTTTTCTAAAGGATTGATGCATCTTTAAGTCCTACCCTGTAATTAGCATTTTCTATTATTTCAAAATGGGTTTAGGTCACACAGATCAATTATATCCCCAGCTTTCTGTTCTTGCCCTTACATGAGGAACTCTGCATGCAAACTCCCACGCTGAACAGAGCCCACGTTGTGTAACCAAGACAGAAACAGGACAGTTCAAAAAAAAAAAAAAAGGAAAGAAGTTCCCTTTTACTGCCTCATGTCAGCTCTTCTCCTGTTACATGCCCATCCCAAGGCTGCTTACAACTCCTCGAGTGAGCTGCGTACCTTCAGACTTCCATTAACTCACAGCTCCAGTGCACTCCAGCTCTCCTCCTCCCAACACTTATCTGGAACCTTTGCTGCTATGACAAAGCACTTGCTCTCTTGCTGCTGCTGCAAGCCAGTGATATAAAACACTCTCCTTCTTATTTAATAATTGATCTGACAAAGTTCAGTAGTAAAGGAGGAACAGAGAGAAGTCACCGACATAACCAGCAGCATGAAGTGAGGCTGGAGATTCCCAGTGAGCCCTGGTTGGTTTAGTTAATTAGCAGGAATCCCTCATGTGCAAGTGGCTTCCCATTCCCTGCTTGCTGTGGCTGGTGGGGGAGAGCAGCTCTGTGCTAGCTCTGGAGGTGGCACAGCCCCACCTTGCACCTCCCTCCCTTCTTCTCAAACCCCAGCTCCTCCACAGTTACTGGTTTCACCCTGGCTCTCCCAGCTGCCCTAAACCACCCTCCCAGCTTTGTGTCCACTGCAAACAAACCTCGCTCCACCTTCCTGCCATCAGGTATCAGCAGGAATTCAGGCACTGATATCTGAGGCCTTGGAGCTGCCTCTGAGCCCTCCCAGCACTCCAGGGAAGGCTGGGGCATTTCTCCCCACTTGCATTGCTCTCATCAGCATCTTTGCTAAGATTGCTTCTAACTGCCTGTGTTCCTTTCTACTGCCATGTGCTCCTGACTGATAACTTAATCTGCCCCTTCTCTTGTCCTGTTAGTCATGGATAGCAAGAGTAAGAAACAAATATCCCCAAAATGTCACGTGTGTCACCAGCAGCATCTGCTCTGCACGGAAGGCAGCACTGCAGCCTGAGGCACCCGAGCCACATCCTTAGAAATCAGTCCTGGACAGAGTTCAGGAGGCTCTCTGCAGTTTTCACCCACAGCATCAAGGCTTTTGGGCTCTCCACAAAGATAAATTCATAGGAAACAGATGTGGGTGAGAGGTGAAACTCGGGAAAACAAGGAGGAGGGGGGGAATTGACAAAGTAGTAGCAGTTTCCCTGTGTCAGCACTCTCCAGAGATAGCTCAGCTGATGAGTGGAAGGAGGGTGGAGGGACACGAACAGTGCAGTGACCTTATAATTTCTGCACGTGTTAAAGCCTCAGTAACCCTCCCCACACAGAGATCTCCAAGCAGAAATACTCAGCCTTTAAAGCTGGAGAATACAAACTCCTCTTCATGTTTTGATGTGTTCACTGCTGCGTGTCCCCAAGGAGCTCGCACAGCACACACCTGCTGGCCCTCCCATGATGAGTGTGCACGAGGTGAGGACACAGCTCAGAAACAGCAAGGAAATTTGCCCCTCTCTGAACACTGGAAGGCTGGGAACGGGACACCAAACTTCACTCCCTGCCTGTACCAACCACCTTGTTTACAGCTGCTGGGTGCCAGCTCCAAGGAGGGGCCAGGCAACAGCGCTATGTGGAAATACAAATTGTTTGTGAAAATAGAAGCAGCCCCTGAGCAACAAGAGAAGATCCACTGAGGCGTAATGGAAACGATTCCAGCAGCCCTTGGCACCCTGACATCCCCTGATCCTTTGAGCCACCTCCATAAATAGAACATTTTGGAAGGGCTGCAGGTGTGTGCTGCAGGCACAAGGTCCAGCCAAGAGCCGACTCATCCGCGAGCACGGATTTGGGTGCCAGCAGCTCGCTGGCACAGGACAGTGAGTGGCAGCACAGGACATGCAGCTAGGAGGGGTTTAATGGGCAGAGAACCTGCCTAACTACTCACCTACCTAATGCACCTGGTTACAGCAAACAGCAGCTTCCCCTCAATCACAGCTCAGATCCAGTTCCAGATCGGTGCGTGCCACACTCCCGGGAAAATCTCCTACGTGCCTGGCTCCATCTGGAAAACTGCTCTGGGGAAGGACTGGCCCTGTGCCCACGGTGGTGCCCTCCCCAAATCCTCTTGCCAAGTCCACCTGCATGCAGCACTCGAGGTGTCACACCTGGGCAAGGCAGCAGCACAGGGCTGTGCTCACTCACTGCTGCCTCACTGACAAGCCAGCAGAAGCTACACGTCTTTACCATCAATTACAAGAACATTGCTGCCTATTTTTACAGCACTCCCCACACAAGCAGCAGGATTTCTACTGCCCAATTAGTAGTTCAAGTTACTATTTAAAGAATGACAGCTTAGGTAAGGAGAAGGCTGCCTGGGTAATCATTTATGTCAAGATCATTGCTGGGATTTGTTCAGGCTGGAACATTAAAGCCATCCTTTCTCCATGCAGCAGGTCAATCATTAACTGCTCTTTACTGACCTCTTCAAATCCCAGGCACACACACACCACATTACCAGAGGAACGAGTCTGGCTTTTCCAGCAGTGACTGCCATCTCAGATGGCAGAGAGCAGCTCTCCTTTCATCTTATTTCATAGATCAGACTGAGTCAAACAGGCAAGACACCCCCAGCCACCCTGACAATAGCTCTGTCACAGCCTGCACACCCTCATCTTCCTCCTCTCTTTTTTATAGAGGAAGAAAAAAAAATTGAGGGAAAAAAAAGACAGAAATCAAGGGCAAGAACTGGGAGTATTGGTTTAAAAAAATAGCACACTGAAAGGCATGTGCAAACAACTGATTCTGCAGTCTGCCCACATAAGAACATGTTTTCTCTTTTTAGGATGGTGTCATACTTCTGGGAACTGGGAGGAGATGTTCTTGCTTTGTACCACTGCAAAAGCAATTTATTCGGGTTTCCCTGCCCTTCCACTTGCACTTCCAAGACCCCCTCTCTGAGTGCCTGAAAGGCACAGTCCCAGTTAAACTCCCCTTCTCACCCCAGCTGTGGTTTCATTTTGCAGCTGCTCTCAGCCAGCACCTTCCCACGACAGCTGCTGATCAGCACAGTGTGTTTCCTGTACAAACTGAATATTTACCATCTTTTCCTGTTTACAGCTTCACACGTGCAGCCCTTCCACAAATCCTAGCTGTCATATCTGCCCAGATTGTGAGGGACCTTCAGACTGCAAGTTCCCCACCCAGAGCTCAGATAAATAAGGGAAAAGAGCTGTAAGGCAGCACCTTCCCCCTCTGACCACGTCAGGGCTCGTTAACTCGCTGTAAGTGAATTAGCTTATCATCCCTTTGGTACTCTGCAGCCCTGTCTTAGAGGAAAGCCCTCTGTGCCCCTTATCTCTGCTCTCTGTGAGCAGATTATCAAGTTCAGGACATTTTTCTTTTTTTCAAGCACGTTTCAGACTCAAGCATTCAGCTTCCCAATCCCAGAAACATCATAGCAAGGCAAGGCCCTGGACTGATCAAATTCCCCAAGAGCTGATAAGGCCCAGAACGGTGATAAAGACTGTGGAGTCAGCACTTGCACCGAATAAAAGATGCTGCTTCAGTTGGTTAAAGGCCAAGTAGTAGTGTAGTAAAATTAAAATGGGAACAAAGTGCTACTACCAGGCTCCTTGTCAGCGAATTTCAAACATACCTCAGGAGGTGGCCCAACGGGTACAACCCCCCACTCCAGCCCTGTTGCACAACTGCTCTAAAAATATTTTGTTATTTCGGATTTTTTTTCCCCCAGGTGTCCATCTCCACCCTCACGTTACTGAGTTAAGAGACCACTGGACCCCACATTTGTACAACGGCTGAGTAAAACCCAACACGAGGAGCCAAGGGCAAGCAAGGGATTCAACAGGGAGACAAGGAGTCCTTCATGAACTGCAGCACTTTCTGGGCAGCTGCTGTTACCTTCAGAGAAGAGCCTGCACAAGGGACAAGGTCTAGTTTTGCCTTTCATTGGAAAGCATCACAAAGTGCAAGAGCTTATGCTGACAAACTGAAAGCTCTGCCAAGAACCTTTGGCTCATTAGGAAAACTCTACTTTTTTTTCTTTGCAATACTTACATGCCCACAGCAGCATTAGGAACAACAAGTGCCCAAAGGCTACTAGTCATGATTTGTTTGCACCAGCCTTGCAGCCAAGCTGGCTGCAGGATTCAATAGGTTACACTGAAAAAGGCAACCATTGGGTCACCCTAATGCCAGCAAAGGGAAAACTCAGTTTGGGGCTGGTAATTGAGAGCCTCCACACACTTGGAGCCAGGAGTCTTCCCCACAAAACTCTTACAGAGAGGACAAAACCAGAGAAAAGAAAGTGAGTCAGCACAGAGTCCCCACAGCTCATCACAAGCCATCACCGAGTTCAGAAGTGATGGCCAGATATTTGAGGACAATGAGAACATTTGACTGCACAAATTTCTTCTCAGGGATTAAGCTTTCTTGCCTCGGGGCACAGGTTGGCCACTGGGAGGGAGCAGTTGCCCCCAGGGCAGCAATTCCACAGCAGTCCAAACATCTGCATCTTCCCTGTGGTCTGTGGGCACGTGCACTCTCATGGGGAGAAGCCAAAAAAGCCACAGGCTGGTGAACAGGAGTGAGAAACCGAGGTGAACCGCACTGATCTGGGACAAACTGAAAGCAGCCAAGGCAAAGAGCACGAGGTGGGCCCTGAGTGAAGCTCTTGTCAGCAGAGCACATCTCAGGAAGCAGACAAGCAAATGCCTGCTCACAGAGACAGTCAGCATTTGCTTATCAGCTCCTGTGTGTGCTTTATCTGGGTGGCAGAAAGTCTCCACCTGATGGGTTTAATGTGATCTCTTGGCTGTGACAAAGTCTCCAGGACGTGGAGAGAACACAGCCGCCTTGAACGGCAGTCCTGCAGGGTCTCCAGGCACTGGGAGCCTCCCTCACACACAGGAGTGCTCCTGGGGACCCGAGTGACAGGGACACCTTGGGAGCACTGCCCTGAGAGCAGGGCACAGGATGGAGATGGAGCTGCCAACCGCAGCTGATAAAAGACTCAAACATGTGCAGGTTTGCCAGGTGCACCAACCCTGGTACACAAAGCAGGGGAGATAAGCAGCTGATGAATGAGCAAAACCCAAAGAATCATCACATCATTCACAGGTACCTTTGTCTGGACTTTGTTTCCCCACACCTCCATTTTCCCCCACTGTTCTCAGCCATCACTCAACTGAGGCTCCACGCACTGATTTCCAACTCTTTTCACAAACTGCTTCCTCCCCCAGCCCCAATGGGCTGATCCAGCCTCAGTCTCCATCACAATCCTCTGGACAGAGCCCAAACTGCCTCTCTTCACTCTGCCCTTCCCTCCTCTGAGCACATGCAAACCCTCAGCCACCACAGCAGCTTTCCAAACCCACACCACACCTTTACCCTCGGGCTCCTTTTAACCCCACTGACCACCCAAACACACTGTGGGGTGCACAGTTCTCACCATGGCCAGGCTGGGGACAGATGTCCACCTCCAGGCTGTTTTACCAGGATTACCATTCCCACAACACAAATTTCTCTCTCCCCTTCCAGGCTGGGTCTGCAACAGGGACAGCCACTTCTGGCTGGGGCAGAGGGTCAATCTCAAGCCCTCAAGAAACACAGCCTGGTTTGAGCACATCCTGAGTGCTTGAAGGAGAGGAATAATCAGCAGTACTTAATTCTGCAAATTGTCATCAGCACTGGACTGCCCTGGTATTATTGTCACCCGTGCTCCTTGTTTTCTCACCACTAAGGACAAAGTTCCTCTTATAAACCCAGGACAGCCTCCCCACAAATCATCATCCTCCAGAGCCCATCCAGCCTTCCCTTGCACAGCAAGAACTCATGGCCATGTAGAAAAGGCCATCCAGAAAAGTTCTACCCCATCATTAAAGCTCCTTTTTCCAACCACCCTACAAAACAACAGCACCTACAGGCACACTGCACCATCACAAGGATGCTTTAGGAAGGAGCACAAATCCGTTCCTTCTCTCCTGGGATCGATGTGGAGCTCAGCCCTCCTCCAACCACTTCCACACCACCCTGCACCAGCAGCAAACCTCAGCAGCAACTTATCCCCACACGAGCCCAAAAAATGCTTACCTAACCCGTAGCAGAGGTAGGAATAGAACCCTTCTGCCTTCAGCATGATGAGCAGGGACCCCCAGCCCAGCAGGACAGCAGAGAAGAGCAGGTTCTCGATGATGGCTGTGAACGCCATCCACCAGCGCCGCCGGTGCGCCGTGGCCAGCGTGGGGGCCATGGCTGCCTGGGGTGGGGGCCTCCTTCTTCAGAGCCTCAGCCTGCAGGGAGCAACACCCAGTGAGCCCACGCTGCCCAAAGAGCATGAAAAAACCCCGTGGCTTAAGGGATCTCCTCAGCAGGTACCCAGGGAAAGCTGCCTGCTGGATGTCAGGCACTGTGCAGAACTGGTTTTTGCAGGTGCCAGCTTGCCAAGCGACCTGCAGGGATGGGGGAGGCACGGGTGCCCTTGGAAGAGCCCCCGGGGTGCTCACTCCGAGTGACACTGGGCCGCTCAAGGACTCTGTTCCACTTCCCGGGCAGCAGGTATGAAAGGCAGCAAACAGCCTGGAGCCCTCTGCCCCTGCTCGGGGCACTGAGGAATCAATGCCAGGGCAGGGGGGCTCAGCCAGCACCCTGATGTCCCACTGCCATCAGGGATGGGGGACACAGCCCCACAGCCCAGAGGTGGCTTCAGAGACCCACCAGGTCTGCTCTGCCCCGTGCAAAAGCACAGACCTGCTCTGGAAGGTGAGTGAGGGGTCTATAAATGCAGTTTATCACCAAGGAGCACTTTTTGCTGCCTGCCAGACCAGCCAGCTGGGAGACACCACAGCTCAGTGGCATCTCCAGGCTGCCCCAGATGCTGGAGCTGCATTAACTGTATCCAGCTCCACTTGTGCCAGTCCCTGGAGCCCACGGGAGTGATCAAATTGGGGAACACACCTATCCAAGGGGACAACCTGACCCTGGGGAGCCTGAGTGTCACAAGGCAGGTGGCCTTTTGAGCCAAGCTGAGGGTTTTCCCAGCCCAGGCACACCTCAAGCCGCACTGTGGGGAAAGCAGCTGGCCACACAGCCGGCCAGGGCAGCTTCCCTTACTGGAGAGACCCCAGCACCGGTGCTTTGGCACGACGGGGGTCTGACCCAGCAGTGATGCCTGGGGGTCAGGGCCCCCTTCCAGCCACAGCAGCCGGTTCAGAGCCCCCCCACCACCACCCACAGCGCAGGCCCCAGCACAGCCCACAACGCATTTCCTCCATCACCTCCTCCTCCTCTTCCTCATCCCTGCACAGCCCCCTTCCCAGCCCCGCTATCCTTGCCCAGCCCAGCGATCCTCTCTGCGACAAGAGCCTCTGCCCGCTGTCCCCGCTGCCGGCCGCCCCCCAGCAGAGCCCACCCCGCACATCACCCCCGCATCACCCCGCAGCCCCACGGAGCCCCGCAGCATCCCCTCCCTGCTCGCCATCCAGCCCCCCACCCACGCGCCCCTCTCCATCCGCTCTCCCTCCGCCGCCTGCCACTCCCACGCGCGGTGCCCCCCGCCCTCCCCGGTGCCCCCCATCCCGCGCAGACCGCCCGGCAGCCCCGCCGCGGTGCCCCCGGTGCGGTGCCCCGCTCACCGCCGCCGCTGCCGCCGCGCCCGCTCCGCTCCGCCGCGGTCCCACCCGGGCTTTTTATCCGCCCTCCGAGGCAAAACAGGCGCGCGCGCTGATTGGCCGCCGCCTCAGCCAATGGCCGCGCGCGCCGCTGCCGCTGGGGCACGTGCCGGTTCGCGCCCCCCCCCCCTCCCCTCACGGGCCCCCCTCACGGGACCCCCCCCCCCCCGATATCCCCTCACGGGATCCCCGATATCCCACGGGATCCCCCCGGTGTCTTCCCCCGGGATACTCCCGATATCCCCTCACGGGATCCCCGATATCCCACGGGATCCCCCCGGTGTCTTCCCCCGGGATACTCCCGATATCCCCTCACGGGATCCCCGATATCCCACGGGATCCCCCCGGTGTCTTCCCCCGGGATACTCCCGATATCCCCTCACGGGATCCCCGATATCCCACGGGATCCCCCCGGTGTCTTCCCCCGGGATACTCCCGATATCCCCTCACGGGATCCCCGATATCCCACGGGATCCCCCCGGTGTCTTCCCCCGGGATACTCCCGATATCCCCTCACGGGATCCCCGATATCCCACGGGATCCCCCCGGTGTCTTCCCCCGGGATACTCCCGATATCCCCTCACGGGATCCCCGATATCTCCTCCTGGGACCCCCGCTATCTTCCCCTAGGATCCCACAGTATCCCTCACTCTCTCCCACCAGTACCCCTCGATATCTTCGCCCAGTAACCTCCCCATTTCTTCCCGGCAATCCCCGATATATACTCCCTGGTATCCCCAGATGTCTCCCCCAAGTACCTCCCACCCCCAGGTATCCGCTGATATTTTTCTCCTCCGGTATTCCTGTAGTACTTCTCGATACCGCCCGGGACCCTCCCGGTCTGCAGGTACCCTCAGTACCCTCACACACAGACCCGCACACACACACACATACACGGACCTACTCACACACAGAGACCCTCACACACACGTACACACACACACACACACACACACACACACACCCCCTCACACACACACAGAGACACACACACAGACCCTCACACACACATACACACAGACACACACACACAGAGACCCTCACACACACACACACAGACCCTCACACACACACACACAGAGACCCTCACACACACACACAGACCCTCACACACACACACACACACAGAGACCCTCACACACAGACCCTCACACACACAGAGACCCTCACACACAGACCCTCACACACACACACACAGAGACCCTCACACACACACACACAGACCCTCACACACACAGAGACCCTCACACACAGACCCTCACACACACACACACAGACCCTCACACACACACACACAGAGACCCTCACACACACACACACACACACAGACCCTCACACACACAGAGACCCTCACACACAGACCCTCACACACACACACACAGACCCTCACACACACACACACAGAGACCCTCACACACACACACAGACCCTCACACACACACACACAGAGACCCTCACACACAGACCCTCACACACACAGAGACCCTCACACACAGACCCTCACACACACACACACACACAGAGACCCTCACACACAGACCCTCACACACAGACCCTCACACACACACACACAGACCCTCACACACACACACACAGAGACCCTCACACACAGACCCTCACACACACACACACACACACACACACAGACCCTCACACACACAGAGACCCTCACACACAGACCCTCACACACACACACACACACACAGAGACCCTCACACACACACGGACCTTCACACATACACACCCAAGCGCTGGTCGGGCTCGCCGCCTTCCAGGGAAAAGCGACAAAGCCGGGCTGGGCGGCGGGAGGTGACGCGGCTCCCCCGCCCGGCCCGGCGCGGGGACAGCGGGCCCGCCCCGCGGGGATCGCCGCCGCTCTCCGCCGGTCTCCGCCGGCCCCGGGCGGCAGCCGCGGGAGCCGCACCGCGCTCACCGCGGAGCACCGGGAGCCGGGTCGGCACCGCGGCATGGCCCGTCTGCTGTGGGTACGGGCACCGGATCCATCCTGCAAAGTCTGCCTGTCCTGCTCAAGGAGAGACCTGAGGAACTGCTCCACCCCATTAAAAGGGTATTTTGGGAACAGGCATCCAACGCAGCCCTGGGCTGACCGCCGTCATGGCACAGCTGGACAGGGTCAATGACCCCCGACACACCCCAGCCCATGACACAGCTCATTCAAAGAGTCGCAGAAAGGTTTGGGTTGGAAGGAACCTAAAATATTGTCTCATTCCACCCCTTTGCATGGGCACAGACACCTTCCACCAGATCAGGTTGGTCCGAGCCCCATCCTGGCCTTGGGCAGTTCCAGGGGTGGGGCAGCCACAGCTTCTGTGGGCAACCTGTGCCAGGATTGGCACGGGTTACCTCACAGCCAAGAATTTCTTCCCAATATCCCATCTAACCCTGCCCTCTGTCAGCCGTTCCCCCTTGTCCTGTCACTCCATCCCTTATCCAAAGTCCCTCTCCAGCTCTCTTGAATCCCCTTTAGGCACTGGAAGTGCTATAAGGTTTCCCTGCACTCTACTCCAGGATGAACACCCCCATCTCCCTCAGCCTGTCCATAGCAGGCTGCTCCAGCCTCTGATCATCATTGTTGCTTCCTCTGGCCTTGCTCCAACACATCCCTGTCCTTTTTATGTTGGAATCCTCACAATGGACACAATACTCCAGGTGGTGTCTTAGGTGGGCAGGGTAAAGGGGGAAAATCCTGCCACTAAACCTGTTGATCACACTGCTGGGGATACAGCACAGCTTCATGAAATAAAGCAATATCATTACAAGCCAGCTTCACGTCTGACTTCACCACAACTCTGTCTTCTTTTTTTCTGTTAAATTGTTTTTCAGAGCATTCCTCTGAGGTATTTCTACACCTTCCATAAATCCTTCCCTCAACAGGGAGGTCCTGGGTCAAAGGACATGGCCATAAATCCCTAGAATCTTTATAGAGGATATTTTCTCAGCCAAAGGAGATGAAAACAGCATTTGTGGCAGGTAAACACCCCAGAGGAAGCAGAGGGCCCCAGACGGACGGACGTGTCCCCACCACTCCATCCCTGTGGCGGCTGGGAAGAGGAAACTCCTCGGCCTTGGCTGTGGAAGAGGGATCAAACGTTTCAACAGCTGGAAAGGGGATTTGAGCCAATGCAAACAAACAAACAAAAACCCAAAGAAAACAAGGCAGCCTGGATCGGCGCCAGGTGCTTAGCAGGGGTAGAAGAAGGCTGAGGCAGCACGAGACCCAGAAGACCTCAGCACCCAGACCTGGCCGCTGTGTCCGAGAAACATAAACTGTGACAGGAGGAGCATGAGGAGGGTCCAGAGGCTGTCTGGGGTCACGGGAACCCTTTGCCTCAGCAAGAGCAGGGAGGGCTCAGTTTTCCTATCCTAGAAGGAGAAAAGCTATCAGGTGATCCCTGGCCAGCTATAAATACCCCAGGGATTGAGTAAACAGCATGGGGAGAAAAAAAACAAAGTGAAGCCGAAGAACAGCACTGACACAGAGACATGTTTTTAGAAACTGGCCGGGAATGAGTTTAACTGGGAGGGAGGTGACAGCTCCTGCTCTGGCACAGGCACTGGGCTAAATGATGTGGTGCTCTTCAAAGGCTTGGGCAGTTTGGGAAAGGAGATGACAAAGCTGACAGGATGACAAGGACAGACCACCATGGGACAGAGCCCAGGAACAGCTCCAGCCTCTGCCCCTGCCCCAGCAGAGCACACGGACACCTCTGCTTACAGACAGCACCTGCACGTGAATCCCTTCCCACTGCCTGCCTTCCAAACACTGCAGCAGCTTTGGAAAATCAGAAATCCAGCACGGGAAGAGATTCCCCTGCCAGCTCTGCCTTGCTGACCTCCCACACCCAGAGCTAAACCCCCGGCACAGCCGACGGAAGCATCCCCAGCAAGCAGACACCAGCGCAGCCACGCTGCAGGAGCGTGCATGGGCAGCCACACGCTGGAAATCCGCAGCTCCTTCCCCTTTCACTGCCCAGACACGGCCAAGATGCTCCATCTTCAAGCAGGGGAACCATCCTGGCTCCACGGACACGGAAGGTTTTCTCAAACCAGGCGCTGGTTTGAGGCTGTCAGGTTGTTGTCAGCTATTTACATGCTGCACCCAGAGTGAACTGGCTCATGTGACGTTCACTTCTGGCACAGCACTGCTCAGCTCACAGGCTCAAAATATCCATCCCATTAGGGGAAAAAAAATGGCTGCTTATAAATCAAATGTGGGACTGTCCCTGCCGCTGTCATAAAATGGTGTCAAAACAAAAGCAAGCCCGTGCAGAACAGGCTGCTGCTCCAGTCCTGCCAGGATGAGCAGTTTTATTTGGATGCCAGAATATTTGGTGTTATAATCACAGCAGCAGATGATTCCACTGCAGGAAAGGGTGCTTTGTGCTGGCTGCAAAACTGGAAGCTTCAGCCACGTCAGACTGTGAGAATTTGGTGCCTTGTGCTGTGGAGCAAAAGGGGAGCAAAAGGGAAGCAGCAAAACCCACTGTGTTTTCTGAAACACCCCAAACCCTGAAGCCCAGCTGAGCAGTGCCAGACCAGAAGGATTCATGTGGAGCTCTGCACTTGCTGTGTGAGGTGCAGGCTGCAGCAGAGGGACTCTGGACACTCACAGCCCACTCACATTCCTTTTGCACTCCAGTCTAGGGCTCTGCACAGGGCCCAGCTCAGTGAGTGAGAATTCAGAATTCAACAGAGACAGAAAATCTAAAAAAAATTCCCAAACAGCAAGCCTAAGGCTGCTGACAGTTTCCACACTCTGGAGAATATTCCTGGTTGTATCTTTGACTCAAAGGGTGGCTGGGAAACCCATCTCCTGAAGGGCATTTAATTTTCATTCCGAGGCTTTCACACAACGCGAAATAACGTAAAAAATACACAAAACCCTTCTACTACTTAGATACATCTAAAACCAGATCACTCTGCAAATCCTCTTTGGCATCTCAGCTTGCCTTCACAGCAGGAATGAGGCGTGGGAGGTGGCAGGAGCTTAGGGCACCCGTGGAAATCCCATTTTCCTGGCAACCTCCCTCCTTATCAGCACGGCGCCAGGTGCACAGGGTGATGGTCACTGCCCAGCTGCCACATTTGCACAACTGCAGCTTGGAACTGTGTGGAGTTTAAAAGGCTGTCACTACTCCCTGTGTCCTGTTACTACACCCTGTGTCCTGCCACAAGCTTTTCCACATGGAAGCAAAGGCAGCCAGGGCCTGCCACAGAAGCCAGAGCCACGCAGATAAACCCCTGCAGACCCAGATACCCTTTGAGATAAGCAGCTAAAATGAATATTTTTTTCTGAAGCTGCTTGTGACAGCCCATCATCTCAGCCCAGCTCCACAAAATAATCCCCTTCAGTGAGAAACAACTTTCCAGCAAGAGGCTCTGAGCTGCATTACAGGAATTGAGACAGGGAAAGGTGAAAACCGATGGGGTGAGACTGGATTTTGTGCATGCATTTCCCAGCTGAGCACTCAGCAGCCCTGCACTGGCTACATCCCCAGTGGTGACAGGGACTCGAGGGTGCCACCACAGCATCCAGAGCATCGCTGTCCCCGGGGGCTGTGCAGACACAAGCGGGGCTGGTAGGGCAGGGAGGAGCAGCACACAGCCCCGCAGGCTGTCCCTTCTGCGGCCCCAGCGAGGCTGCAGAGCAGAGGGGGCACCAGGAGGGCTCGATGCTCCTGCAGTTCACAGCTCGGAGCGGGCCCCGGCTGGGGCTGGAGGAGCCCGGCGGCTCCCGCGGCCCCAGCCCGGGGGTGGTGGCTCAGGTGGCCGGAGGGGCGGCCGGCGGCTCTTTGCCAGGGCCGGAGGGCGAATCAGCACCGCTGCTGGCCACGTTCTCGTATTTCGGCTCTTCCTCCGCGCCAGCCTGCCCCTTCCTTTCGAGGCTGCCAACTAACTCCGGGCTTTTGCCCTTCTCTGTGGCACCTGCGGTTTCGCTGGCCCCGTCCTGGGCACCGGCGTTTTTTGACGAGAGAGATGCGAGGAGCAGGGACAGTCTCTTCGCAGCGGGATGCTGCTGCTTGCCAGGGGCTGACTCGGCAGGAGCCCCCGGCACACTGTCCCTCTGCCTGCAGCTGCTCTCCGAGTCCCTGCGCTGCGCCAGGGCCCGGCGAGGAGGTTTCTGGATGGCTTCCATGCTCCTCCTCACCTTGGGCTCCTCCTTCGCGGCCCACTTGCCCCTCTGCAAGCTGCCCAGACGCTTCAGCACAGCCTGGACCGGTCCCTCGCCAGTCCCCTCCGCCTTGGGGTCCTGCCCGGCCGTGCCCACCATCATGTAGATGGTGGTGACATTGGGCTCCTTCCCCTTCGCCTCCCAGCTGCCGCATCTCGCAGCTGCTTCCAGCGCCTCCACTCTCTGGGCCACATGCCTGGTGCTGGACACCACCCTGCGCCGTCCCCCCGGGGTGGCCCGAGGCGATGGCCGGTGGCTTTCCTCCCCCTTGCTGAGGGGCTCGGGGTTCTCGTAGCCATCGCTGGCGGGGCTCTCGCTGGGGGGCTCGGCCGCCGCATCCCCCGGCGGTGGGGTCAGCCTGGACGGGCCCCACGGGGCCTTGGGCTTGCGGCTGGGGCTGGGGGTCTCGGCAGCCCCGAATTTTGTCCCCTCGGCGAAGGACACAGAGGGTCGCTTGGCCTTGGCGATGCTGGAGGTGCGGGGGATGGCGAAGGGCTGCGAGACATCCTCGGAGTCGAAGGCGGACGGGTCCGGGAGCGCCTCGCCAGCGGGGGATGCCCCATCCTGCAGCTCAGCCCCGCCCAGCAGCGGGATCCCTGTGGGACAAGGGGACACGTGTTACGGCTGCCGCAGCTGCCACCCTGCCCGGGGACACAACTGGGGACACTGGGACAGGAGCTGATGCAATAGGATTGTCCCTGGGATCGTTTCCCAGGGAGGAGGTTGTGAAATGGGGTTGCCCCACTGGGCACGTCCCATCGCACGCAGCCAAACACAGCCCTGCAGACAGGAAAACAAGGACAAGGAAATAAACACTGTCTGTGCCAAGCACAGCTCCCTGGGACGGCCAGGATTGACCCCAGAGGTGATCAGAGAGGAGGAGGAGGAGGAGGAGCAGCCATGGGCGTCACCTTCTCTGGGAGGGACGGAGTACTCGGGTCCCTCGTTGTCGGTGTCGAAGGAGGAGAAGGAGCTGTCTGACACCCACGCAGACGATGGGGGCTCGATGAAGCTGGGGTTGTAGGGGATTTCCATGTCGTGATGGGAAACTGGGGAAGAGAAGACACCCAGCTGAACTTGAGCACCCCAGGGTGCTCAGGGGAGCAGGGTTTCAGGCTTCCCCCCAGGCAGAGTGTGCAGCACTTCTGGAAGTGCTGTCGGCAGCTCTGCTTCGCTCACCTGTGACTTTGGGAAGTTTCGAGGTGCCCAGGTTAAAGCAGGGCATGAGAGCACTGAGGTTGGCCAGCACCCCCTGCACGTGGTGCTTCATCCTGGCCACCACATCATCATCTGGCACAGCTGCCCTGCAGAGCAGAGACGGACATCAAGGGACACGGGAGATGGGGATTTGTGTCAAAGGCTGAAAAATGTCAAAAAAATACCTGTCTCTGGCATCTGCTGAGCTGGCACCACAGCAGCAGCAGGCAACACAGAGCAGCAGCAGCAGGAGAGGGACAAGGATGGCGGCTGCAAGGGCTCCGTGGTCCTTCAAACCTGTGTGAGGAGAAGGGCTGAGTATGGCACGTCCTGTGGCTGTGGCACCTACAGAACAGCCCTGCATGGAGAGAGCAGGAGCTGACAACGCCCAGTGGGGCCAGGAGGCACCAGGATGCATCCCAGCCCCCCAGCACCTTCCCCATGAGGATGTGACCGTCCCTTGCCCAGTGCCAGGGAGTAAATGTGAAGTTTGTCTTACTCAGCACACAGTCACCCTGCACAGGGTCACAGGTCCCCCGGGAGCAGTGGCAGGGTGAGGAACAATTCACTCCAAAATAGCCCTCAGGACAGGTGTCGTTGCAGCTGGAAGAGAGAGGAAAGGAGGGAAATGCCCCCAGAGAGAGCGAGGGTCCCGCCCAGCCCCACTCCCAATTTATCCCAACACTTTCCTGGCATTACCTCTCTCCCCAGTAGCCTGCCTGGCAGATGCAAACTCCTGTCACGGGGTCACAGGTTCCCGAAACACACTCGGGGCAGAGGAACTGGCAGCCATCACCAAAGGTGCCCATGGGGCAGGAGCTGTTGCAGCTGCCAAAACAGAGCAAATCATCAGCGACTGCAGCCCAGAGCAGGTACAGCCCCAGGGAGCAGGGGCCTCACCCTGGGCATACCTGGGTCCCATCCAGCCGGGGTCACAGTGCAGGCAGGACCCGCTCTGGGGGTCACAGGGCTCCCCATGCTGGCAGCGGGGACACGGCTGGAGGCAGCCATCCCCATGGAATCCAGGAGCACAGGGATCCTTGCAGAGGGTCCCGTTCCAGCCGGGCTGGCAGGCCAGGCAGAAACCATCCACGGGTGAGCAGGGCTGGCTGCGCTTGCAGCTCCCACAGCTGTGTGGGCAGAGAGGCACTGAGGTCACAACGCCCACCCTTGTACCCCTAAAAAGCTGCTTTCACCCCACAAAAAGCAGGTTTCACACCACAAAATCATTGAGCATAATTTTGGACCGAGAGGAAATACACAGTGGTGCCTAATGCTCTGTGGTAGCAAGAGGAGAGGAGGGCAGCAGAATCACAGAATGTTCTGAGTTGAGAGGTCTGCTTTATCACCATGGGGAGCAAGATTAAGGATGACCAGATTTTAGGGTGACACTTTCTGCTGGCATTAGCAAGATGTTTCTTTTGGGGCAACTCTGATGCTGCATCCACCCTGGGATGCTCAAACCCAGGACAGACAGGTGCAGTGCCTTTCCCCAAGATCTGACTGCAGCCCGCTGCATCCCTCTGCTCCCCCATCTCACCTGTGCACGCACTGAGATCCATATTTCCCCGCCGGACAGGGGTCCCGGCAGCTCCTGCCCTGGTAGCCGGGCTCGCAGCTGCAGTGGCCGGTGACAGGACTGCAGGAGCCGTGCCCGCAGTCGCAGCGCCGCTGGCACGCCGGTCCCCAATAGCCAGGCAGGCACTCGCACTTGCCCGTCTCCTGCGCGCAGGGCGAGACGTTGCAGGAGCACTTGAAGCTGCACCTCCTGCCCCACCAGCCCGGCAGGCAGCGGCACAGCCCGGTCAGGGGGTCGCACTGGGAGGTGGAGGGGTTGCACTGGCATTGCTTCCTGCAGCTCGGTGCCCACCAGCCCGGCTCGCAGTGGCAGGCGCCGGTCAGCGGGTCGCAGCGGCCGTGCGGGCCGCACTGGCAGGGGAACTGGCAGAGCCCTCCCCAGTGGTTGGGGTCGCAGGTGCAGTGGCCGCTGACGGGGTCGCAGCGCCCGTTGGGGTGGCACGGGCAGCTCCGCTTGCAGTCGTGGCCCCAGTACTGCTCGGGGCAGCCTGCGAGGGGAAAGGACACAGGCAGGATGGGGAGAAGCCCGGCAGCCCCCCGAGGATCCAGCTGGCTTTAAAGGGGGATGATGGCAGGGGCTGAGCGCGGGGAGGGCACTCACGGGAGCTGCAGTCTGCTCCGAAGAAGCCGGGTTTGCAGCGGCACAGCCCGGGTTTCACGCACACCTCGCCCTCTCTGCAGGCGTCCTCCCCCTCGCACACGGCTGTCGTGGCAGGAAAGGCACTCAGCTCTCTCTGGCCGGGGCTCACACCCCACCTGCCACCCACCCAGCTCCCGCAGGGACAGCATTCCCGGGGAAAGCACCATCCTGCTTCCCGCTCCATCCCTCCGGCTCAGCCGCAGCACCATCAGCACCTGGAGCTCCCCACTGGCACCGCTCACGGAGAGCTGCAGGGTTTCCCCCAACACCCAGAAGAATCCACCCGGGTGAGTGTGGGGACCACACTTTGGGTTTCACCCCATCCATCACTCACCGACCGTGCACGCCCTCCCCTCCTGCCTCCAGCCGGGACAGCACTCCGGGCCGGCCGGGAACCTGCGGGAGACACCGGGGGTGTCAGCCAGGGCGGGGGACCAGGGCGGCTCCACGGCCCCGGCCAAGGCGAAGCGATCCTTGCCCCAGTGCTGAGAAGGCGGCGTGGCCCCCAGGGCAACGCTCCGGAAGGAAACCAGAAAAATAGAAGGAAATTTAGGAGGCTGCAGCCCGGGTGGGCGGCTGGGCTGGGCTGGGCTGCCCAAAGTGCTGGGAATGTCCCCATGGAGCCGTGCCGGGTGTCCCATGCCCTGGGAGAGGCTCAAAGCTTCACCAGCAGTGCAGAAATGAGGCACCAAAGTGAAGGCCATGAAAGGTGTCACCACTGATGGGAGACAACGGGAGAGGCAACGTGGCAACAAATTCAGGGGACGCCAGTCCCAAAGCTCTTTGGGGTTTGCTAGAGTGACATTTCCCCACGATGAGTTTTGCCATAGGTCCCATACTGCCCCGTTGCCCTGCACTCTGAAGGTGAATGAGAAATAAACCCCGGAGAAGGGACCTGATGCCCCAAATGCCCAGCCATGCCCCAGCCACACTCCCCAGCACCACCCCAGTCTGCACCCACCCCGTGCCAGGCTCCACATCTCTGTCCATGGGAGGAGGGATGGACAGCAACCCTCTGGGGCTGCTGAGAGGCCCCAGGAGGTGGAGTGGCACAGGTGGGGACCCCCGTGGCACCTACCTGCAGACGTTCCTGCCCTCAGGGTCGAGCTCCTGGGCAGAGCTCTGCACCCACAGCCACAGCTGGAGGCAGAGGATGGGCCGGGCGCTCTCCATCCCAGCAGGGCACCAGGGCCCCGGTCCTGGTGGCTCCCCAGCCCCACGCTGGTGTCCCTCTGTCCCGTCTGTCCCGTCCCACCCGTGGGGCGGCCTCTTCCTCCCTCCAGCCTTGGGTTTCTTCCTGAGGAAACGCGGGAGGAGGCGCCCCGATCCAGACGTCAGGGTGCGGCGGGGAGGGGGAGCAGGGAATGCTGCTGCCCAGGCTATTTCTGGCCCTGCCACAGAAAGGGGCACCCAGGGGCTCAACACAGCCACAAGGGGCTGGCACCTGCCTGAACACCTCACCTGTGTCACCCCACTCCTCCTGTGCCATCCTCCACTGCCCCCAAAACTGCTTTAGCCAATGTGCCCCCAACCCAAACAAGGTGTCCAGTGCCACCCCCTGCCTCAACCCCCACGAGCCACCCCATGGCACTGCCAGCTCCTGGCAGGGGCTCAGAGGAGGGGTCCCCATGTCCCCCATGGCAACACAGCCTGACCTATGTTGGCCTTTGCAGGGCTGCTGGCCACTGTCCCACCTCGCCACGTCCCCAGGAGCTTTGTGTCAGCAGATGCACAGGAAACACCTTTTTCCTACCCAAGGCCAGCTCAGCCGGGGGGGCTCCGGGTTAGAAGCAAAGTGCTCCCCCTGGCCACGCAGGAATTAACTCCTCCATGCCCAGCACTGTGGGATCACCCCTCTGGAGCCCCCTCCCCATCACAGCTGACCCACCAGAAGGGGCTCAGGGGGCACAGCCATTAGGAGAAGGGTAAGGGAAATCTGGGAGCATCACCCAGCCCTCCCCAAGCAGAGAGCAGAGGCTGCAGCCAGAACCTCAGAGGAAAAACAAGACACTGATTTATTTCCAAATTAAAGGTAGAAAGTACCCGACCTGAGGGGACTGACTCGCCCCCATGAACACAAGGATTGCTCCAGTCTGCCAGGTGCCAGAGGTGGCAGGAAGAGGTGCCAGCACAAAACTGATTCACCCCATGCCTGAGAAGTGCAGGAGTGGCCCTGGTGGTGCTGATCCTGGTGGCTCCCAGCCACGGGAGCACCTGGACACCCAGTGCACTGTGCTCAGCCCCTCCCAGCCACGTGGGGACCCCGGGACACCCCAGCTGGACCTTCACATTGCAGGGACTGGGGAGCTACAGACAGAAAGGAGTGAGGTAAAACACCCCCACAGAGCAGGATGGGGCAATGGAATCGTGGGCTGTGAGCAGAGGGGTTTGCAAAGAGCCACCAGGGGATGGAAGATCCCTTCTGGGGTGTGAAGAATGAAGAGGGTGCAGACCCCCACCATGCTGAGCTGCAAGCAGGGAGCAGTGGGGAGGGGGCACAGCTGAGAGGGCCCCTCTGTAGCTAAACTGTGGGCACAGTGAAAGGGTGGCTGGTGGGCAGAGATGCCCAGAGGTGCTGAGCTGTCCTATGCCAGCTGTCCCACACCCAAGTGTCCCAGTGGGTTTGCAGGAACCTGCCCACTCTGGACTTTGCCACCACAGGGAAGTGCCAGGGCTGCTGTGCTGCTCTTGAATCCACTGGAGGAAGAGGATCCAGGAAGTTCTGCTGCGAGGACAGATCCTGCTCCCGTTCCCGTGGGGTCAGAGTGGTGCTGTGGCTCTGTCAGGGCAGCTGGGCCCTGCCTTGCTCTCTCCCTCTGGCTCCAGCTGTGTGTCCAGTGAGTCAATGATTTCCCAGGTTCCAGAGCAGCTGGATGTGGGGGGGTCTTTGCTGCTGCCCTGATACCACAGCCCAAAACTGCAGAGAGAGCAGATAAGGGCTGTGGGGGAGAAGAACCTCCCCAGGGAAGATGCAGAATCCCAACCTCCCTTTGTGGTGGTGGCAGCAGGAAACAGCCTGGCTGTGGGCCCTGGGAGTGTGTGGCACCCAGGACAAGGCAGATCCCCCTAAAACAGCAACCCCTGCTTTGGCAGCATCCCTGCCAGCCCTGGCAGCTCCAAACCTCTCCACTGGAAGAACCTCCCTTCCCTACCAGCACAGGAGCAAACTTACAAGCTCCTGATTTTGGATTCTGGAGGCTGAGCATCCACACAGTCTGTGCCATGACCTGGGAGCCAGGAGCCCTCCTCTTCATCACTGCACAAAGAAATGGGGGTAAACCTGCACTGAGCCACAGCAGCAAGTGCTGGAGCCACTCTGGAATTTGTCCAGTGCCACCACCTCACCTCCCTTTTGTCACATGCACACAGGGACAAGTGGCATTTGGCCAGGCCATGCCTGACTGGTGACAGGGACACACGAGCTGCAGCACAAAGCCCAGCCCCTGTGGCACAGCTATGCCAGAACAACACATCAACTGCAGACATCAAACCTTTGATCTCTGGAGGGAGGAGGCAGCTCTGGGCTTGGGGAGCCTCCAATCCAGGGCATGAAGCACATGGAAACCCTGGAGCAGGCCAGCCAGCACCCACCCTGCACGGGAGGATCCCAGCACCCAGCCTGACTCACCTGCTCGCCGACTCCTCCGTCGTTCCCAGCATTTTGGCTCTGATTTTTTTCCTCTGTTTTTTGATATTTGACTTCATTGCGTCCAAGAAGAAGCTGGGAATTCTCTCCTCGTTCAGCAGCTCCCTGGTAAAAAGCAGCCAGCTGGTTAACCAAGAGCCTGGGGAAGATTCTGCCCTGACTGTCGTGGGAGCAGCCTCTGACAGGCCAGGGGTGGCTGTAGGGACAGGACTCACCTCTGGTAATAGGCCAGCTCCTCCTGTACCAAAAACAGGTTGGTCTTGAGCTCATTCCTCTCTTGCAGGATCTGCTGCAGCTCTTCCTTGGAGAAGCAGCAGTGAGCAGGGCTCCTGCCCTCATCCTGGTGCTGCGGCTCCTCTGAGGGTGACCGGGCTCCCTCCTGGAGGGGATGGGAAGAGTCAGCAGGCAAGCAGAGACTTCAAAACCCCCACCCAGAGGCTGGGTGCACATACAGGCAACAATGGAAAAGTCCCAGGAATGTCCCCATCTCAGCCAGCAACCACTGGCCATCACCACACATGGTAAACCCCTCATCCTCTGTGTCCCATCTACTTTTAACTGCTGTCACCTCATCTTGCTCCGTCCATAATAGCTTCTACAGAGAAGGTTTAGTGGCATTGCAGGCACCACACTGCTCAGTTTTCAGCTGTGGAGTTTCCTTAAGTAGCCACGTCTGTGTGTGCCAAAAGCTCCACACAAGGCTGGGAATGTGGAGTCAGTGTTGGTGATGCCCAGCAGCAGCAAGGCCACAGCTCAGAGTCACCAGGCTCTGGTGTGGGGTCACAGCTCAGAATCACCAGGCTCTGGTGTGGGGTCACAGCTCACACTCACCAGGCTCTGGTGTGGGGTCACAGCTCACACTCACCACGCCAGGCTCTGGTGTGGGATCACAGCTCACACTCACCAGGCTCTGGTGTGGGGTCACAGCTCACACTCACCACGCCAGGCTCTGGTGTGGGGTCACAGCTCACACTCACCACGCCAGGCTCTGGTGTGGGGTCACAGCTCACACTCACCACGCCAGGCTCTGGTGTGGGGTCACAGCTCACACTCACCACGCCAGGCTCTGGTGTGGGATCACAGCTCACACTCACCACGCCAGGCTCTGGTGTGGGGTCACAGCTCACACTCACCACGCCAGGCTCTGGTGTGGGGTCACAGCTCACACTCACCACACCAGGCTCTGGTGTGGGGTCACGGCCCAGACTCACCACGCCAGGCTTTGGCTGCTGACTCTCCAGGGCTGTCCTGCTCCTCCTGCTCGATTCCCTCTGGCTCTGCAGCACTGCAGCCTCCAGGTCTGACTTCTGCTCCAGAGCACTCTTGAGCTGGGCCTGCACCACGGCCACCTTGTGCCGCAGCTCCTCGTTCATGGCCATGAAGCGATGGAGCTGTTCCTGCAGCTGGAGGGCCCAGGGCAGCCAGAGGTGAGGCAGTGCCCCCACCCAGGGACACCAGTGCCACCTGCCCCAGCAGGCTCAGCAGCTGTGGCAGCCCGGGGGGGATGTGACATGAAAGCAGGTCCCCGGGCCCTTGGCACACCACACCCCTGAGCTCCCCGCCCTCACCGCCTCCGTGTCCCGGCTCTTGCAGACGATCTCGTGGGCCTGGGCACGGAGCTCATCCCTCTGCCTGTCCACCACCTCCTTCAGCCGCAGCATCACCTCCCGCTCCTTCCGTGCCGTGCTGTCTGAGAGCAGACGGGGGGACGGGAGTGAGAGTCCCCAGGGACTCCCCCAAGCCCACAACGCTATGAAGTTCCTCAGTGCTTCTGCAAGATCTGACTTGTTCCTGGTAATCTCACAGTGCGAAAGAGGGAACTGAGAGTTTTAGACCATTCCTGGAACATCCTTGTGTTGCCACAGCAGCCCAAACCCTGCGCCTGCCTCCACCACCCTCCTGGGGGCTTTCAAGGTGCTCTGCAGGTTTGGAATCCCTGTGACTTGCAAAACAAGGTAATGCCTGTGCTCCCTGCTAGGACAGGTCTCCAAGGTGAGCGAAAGGAGAGCAGCATTCCAGGCTCCAGAAGAACAGGTTCAGCCCTGCACCCCGCCTGCCGCTCCACAGGGACACCCTGTGGCATCAGGGGACCCCAAACCCACGGGGACACCCACCTTCCTGGGACTGGCTCTCGGCAAGCTGCCCCAGGAGCTGGCGGTTCTGCTCCTCCAGGCAGGCCAGGCGGCCGTGCAGGGCTCGCTCCCGGCGCTCGGCCTCCCACAGCCTCCGCTCCGGGTCCTGGGGGACGGGGACACCGGGGACACCGGGTCAGAGCCACCCCGGGGCAGCGACAGCCAGCTCGGCCAGGCATCAGCCAGGCCAGCGCTGTTCCAGTGGATGGTGACAGCCAGTGCAGAGGCTTCCCAGGGGATGGGGGACAGTGGAGTCACTGCCACAACCCCGGAAAGGGGGACAGCTGGGTGAGACTCATAGCAGAGGACAGGGATAGCGAGATCAGAGCTGTCCCAGGGGATAGGGGACAGTGGGGTCACTGCCACCACCCGGAAAGGGGGACAGCTGGGTTACAGCTGGGTCAGACCCATGCCAGAGGTCAGGGATAGCGAGATCAGGGCCGTCCCACGGGACAGCAGGGACAGCCATCCCCTGGGAGAATGGAGCAGCCACAGCACTGCCGTCCCAGGGGACAGTGCCACCACCCCGGAAAGGGGGACAGCTGGGTTACAGCCAGCCCGGGGGAAACTGGGCCAGACAGGTCTGACCTATACCAAGGGATGGGGGACAGCCGGGTCAGACCCACGCCAGAGGTCAGGGATAGCGAGATCAGGGCCGTCCCACGGGACAGCAGGGACAGCCAGCCCCTGGAGAACGGAGCAGCCACAGCACAGCCGTCCCAGGGGATCCAGCCGTCCCAGAGAGCCATCCCCTGGGAAAAGGGAACAGCGGCGTCGGAGCCGTCCCACAAAACACGGGCCAGCCGTGTCAGCCCCACGCCCCGGGAAAAGCCAAGCGCCGGCTCGGTGCCACCGGCGCCCCGCTCACCTCCGCCTCCTGCGGCCCGGCCGGCGCTGCCGCCGCCTCCCCCTCAGCGCCCGGCGCGGCCACCAGCGCCTCGAGCAGCTCCAGCAGCCGCACCACGGGCGGCACCAGCCCGGCCACGGCGTCGGGCCCGAAGCGGGCGGAGAGGCGGCGCAGCTCGGCGCCCAGCGCTCCCGCCATGCGGTAGACGTGCGGCGGGCCCAGCCGCGCCGGCGGCGTTCGCCACAGCGGCTCCGCCATGGCCGCGGCCCGGCCCGCCCCGCGCGCCCGGCCCGCCCCCGAGGCGGGACTGCGGCTCCCGTTCGTACAAAATTTATTGAGCGGAAAAGGGCGAGAACAACAACGCGCGGGGTGAGGGCGGCGAGCGGGGCACACGAACACGCTGTTGAATATCAACAGTACTAAGAGGGGCGCGGGCAGGGTCAGGCGTAGAGATCCTCGCGGTCGGCAGAGTAAACCTCCCCCTCCTGCAGCAGCGCGAAGTTGAGGAAGTGAGAGGGGCGATGGACCTCGTGGTAGAACTCCTTGGGGTTGGCGAGCTGCAGCTCGTACTTCATGTTGGGGTCGTGGCGGACACCTGGAAAAGAGGGAGTGTCACCCACCTTCTGCCTCCTCCCCCCTTCAGGAGCCTAACAAAGCCCTCCATTTCTCTACAACCATTTTTCCCTGCCAGGAGAGAGAGTTCCAAACTCTCCCAACCCACAAAATCATCCCTCTTTGGGTTCCCCCCTCAAGAGATTTACAATCCTTTTATGCTAGTCGAGTGTTCTGTCACTCTCATTTCCTGACCCTTTCTCCAGCTGTCTGTGGTGTTCATGATACCAGGACCTCCCTACTGGGAACAGCTTCTCTCTTGCATTTTCCATTATCTCTTCTGCCTGACAGGGATTAATTATTCAGTGGCGATAGACCATGCACTACAATCCTGACAGACACAGGATCTATTTTTCCTCTCGAGCCACCAAAAAAAAAAATCAGTGAACTGATACCCCAATGCTGGTACTAAGGAAAGTTCAGGGCACAGTGCTGGTACCCCTGCCAGCCACTCCGAGGAAGCTTTGGAGGGGGTAAGGAGCTATTCCCTCCTCCCCCAGCTCCTCACACTGCCTCCTTTCTCCTCCCCAGGCCAGCTCACCCATGAAGTTGTAGTTCCAGGAGCCCTGTGCAGGGACCATGAAGAAGCCGAGGAAGCGGTCGGACAGGAGCATCTGCACCCTCTCGTAGTGGGAGGGCAGGTAACCCTTGGGGTTGTTGCCCTTGTCCGTGTTCTGCCGGCCCCACTCGTACCCACTGGGGGTCAGCTTGTAGGCTGTCAGCGTGCAGGAGCCAGGGGTGAAACTGAAAGGGACAACACATGGGGCAAGTCAGACTCGCCTGGGGCAGAGGAGGGAAAGCAGGAATGAGCCAACACTCCCTTTCGGACAATTTTATTTTGAGTTCCCCAGCTCTGCAGCAGAAGGCTCCCTGCCCCTCACCTGCAGGTGATGATGATGGTCTTCTCCCCATCCCAGGAGGGGTTGTCAGCCATGACCTTGGCATGGGTGGTGACATCCTGTGGTGACAACTGAGGGGACTCGTTTGGTTGGGTGTGAATCCATCCTAGAGGTTCCATTTCCTGACAAAAAGAGAGTGGTTTAGAGAAAAATCAAAACCATTTAAAATGAGACCACTTCAAGCCTGGCAAAAAGGACACAGATCACAGGCGTCCCCCTCACTTGGTCTCAATCAAGTTTGACTTCAGACTGAGCCCTTTCAGTCCTACAACTACAGAAGACCAAGGGAAGCTGCTCCACCACCTCAGGTCCTTGTCACTGACCTCCCATCCACCCTGGAAGCTGAACCTCAACCCACCTTGAGATACTCGTGCTGGGGCAGCTGCCCTGGGAGGTGCACGGTCTGGTGTGTCCCCCACTGGGGCACCATCACAATGCAGCGGATCTCCTTCACCTGGGGGTTGTCTGGAGGGCTCACTCCATACAGGTAACCTGCAATCTAAAACACACACACTTGCCTTAGAAGGCCACAAGAGATCTCTGTGTAGCTGTGAGTGGGAACTCTTTAATTTCTGAGAAGAGCATTAGAAGGATTCACGTGGACAAACCACAGCAGGTTGCCAGCCCTTCACCAAGAGTTTCCCCCCTGGTGTGTTTGAGTGGGGCACAACTGTAACAAACTCCCTGCACACTCACCTGGGCCCGCAGGTCTGAGATGCAGATGAACTTCTTCAACACATTTTTGGGAAGAATGTAGGTGTAACCTGTCTCCTTTATGTCATCTGACGAGACATAGATGTGGTTTGTCCGCAGGTGGAGGTTGGCAGCAGAGATTGCTCTGTGAGGAGGAGACCGTGATCAGAGGGGGCACAGATCCTCCCTGAGCATTCCAACCCTTTCCACCACCCCTGCCTGCCTTCCTACCTGACCCTCCACTCAGTCTTGGAGGAGAAGGTCTGGGTTTCATAGTTGCTGGTGGTGGAGGTGATGATTTCATCCCCGTGTTTGTTCACCGTGCGGGTCTGCGTGGCCGTCAGCTGCGACTGCTCCTTGGTTTGCTTCTCAATTTCTGCAATCTGCTGCCTCTGCTGAGATGGGGCAGAGATCTCCATGCCCAGGATGATGTCTCGGATTTCTGACTGGGTCAGGGATGCAACGTTCACGCTGGAAGAGAAAATTCACCCAAGTCAGGTATTTCAAAATACATTCTGGAGCCTTCTCACCTTCAGGCACAAGCTCAGAACACCCACTCTGGGCACTATGAAAAAATTAAACCACAGCTTCTTAAACAAAAGTGGGGCCATGATCACATGATGCTTAGATGAATGATTTGGTGCAGACATTTTTATCTGCATTATCACAAGGTTATTAAAATTAGCCAGATCCCCTGCTAAGCTGAGAGTGCATTGACAAAGGCCTCTGGCCACGCCCTTTAGGGCAGGAAGGAAAGGCTGACAGGATTATGCCTTACTTGTTCTTCTTGCCATAGTCAGCAAGGATGAGATCCTTCAGCTGCACCTCCACCTTGATCCACTCCTCATCTGTCAGGGTTGGCCAGATGTGGTGAGGCTCAGTGATGGTTGTCTTGTCTGGCTTCAGGATAACTTTGGCTCGATCGTTATTCACGTGCAGCGCCCGGAGAATCAGGATCAGACGGGAGAATGCCTTGGAGATGAAAAGAAGATGGAGTTAGAAAGAAGAAAATTAAATGTACAAGGCCCTAGTACAGCATTCCTTTGTTTGAGCACATGGCAGTTGCCAGGGAAATCCATCTAAAGGAAAATCCAGGCAGGTTCAGAGCCAAACAAATCATCAGGGATGTCTGAGGCCATGGTTCCTTGCCTCATTTATCAGCAGCAAAGCAAAATGCAGGAGACACATCTGTGCTTACTGTGTAGGAAGAGATGGTTTTCAGCCAGTCATCATAGAGATTGAAGAGAACCATCTGGGGTTCAGTGGCCTTCAGGATGAGATCACCAAACTTCTCCACTTTCAGACAGGCCTGGAAGGGCAGCTGCAACTCCGAGCCTTTGATCACAATATTGGGGAAATCCAGCAAGTGCACCTGGAGTTTATCAAGAGGAATTAGCTCACAGCTACTGCAGAACATCACAGGACACAGGACTGTTATCTCCCACAGATTTTACACATCCTGAGGGAGCTGCAGCCTTACCTCAAGAGGGTCCAGCATGCCTTTCCGTGTCACTATGATCTGCTTTGGCTGCTCCTCCACGGGCAGGGACCGGATCAAGGCAGCCACTTCCTCAGCAGTCTTCCACTTGGCCAGCTACAGAGAGACAGCAGGGTTAGAGAAGTATCCCCCTGCCCTCCAGCAGAGCCTCCATGTCTCTGGGAACCATAGGGACACAAACCAAATTCTAAAAATACAACTGGAATTTATGGTTTGCTCCAGATCAGTGACAAGGCCCAGCATTTCCTCCTTACTGATCACAGAGGGCAGCTCCCACTCCTGGAGCTCAGTTACTCCTGAGTGGCTCAGAAAACAACAGCTGGCTACTCCACCTCCCTGGATTTGCCACCTGAGCTTTCCCACTGCACTGGATGTACAGCCAAGTCAGAGTGAATTCTGTAACAAGGAGCAGAGCACTGTTCAAGCTCTGCTTGATGATGTGGGATCTCTAAACCTCAGAGCCTCAAAGTCCTTGCAGCAGCAATGTCTGTGTTCCTCCACTTTTATATCCCATGCTCCTGCCTGCCTGATCACTTGGACTTTGGAGCTCCAAACTCATTAAGAGGCAGGAAGACAAAGAACTTTGTGATGTTTTCTGCTCAGGGAAGTGTCCCAAGCAGTCAGAGCCCAGCCCCAGTTCACAGCCAAGGCACAGCCAGGCCCTACCTGTCCCAGACGCTTCTGCCCTGCCCACACAGATGTGTGGATGATCTTCAGGAAGAGCTGCCCAGTTCTGGGATTGAAGATGAAAATGGCTCCATTGATGGGTTTTGTGGTCAAATTCCCTTCAAAAGTCTGAGGGAAAAAGTGAGAGTGAGAAGTGCAGGGAGATAAATGGATCCCACCCCCACCTTTACACAGGAGCCAACTCTCTGTGTGCTTTGAGCAGGAGCTGTGTGGGAAATGTAAGAGCTGCTCTGTGCACTCTGCAAAAATCTGGGTCCATGTGTTGACTCCCAGATTTCCATCACACGTGGAAACCTCTACCCCATTCAGTCCTTTCCCTGAGACACCCTCAGGCCTCACCTTGTGGATGGTGACTCTGTACACGTTGGTGTCATCCACAAACCAGATGATCTGGTTGGAGAAGAGCTCCCCATAGTTCTGGGAGGACAGGTAGGGCTCCGTGGGCTCTGAGGAGTAGAGCTGCAGCCCTTTGCGGATCCGTTCCCTCAACACATACAGGGCAGGGTTTGCTTTCATGATTTTGGCCATGGCCTGCTGGATCAGAGGTTTGCTCCCAGGGAACCAGTTCCCATAAGCACTGAAGAAGGAAACAAACAGAAGTTATTACCATTACACCTGAAGAGGCAACAGCCCCACTCAAGTCTTTCCATGCAGCAGCCAGGCCCCTTTGTACAGCTGCAAATACAGATTTGTACTGCAGTGTGACTTCTGTAATGCCCCTGGGAGGTGGGCACCTGTGGCTTTTATACACCCCCTCAGTGGGAAGCCACAGCACACACATGCTGCAGTCCCAGAAAAGCTGCACCTTCTCTAACAAACACACTGGAGAACTGATTTCTGACTTTGCCCCTTGTATCCAGTGAGAAATAGCTGTCCTCACTTGTAGGGGCTTTGAAACACAGCCTGTCCTTCAGCTCCAACAACAGCCTGACAGAAATATCCTAAGCAACAAATTATTAATGAACTGAGGGAACTGAACCACTACTTCTGAGCAAAACTGGCAACCTGAGATGCCTTATCCCACTCACTGCCCATCTCCATCTTCTGCCTTCTCCCCTCATCCTCCTGCCTGGAATACAAGCGATGCACTGAGAAACACCCACAAACCACCAATGCCAACCCTAGAACGAAACCACAGAAGGTGCAGCTCTGACCTGTGCAAGTTGTAGGCCAGATCAATGGCAATGAGCACCCCAGTGGGAGAGGGGTAGATGCTCATGTTGTCTGTGGTGTAGTCCAGGAACTTGGCCCTGGCGTAGCGCTCGATGTCGTGCGAGTCGTAGTCGCCCCAGCGCAGCTGGATGTCAATCCAGTACTTCTGGGTGGTGGTGCTGTCCATCACATCCCTGAGGAGAAAGCAGGCCACAATAAGTTCATTTGGCACAAAATTCTGCTGCAGAATTGTCACCCAGCATGGACACTGCAGCCAGCTCACATCCATGATCCACCCTGGAAAGGGACCCTGCTGTTCTCCTCGCACAGCAGTGGATGCAGAGACTTTTGAAAGGTTTAAACAAAGCAGCAGTGAGTCACGAGGGTCATCTCCCCCAGGGACTGTCTGGTGAGGATTCACTCCAGATCCTGGCCCTGGGCCAGCTCAGCTTTGTGGGGTTTCCAGAAGAACCTTCAACAGCTCAGGTAAAAGTTCACCCAGAGGAGAGAACAGGAGCAGAGCCAGCGTTGGTGTTTTGCAAAGGCAGTGCCAGGAGGTGCTGCAACCATCTACCCAAACAAGCCCTGTGCTTTGCTGGAACAATCTCCAGTGTCCCCCAGATGCCCAAGAGACACAGACGCTCTGGATTACAGGCTTGGCAGCTCTGCTCTGCAGGGAGACTGAGGAGAGGGAAAAGGGAAACTCACTTGGAATCTGCCAGCAAGGATGGACGTGACACATTCCACTTGTAGGAAGCAAAGAGAAGGATATCTGCACATGAGGAGTTCATCTTGTAGGACTTCCTGGGATGGATTGTCTCTTTCTGCACTGTCTCAATCTCCAGAGCATCCAGCTCTTGATCAAACACCTGTGGAAAAGGCAGCCAAAGATGAGATTCAAGCAGCCCAGATAAGGAATCTATCCTCAACACCAAGGCAGTCAGGAAAATCCCATTTTCTATCTCATCCCTTTCTCTGCCAAATTGCTGGGGGAAGATTGGTCCTGCTCCAAAAGGGCAGAGAAACAAACCAAGGCAACACTGCTCACCTGACACAAATCCATGACAATGCTCTCATGGATCTTCTGCCACAAGTGAGCTCGGAAAATCTGGATGAGGGAAATCTTCAGAGTGGGGATTTTGCCATGCATGAAGATCCCTGTCAAATCCAGCTGCACCTGGAACCCAACATACACCTGCAAAGGAAAAGCAGCTGTGAGAACACACAACAGCACAACTGAGGACATTTTTAAAAATGAAGCATCTCCTGTTAAGGAGGTTAATACCTCTCTAAGAGATGTCCTGATAATTAATTGGATCAATTAACTGCTCTCATTTCAGTGGAAAAGTGTTGTCTGCTCCTAGAGGGACAAACACCAGGTACTCACATTGGCTCTGTTGATGGTAGGAGACCACCAGAGAGTGAATCTTCTGTTTGGAATTTGGTTCAAACCAGATCTCTGGGCATTTGTCAGCTTCTTCCACTTCATGGACTCCTCAAAGCCACTGGCCTTCTCCCTAGAAAGGGCAGATAATTTGATTCAACTGAATGAGATGTCCCTCATCCCTGCTGCCATGTGTCACTGGTAACAGACAAAGGGATTAGCCATGAGCTGGGAGGGTTGTTTCATGCCAAGAAATTTCCATGGATTTGAAAGTTCAGCTGCAGCTCCCTCCCAGGTGCCCTCACAAGTGACCTACACAACATTCTGAAACAACCACTGAAAACCAGCAGAAACTCAACAGAAGCAGCACAGCCTGAGCCCAGAGCCCACACCAAAGTTCCTCTTACCAGAAGAGACCCTCCCACGTGGGGAAGTAGGTGCCCTTGAAGAGTGTGTGCTCCAGGATCCCTTCCACGCCGCCCAGGGCCTGGATCATGTCCGTGCGGTAATTGTTCAGGTTCCAGAGCTTGCCGTCGTGGCGCTGGTGTGTCCACCAGAACGGGTTCTGCTTCAGCACCTGGAGACAACAGCGAGCACATCACTCCCCTGGCTGCACTAACTGCAGGAGCCAACACCATGGTGATGGTCAGGGAGCAGGTAAAAAGCCCCATGCCCTCAGTGCTGGAGGACACAGCTCATCTACAACATGGTCAGTACTACTCTGTAATTCACTCTGGGTGGAACCCCAGGTGATATTTTTGTCTTTCAGGGACTGGCCTTCTACAGAGCTGTCATTAAAGGCTTTAAATAACAAGTTATTTTACTGCTACTAAAACTTAATATGGTTTTTTTTGGGGGGGATAATTATTTTTCTCTCTCCAGAACTGATTCTTTAATATGTTGTGTTTATTGTGGTTTCCTTCAATACACTGCAATCTATCTAAATGATTCCAAAGGGAATAAGCTACAAATTCTGGAGCATTTGGTTCCAAACAGCCTCTACCAGTCCCAACCCAAGGCTGTAAATTCCTTCTGCAGCAGAGAGACAAAAGTACACCTGCAGTAATACAAGGTTGAAGGACTTTGTTTGGAACAGGTATCTGAACTTCATATTCAGGTGATGAGAAATTCCCTGTCAGTACCTGATACTGTTTGAAGTCAGTCCTGACTCTCCATCCTTTATCATAAGCCAGAGTGTGCCTGTCCTTCTGGAAAAGGGTGTTAATCCGAGGAATTCCCCTGTCCCACGAGTCCTCCAGATCCTCCAGTGTCAGACGCCTGAGGAGAAAAATCCCCACACTTTGTTACCTCTCAATTTACAGCAATGCATTAATGAGTAGCTCAGCTGATGAGATCACAGAAATGACTCAGAGCTCTGGCAGGGGATGCTGAAATGCCAGAGGTGAGGAACAGCGTTGCAGGTACCACAGGGCCAGCAAGGTCTCCACAATCCCCATACAGCACAAAACTTCCCAGTGCTGCCTGTCCCCCCACACGTGGACACACACCTGTTCTGGGCTATAGCCTCCTGTCTTTTCAGGGCATACTCTGCCCACACCCTCTGAGAGTCAATGAATTCACTCTCCCACGGCTGGATGTAACGGTACAGATTTGGGATGAGCTGGTCCTCCTCATGGCTCATTCCTGAGCGGAAATGAGTGATGCCAACATCTGTCTGCTTGGACCACCTGCAGCAAAGAGACAAGAATGAGCTAGGAGGAACTGGGACTTCCCTGATCACTGCCATGAGCTACTGTGAAGGCAACACAGCTCTGTACCATGGCATGGTTTAGCACTCTTGGAATATTTTTAGGGGAAGAGAACACTGAAGTCATGGAGAAGTTAGAACAGCATAACTCACCTCAGGTCAGACTGAGGGATGAGAACGTGGCCCATGGAGAGCATGCCCAGCCCCCCCAGCTCCTTAGGGGTGTAGAACACCACAGGAGGAAAACGGCTGGGCATTTTGGAATTCAGGCCGATCTTGATCCGAGTCTGGATTTTATTCTCACACTTCACCAGCAAATCAAGCAGCTCCTGAGTATTTACAACAGCTTCCCGGAAGTAAGTCATCAAACCAATCAGAGCTGTGTTCCATTTATTGACAATCTAGAAAGGAAAGGAAAAGATCAGCTCCTGGTTCATTCCCAAGAACCTGTAGAAAGCTGTCATGGATCTCCCTCCTCCCTTACCTTAGTGAAGGTTGTAGAGCCAGAGGCCATGAGGATCTGCCTCACTCTGTTGTGAAACCTCTGCATGGACTCATCATCCACACGCAGGAAGCACTGAGCCGTGCGCTCCTTGGTCACCTGGAGAGCACAGAGCCATCAGTCCCCTCCTGAGCCCCTCTCCAGCCCAAACCCCGCCAGGGATTGCTCTCCCAGCCCACCTCGTTCTGCAGGTTCCAGACCCCGTCCTTGTGGGTGAACTCCTCGTAGCTGGTGCGGCACTTGGGCAGGATGCGGCACTCGAAGCCGCACATGTTGAACAGCAGGTTGGGGTTGTCCTTGCTGTACACGGACACGAAGCTGTTCTCCCACTGCACCGTGGTCACCGAGCGGGGCAAACGGTTCTTGATGTCCCAGAACACAGCACGGCCACTGGGAAACAGCACGGGCACAGTGACACATCAGCATCTGCACAAGTAACAACTGGGCAAAGTCTCAGAGCTTCCCTGTCATTCTAGGACATGAATAGAAAGACGTGGACACTGGATTCTCCAAGGTAAAAAAGAGAGCAGTTCAATTTCTGACTCCAACCTTTATAGATTTCCAAAAGTGACAGTGGATTGGAGGGTGAAAGTGCCACCTCTCCAATGACACTGGACAAAGCAACAGTCTATCAAATTTCTCCTCCTCCAGAAAAGAATGCAAAACAATGAATTATTTACATAAAGTCCGTGAGAAAGTTTGTAACAAGAATGTAAACATCAGAAGATGAGGGCGACACTTCCCTAATTTTTCAGGATTTCAGCGCTCCTCACTTCTCACATCTCACCCTGAGCATCTATCAGTCTCCAACAGTTATTAATCACTGATTTTCCCCTTTTTCCTGCCACTTCTTCCCCACTGCAGCACTCACAGGTTCACGTCGTGCTTCATGAGGCGCATGCGAGCGTCCCGGGGCCAGCACTTCTTGTTGTTGTAGCCCACGATGTTCTCGTTGTTGGGGTCGGGGTGCTCTGTCAGGTACCGCTGGATCAGGTCCCTGGCCTCGTCAGCTGTAAACCTGGAAATGCACACAAAAGCATCTGGAATGGCATGGTTGACTTAGCAGCACCAGCCTGGCAAGAAAGAGAAGGATTTAATTAGGAAAAGCTGTTTGTCAGTCTGTTTGAAGGTAACTATGCTATTTTTGTGTCCTCTCAATGAATGGGGGAATTTCATTAGCACACAGCAACTCAGGGTTTGGGTTATCTTTCCATGAAGAGACAGAAAAGGCTTATTTTGCCAGTCTCTAATTTACCAAATCCCTAACAACTGAGCATGTTTCTATTGGTCATTTGTGCTTCTTGACATTGTTGTGTTTCTATTGGTCCAGTGAAACTGCAGAAAAGCAAACTGAGAAAGCAAGAGGAGGCATGTGGACATGCAGTTATCCAGGGAAGTCTGTCAATTCAAATATTCCTGATCTTCAACAGCAGAGGGAACAAAAGCCAGCAGCAGGAGCATATTAAATCTCCCTTTCCTTTGTGCTGACCTGAGGAAAGCAGGGCCCCAGAAGTCTCACCTGAAGAAGATGTGAATCCTGTCAATGTATCTGCAGAAGAGGCGAATGGGATGGGCCACCTCCGTGGCAATGTCCTGGAAGCTGAGGAAGTCATTTGGCATCTGGGGAGGCCCAGCCATCTCACTGGCCCTGTGCAGGCCCAGCACCAGCAGGTCCATCACAAGCCCATAGTACTGGACAATGAAGGAAGCAAACTGCAGCCCACGAATAATCCCGTAGGAGTTTGTGTGATTCATGTCCTGAGGAGATGAAGGGGAACTGTGAGAAAACACATCCCAGCACATCAGAACCCTTTCACCTGAGCAGCTGCTCTTCAGCACAACCCAGCAGGGTTTTTTTACTCCCTCATCACTTTTCTTTGGCAAGTCTTGTGCTCCTTCTTTGCCATGGGTCCAAAACCTCCTCCCTCATGGGTCCCTCTTACCACAAACCCCCTTTCCTAACAACAACCATCACCTTGTAGTTGATCACCACGTTGTTCTTGGCTGTCATGTAGTCAGCAATGTTGTGATCAACGATGAGACGCAGCAGCCTGTTGAGCAAGGTCAGGTCAATCTTCTCATACATCTTCTCAAAACGAGATTCCAGCATCACGTTGCATTCCCCTTCACTCGTTTCCCAAACATCCTGCAGGTTATTAATGCCTGAGGGAACAAACAACCTTGTGTTATCTGACACATCAGAGCACAGAAGCAGTCACTGGATACAGGAATTCAACAAAAGTCCTGCAATGCCTTTTTTCACACTCTGGATCTTCCAGTCTATCCAGAAGTGGGAGGAAAACTACGTAATCAACCATAAATTGCTGTGCAAGTTGTCCTCCTCCAGTATATACACATTTATCAACCCACAAAATACATCTCTGATTGTAATTACTGACTGCAATTGCAAAAGCAAAATTCAGCTCCTAAGGGGACTCATAGGACACAAGTTCCCCCACAGGAAAAATAATTTTTGCACGGAATCCAAGAGCCCACTGACCTTGGCACCACTTGTACACCAGCAGTGGGGGTGGTTCAGTGTCAGCAGGTTTGATCCAAGGAGGGAAGAGCCTTCTCTTGTCAGCCTCATACCACAAGTACTGATCCAGATAAGCATCTGTGATCTTCTCCAGGGGCTCAACATCATAAACAGGGACCAAGTGGCTGTAGAGATCCATGAACTCAATTCCCACCTAAAAAAAAAAAGGGGGGGGGGGGACTGAGGTTGGTATTTGAGAGAAAACACAGTTTTTGTGCTTTGTGCCATTCAGCTTCTGAATGCAGCATAACATGGCTGGGCTTTCACCAGGCTTTCACTGACCTCCTTGAAGGCTCTCTGAGTCAACAGATGTCGCTTGATTCTGGACAGAGCTTCGTGGGGATTATCATAAGCCTGCTCAATCAAGCCCAGCTCCTCTCTCTGTGACTGATTCAGGCGTGACTTCACACTGAGAACAAAGGAGAACAGCTCAGCACCTGCACACAAGCAGCCTAAGGGCCACTGCATTAAAGTGATGAATTATAATGTTCAACCAGTAAATCCTCACGATCCACATCCCCAATCTTGTAAGCATGGTGTGGTTTTGCCCAACTGACAGAGTCAATAGGAACTCCCAGATAAACTGGCAGTACCAAAACCAACAGCTTTACCAGTCCACCAGGGTAAATGTCACACCATACTCCATCACAGGAATAATGGATAACAAAATAGAAACCTTTCCCAGTGCCCCTGAAGATAAAGATCACTTCCTACTGCTTACCTGTAAGCTTCCTTCAGCCTCTCCAGGGCTAAGATCAGCAACTTGGTGTCATGCTTGTAGGACAATGGGGGGAAAGGAATGGGGGAGAACCTCCTGCTCTCCAGCCAGTGCACTGTGGTTGTGTACACAGCAACGGCCTCTTCCGCAGTGATGTAAGGCCCATCCTGCAGAACCACACCACCAGAATCAATCACTGAAAGCTTCCCTATGAAAACAGCATTAATCTGGGCAGTTTCAGGGAGGACAGAAGTACCTTCAGGTAATTATGCTGCCGTTCCTGCTCAGCTTTCAGGTAGAGCCTGGTCAGCCTGCCCAGGTTCTTCTTGCAGACGGTTTTGTCGACAGTGGCGCCCCGGCGGATCCGCTCCCGGTTGTAGTGAGCTGTGTTTGTCCACCAGTCAGCTTTGGCCTTCACGTACCTCAGGATCATGTTCTCAATAGGAGTTGGCAGCCCTGGCACCTGGGGAGGGACAGGAACTTGAGGGAAGCAGGAGTGGGAGCCTTCCAAGAGCAGCTCCGCTTGGGTGATGTTAGAACTGAACCCAAAGGCCAAGTGAGAGTTTTACCTTCCAGGGAATATTGGCCTTCCAGCACCGCCAGGCCTCGCTCAGGTGCTGCAGGATGGTTCTGGCTTTGTTCTGCTTGATCCCTTCTGGCATCATGTCCAGGATGTCGTGCATCACAGCTGCCCTGAGCTCCAGGTCAAAGTGAGACTCCACGCGCTGCTTCGTGACAGTCTTTGCGACACCCTTGGAGTGACGGCCTGGAAAAGGCAAAGTCCTTCAGGAATTCTGACACTGCCAGGCAGTGATCCCCCTTCCTGATTCAGGAGTGCATGGAGGTGCAGGATGTCTGGAGAAATTACACTGCCAGGAGTCTGCAATTGATGATTAAGTGGCTATGGAGCAGGAAATCCCATTTCCATTCAGAATCTGTTCTGGGGGCACAGATCTTGAAAGAGCTCTAAGCTGGTCAATGGAGCATGGATAAAAACCACCAGTATGAACAGGAAACTGGCTGGCAAGCCAACAGTATTAATCTTTACCACACGCTCCTCCCACGTGCAGGATTTACAGGGTGCTGACCTTCAAACTGCCTGGCCAGCAGATTCCCCAGCCAGCGTTCCAGCAGCGGGGTGATGCCCCTCATGAAGAACAGCCACACTCTCCAGCCTGGAGCCCAGAAACCACAGCCAGGACCTTTGCCCACAGGCCCCTGGAGGAACAGAGACATGGTAAGAGCAGGTCATTTATTGACATTCCAGAATCCCTCCCTTGTTCCACAGTTTACATGGGGTCAGTATCATGTGGAAAGGTGAACTCACTGTGTTAAACCTGTAGTAGATGAGATGTTTCAGGTCCTTGCACATTCGAATCTGCCTCATCAGTTTGTATTTGTAGCGGTACATCCCCGTGAGCTGACCCACGTGGGCAAAGATGTACTGCAGGCCATCTGCCAGCTGAGACATGGAACACAGGGACAACAGTCAACACCTCCAGCAGCCAGCTTTATTGGACAGAGTGTATCAGGCCATAGAAAGCTCCTAATGCTGGCTCAGACAATGATCAATTCTTATAAAGTAATATAAAATCAGAATTTCAAACCACACTGCATATTTTCAATGTCTCCCCTCTCCTCCGTAACACTGCAACATTCAGCCACTTTGTGCATCCCATATAAAATATTCCAATTCTCCTCTCGACTTCCTCTCACCACATTTAAAACCAAAAAACCAAAAAGCCTACCTGAAATGCATCCACATTTCCCAGTCTGTACTGGACATGGCTGTCCACCACCAGCTTAGTCAGCCGCAGGACCTCTCGGCACAGATGGAAAGCGTTCCCAAAACGGGATTTTTTTCTTTCCTGGAAAAGACAAAATATTCAGAATTTATGTAACAATGTCACAGAAAAGTGGAACAACTCAAATCTGGTTAACAACTGAGCAGCTGAGGCACTGTGGCCTCCCTTTCCCCACTACACAACAACCTTCACATAAACTCTGCTCTTGTGTACCACAGCACATGGACTGGTACCTTTGTGGTGAGGGTCTTCACAGGCTTCAGGTTGAAGTTGTAATCCAAGTGAAGGTAATTCAGGTTCTTTCTGTGGATCAGCAAGTTCAGCATGTTGTAGCCTTGGCGACACACTTGCAGGCCAACTTCCACCCAGTCCAGCTTGGTCGACTGGAAAAACTTGGTGGCCTTGAAGGAGCGGAACAGGTACCTGGAGAGAGCAGAGACCACCATCAGCTCAATCCCCTAGAGATCAGCAGTTCCCCACTGAACAGAGCCCACTCACCTCTTCTTCTGGGCCTTGGGAGGTCTGTGTTTGAGGGCATTCAGGACATAGTATTTCAGCAGCTTCTGGTAGGAGACTCTCACCTTGACTGGCTGTCCTGCCGGGCAGTGCTCACGGTACCTATGGATAAATCACACTCCAAAGCTTCAGCTAACTCACATTCCTCAGACAAAAAAGTGTCCAGAAACTCTCCTAAAATCTCTAGAAACCAGCCACCATAATGTCTTTATTCCATTTTCATTATAACAAGGTAAAAATGTCATGATCACTACATCAGCCCTTCCCCCAGCACAGAACTCACCAGTTCTTGACCAGTGGGATGTCAAGAGCCCTGCGGGTCCTGCCAGACCTCAAGTTGAAGGGTCGTGGGGCCCACAGCAAGGCAATGCCATTGGCTGTGTTATCAGTGTAGAGAGGGGTATCCTTCAGGAAAGGCTCCACAAACTCTGGCAACTCAAACTCTTCATCGTCATCAGGCAGTGGCTCCTGGCTCTGGAACACAGAAGCACCACACAAGGTGTCTCCTGGTTACTTCAGCTCAGTTTCTGAGTTAAGCAAGTTAAAAAAACACCTCTTTGGTCTCATGGAAGAAGTGTGGCTGCACTGAGCATGAGAGAAGCAAAAAACACTCAACAAGGCAAACAGCGGCCACTAGACCCTGAGTTAGGTGTCATGGAGTAACTTCAGGGAGGTGTCAGCTCCATGAATACACCAAGGGCAACCAGAAAGAGAAATTACCTGTCAGAAAACTCTAACACTATTAATTAGACATTGGGCTGTATCCTACAGAAACCAAAGGAGACAACTTTGTGCAACTCCAGAAGTAGAAGACTAAAATGACAACTGTGGTATTTTTTTTGGTCAAAGGGCTGGTGCCTTCTCCTGAAATATGTATGTTTGTCTGCTGCTATCAGAAGCAAGATACTAAAGCCCCCTACTTCCACACCTAGGGTTTATCCCAGTTAACCCAGTGACTCACCTTGACAGAATGTCTGTGTGAAATGGGGTTGATCAGAGGATCAAAGTAAAAAGCTGGGAGGTCAGGATCTTCTGTTTTAATGAAAACAACATTTGGAGTATGATACCTGCAACAAAAAATAAGCATCAGAGCCTCTGACAGCCTCTCCCTGCTCTCCTGGCTCTGGAGGCTGCTGCTCTTACCAGGTGAGGTGGACATGGTGTGGCAGGTTGTTGTACAGGTACGGGAAAGCGATTTTGTACTCTGTCCTGATGGGCTGCCTGATGATGATTTTGTTGATGTCATTAAATTCATTCCAGTCCTCATCCCTTGAAATGAGACAAGAAACTGTTATGCAGGCATTCAGGGTATGAGAAACACACATTTGCGACTGAAAACATCCTATCAGCCCTTTCCTAGGTAACCACTCATCTCTCTCCTAAACCCAACACTTATTGTATTTGTGGGATCCCTCGTGGCAGGAAGGAATTATGAATCTGACTCTATGTTCTTAGAAGGCTAATTTATTATTTTATGATACTATATTAAAGAATGTTATACTAAACTACATTAAAGAATAGAGAAAGGATACTTACAGAAGGCTAAAAAGATAATAATGAAAACTTGTGACTCTTTTCAGAGTCCTGACACTGACTGGCCAAACAGTGAAAACAACCTACAGCAGAAACTAATAAAACGAGCAAAACACAGGAGAAGCAAATCAGATAATTATTGTTTTCCTTTTTCTCTGAGGCTTCTCAGCTTCCCAAGAGAAAAATCCTGGGGGAAGGGATTTTTCCAGAAAACACAAATGCCACAAACACTTACTGAAGATTGATATCCCTGACGAGAGGCTCAAACTTGGGACCTCCAGGAATGGCCATGTTCAGTGCCTTGGAGGTGAAGAAAGCCTTCAGGTCGAACAGGTAGAAGTAGTTGTCATCCACCAGGTCTGTGAGCAGCTGGTTGGCCAGGCGGTACAGGGTGGACATCATGGGCAGGGTGAACTGCCAGCGCTGGTACGTGGAGCCGTTCACGTACCTGGGGAGGCACAGCAAGGACACTGCAGGCACTGCCACAGCACCACAGCCACCAAACACCTTCTGCCACCCAGCATCCAGCAAGGACAGGTAGCACATGGGTGTGTCTAGACTGAAAAAAGGCTGCAGCACTGTTAAAGACAAGTCTGGACTCCTCCTGCCCTGAAAATGTTGGCTGCTCCAGCTCCTCTCCTCCTGTGTGTCCAACTGACACAGAACATCTGTGCACCTTTAGCAAACCTCAAATTCCAGCTAGAGTGCAGGCTGTCAGCTTTACAGCATGGTCACAAACATCAGTTTTAGCAGGCAGATGGGTAACAGGGCTCCTGGATAGAGGGGCCTTGCTGGATGCTGAACCAAATCCCAGAATGGTCTGAACCTTAAAGTTCATTTTGTTCCAAGCCTTCCACCATCCCAGGTTGCTCAGAGCCCCATCCAACCTGGCTTTGATCACTTTCCAGGGATGGGGCAGCCACAGCTTCTCTGAGCAACCTGCAAGCACAAGATGCAGCTTTCCAACACTCAGGTTTTCCCTCCCACCCTTGAGGGAAGGTTTTTCTCCACACAAAGGTCACACACTGCTCTGCACACCTAACTCATGCATTCTGTTTGTTTTTCCCCCCTCCCAGTGAACTGTGCTCCCACGGCCACGTACTTCCTGTTGTCCTTCAGGGGCTGGTGGTCATAGAACCAGTCCAGCACAGGGGCATCCTCCTCTGGATCCAGCTCCAGCTGGATGGCTTCCAGAGGCTCCACATCCAGGATGTTATCAGCATAATCCAGAGGGGGCTCTTCATCGTCAAAGGGGGGGAATCTCATCCTCTTGAAGTGACGCCTGTCCCTCTTCTCCCGCCTCATCATAATCCACATGGAGCTGCAGGAAATCGGGGCAGAGTTAAAGCCAGGGGGGTTTTATGGTGGATGTAAAGAAGGTTTGGGTGAAGCAGAGGGCACCTACCCCCACTGGGCGATGTAGACGGGCTCGATGACCCAGGGGATCTCGTTGACAAAGGAGATGGCGCCGGTGATGTGGTAGAGCACGGGCACGTCCCGGATCTGCTCCCAGGGCATGGGCATGTTCTCCAGGAGCTTCAGCACAGCGTGGGGCATGTACTTCAGAGCCCTGCAGCCACAGAGCAAGGGAGGCCACGCTGGAGTGCACCTCAGGGACAGGCAAGCACCTGCCAGGAGCCCAGCCACCTCCCGGCTTTCCCTCCCGCGCGCTGCTCCGCGGTCAAAAGGCAAATCCAGGAATTTCCCCTCTGCCTTTGGACCACCACAGGGTTTTCTAGTGATTTGGCTTTCAGGAATGCTGCTAACAAAAACTGAAGTTTTTAAGTGAGTTTCTGGAGTTTTTATGGGTAATGGTAAGTTGCTGCAGCAGACCATGGTGTGCACTAAACAGCTCCCTACACCCAAACAGCAAAGAAGCACTCAGGATGCTTCTTAATCCTTCAAAAAACATCCACACTCTCCCCAACCTCTTCAGAGGCTCTGTGTTCTGCAGGGTAATGTTTTTTCTCCTAAATCCAAAGCAACAGTACCCTTTGCTGATGCTCTCTTGCACTGACACCTCACAGCAGCAGACTGAGCCACAGCTGACACTGAAAGCCCTTTGGGGAAGGAGCTTCTCCTCCAATGATGGATCCAGGCTAAGGTTTTTTCTCAGAAATTCAAAGCAACAACTCCTTTTGCTAACCCTCCTCTGCACTGACACCTCAGGGCACCCTCAGCGAGCTACAACGAGCACGAAGAGCCCTTTGGGGAAGGATCTGTCCCTCCAACAATCACCAAGGCAGCAGCAGCAGCGCATCCCCCGAGCTCCCCCTCACACCCCGGGACCCCTTACCCCAGGTAGACGCGCTTGTCGTGCCGGAACTTCCTGTTGGTCATGTCGCCGTGGTCGCGGATGATTTTGCGGACGTGCTCGGGGGGCATGTCCTCCTTCTGCGCGTCCACGAAGCCGAATTTCCTCTTCTCGGCGTAGCGCTTGGCCTGCAGCTGCTGCCACTTGCGGGCTGCGGGGACACAGAGCCGGCGGCTCACGCCCTGTCCCCGCCCGAGCACCGGGGGGGCCGGGGCCGTACCCACCTTTCTCCTGCAGCTTCTCCTCGGACATGTAGTCGGGCAGCGGCGCCAGCGGGTTGGGCACCGGGGCGCAGCCGCCGCGGTACGGGAACACGGCGGCCATGGCGGCGCGACTGCGGGCAGCGCGGAGAGCGGCTCAGGGGGAGGTACGGGAACACCACGAGGCCGCCGCCGGTCGCTTCGCCGTCGCTCCCGCCCGCCCTGGGCCCGCCCGGGCCCGCCGCTCCCGCTCGGGCCTCACCGGCAGCCGCGGGCCCCGCGCTCCCCCACCACAATGGCGGCGCCGCGCCGCTCCTGCGAGACCCGGATGTAGGCGTGACTAGCAGCGCGGAGTGCCCAATCAGCTTTCAGGAGGTCTGACAGACAGCAGGGATATCCTATCAGCGTGCGGAGCGGCGGGGGCGGGACTGAAGGCGGAAGAGGGGAGTGAGTTGTGTCTGAGCGCACACTTCCGGTGTGGTGTCCCGCTTTCCCCGGTCCCGCCCTCCGCGGCTTCCCATTGGCGGAGAGGGGCGGCGGTGACGGCGCGGCGCCGCCTCTGATTGGACAGCGCCTGGCGCAGCTCACTGCTCGCTGCCGCAGGGGGCGCCGCTGCAGGGGGGGTCGCGCCCCCCTCTCGCGGAGGGTGGTAGGGGCGGGGGGAGCCCTCAGGGAGACATTTTGGAAATCGCGGGCACATCCCGGTGACATCCGCGGGGAGCAGCGCGGGGACGTCCCCACGGGGGCTGCACATCCCCTCTGCGCGCTCAGCCCGTGCCAGCCGGCCCCTGTGACCCGGGCAGGCCGGGTGCTCACCCCCAGCGCTGCCCCATGGCCGCACTGCAATCCCCCAGCGAGACGCCACTCGCCTCGCTGCCCCCTTCCTGCCTCTCGCAGGTGCCCCCCAGCCCTCAGTGCTTGCCCAGCAGCTGTGTAAAGGTGAGGTGCAGCTCACTGTGGGTGGGTTCAGTGTGTTGTCAGGGTCGCTCAGCCTAAGGCTCTTGCCTTAGGGTTTTGCCAGGGTGGGGCTGCCATGGGAATAGGGTTTGTTCTGGAGGGATATTGGATGGGGCTGGAGCCGGGGTGGTTGGGTGGCAGGCCGGGGTGTTGCTCCCCAGCAATTAATTCCCTGATGGAGATGCTCCTTCCAGCCCCATGGTCCCCTATGCAGTGAGAACAGAGGTGAGTCCTTCCCAAAACCTTTGAAGCCGAGGCAGTGGCAGTTCCCATGGGGATGGCCAGGCACAGGGCATCCCTCGGTGACCTGCAAAGCCACTGCTTATCCCACCTTAGCCCTGTGGGAAAACCACGGCGGATTAAGAGGAGCCCAAAGCAGGCTGCCCTGGCCCCCAGCCCCACGTGCCTGGGGTCCAGGACATCCACGTGACAGCAGGAATGTGGGAGCACAATCCAGGCCTCGAGAAACACCCCGGCGTGGGCAGAGGCAGCGTTTTTAGCTGAGGCAGAGGCTGTGCTAAGGGCAAGGATCAGCGCAGCAGCTCCTGGAAAACTTGGAATTTTATGCAATACATGGGTCAAAGCAAAGAGAAAGCCCTGGGTGACAGTTCTGCTGCAGCTGGGGGCTGTGAGGGGCACACGGGCACCTCAGCACTGCCTGAGGTGACAAATCCAAACCTGGAGTAGCTGTGCCCAGCACCTGGAAGCTTCCCTGCTCTCCACAAATAGAAATGTAAGCAGCTTTGGCCAGGCATTGTCTCCAGGCTCGAGCTGCCCATGGATCACTGTCCTTTCCCTGCCCAGCAGGAATGTGTCCCCATCCTCAGAACACGTGCCACCCTCTGCGAGCAGTGCCTGCTCTTCAGACCAAGGGGGAGATTTTGTGTGAAAGCTGATTTGCCACACAAAGGAAACGTGCCCGAGCCGGTGGATTCCTCCAGCCTGGCTCACGTAACTCCAGGTGGGATGATCCTGTTACACACACAGTGCTGGGGGGCACTCCACTGTGAGAATCAGTGAGGAAATATGGAGTGGAGAACATTTAAAAACCTACATCTTCCTCCACAGAAAGGAAAGGGGAGGGAAAAAAAAACCCAACGAGAGAGGTAGAGTGTGCCAGTGTGCAGTGTATTTTCACTCCATGGCAGGGGGACAGGGGTAAGGACTGTGCCAAGCAGTGACACCCCCAGTCTGGGCTGGCATGCTGAGTCCTTTTGTCCCCTCTCAGTCCTTTCCCCTCGAGCCACTTCATTTGCAGCCATTTATTAAAAGCTCGTGTTAGTAAGAGCCTTTGCTGCCGGGTGAGAGCGTTACCCCGGGCTCTGCAGCACAACCTGGCATTCCTGACGTGCCTGAATCCTAAAAAGTGCCTGGCAACCCCACATCTGTGGGAAGTGACCATCACACAGCCACTCCTGCTCTCCCACGCTCATTTATGGGCACTTAAATTATTTTGGGACAAAACAACGCGGGAAAAGCTCCAGTTGTCAGGAGAGGTTGGGGCTGCACCCCACAGTGCCCACTCAGCCTGGGCAGTCTCCTCAGGGAGGGTTTATCAGTGCAGGGTTTGGTTTTCACTGACATCTCCTGGAAGGCAAAGCCTTGGAGCCTGTCTTGCTGGTGGTGTTGCACAGAGATCCCTCAGAGAACTCCGTGTCCCGTGGCTGATGGGACCCTGGGGCTGCAGCACCCAAGGGGCTGGAAACACCCCGTGGTGTGGGGATGTCTGGGAGGGCAGTGGGGAAAGTGCTGCTCTGCCCCCTGCTCACCTCAGTGGCGCCCCGGGGAGCTCTGAGAGCTGTCGAGGCTTCTCTCAGCACCTCCCACTTGTCCAACCACATCATCCAAAAGCGTTTGGGGAGCAGAGCCACAGCGCCTGGTCCACGAGCACCTCTCTGCCGGGCAGGGCCCAGGATCTTGAGCCACAAGCAAAGCCTGGATGCTCTGTTAGTGCAGCCCCTCCTTTCAAGGTACCGAAAGAGCCGCGTTCACCCTCGGGCGCTCCCGGGCTCGGAGCTGCCCCGGTCGCAGGGGAGGAGCTATTCCTCCTTCTCCCGCCTGGGCTTGAGGAAGTCGCTCCGCAGCAGGCGGTAGAAGAGGATGATGTTCATGGGCGTCATGATTGCCATGCCCGCCGTGCCCACGGCGTAGGTGGCCGGGGGCACGTTCTGGCGGTTGAGGAAGAGCCAGCGGGTCATCCAGGCCAGCGTGGCGATGCGGAACACCACGTAGGTGCCCAGGTTGGCCAGGCTGTTGAGGCGGTAGCAGGCGGTGTGCACCAGGTTGGCCATGAGCAGGATCTGCCGCAGGTGCAGGAAGATGGAGTTGATCTCCACCAGTAAAGCCACGAGGGCAAAGCCGACGTACTGGTGGAGCAGCACGGCAATTCCAAAGCAGATGATCACCTGGGAGGAGGGAGGAGAGGGGCTGAGCCCAGGGGCTGGTTGCTCCCAGCTGCTGCAAGCTGGAACCCCTTGGGCACAGGTGGAAAGGATCATCACAGCAGTGCCATCCTGGGAGGATTGCAGCCTCTGGCACCTCCTCACCATTGCATGAAACCTGAGTGGGGTTTTTTGTTCCAGTGGGAAGAGAAGGAAACAGCTCTGTGAGCCCCAGGTTGGCTGAGGAGACAAAGCAGCCCAACCTACCCTGGTGTAGCCTGGAGAATGCAGCCCGTTGTGGCCCAGCAGGTTTTTCCACACCCATGAATGGGCAGGAAGGGAGACTGTAGCCCGGGGCTATGGGTGCTGCTGGCTCAGAGGCTGTCCCCAGGGCAGGCACCCTGCAGGGATTAGGTGGCTTTGGTGTGTCAGAGAGCCCCCTGAAGCACCCCGGGGCTGTTTGGGACAGCATTCCTGCCCCTCACCCTCCCTGCCAGGCAGGGGGACAGGCTCTGCCTGCCCACGCTTCAGCACACTCAGTCCTTTCTTTGGTTTATGCCATTAGTGCTGTGCTCTGTAATGAGATTATCTGCTCCGTTAAATCACTGTCTTGGCTTGAATTAGTGCTATTGTGGAGATGAACTTTTGGCTCACCAGCAGCAGCCAGCAGAGCCCCAGGGCTCACTGGCAGAGCAGGTCTGACCACCCCTCTCATCCCAGGTGAGTCCAGCACTGCCCCTGTGCCCTCCCCAGGCCCTGCACGCCCTGAGCCTCCCCAGAACCCTGCAGCGTCTCCACTGCCCAGCTCCAGGCTGTGCCACCCCCTGCCCTGCAGCACCCACAGTCTCAGCATCACAGACTTGTTTGGGTTGGGAAGAACACTCTGGCACCTGGACATTGCAGGTGATCAGAGAGAAACTCACACAGGGCACAGCAAGCCAGGCAGGGTGGGGGCCCTGCAGCACAGCTGCTGCAGCCACAGCAGCCCCAGGTGGGTGAAAGCACCCCGGGGAGGGGAGGTGGATGGAGGGGATGTGCTGCCCTTGCTGGCAGGTGCTCAAAAGGGCAAGAGCCACAGGAGATGAGCTGCTCACCTGGGCCAGAGGGGACACGGGGTCACTGCTGCCAGTGGCACTGTTGTGGATCAGCCCATGCTCTGTACACATGTTTTTTCCTACCCTATTGGGACACACAAGACGGGTGATGGACTTTGGACGTGATTAGCATAAGATATTTGATAATCAGGATGCCTTGGCAAGAACAGAGCTGAAAATTAAATCAGACTGAGAAGAAAATTACATCAAATTCTGCAAGCAAGAGATGTTGTAAAATGTGTAAGTTTGTTTATGTGATGATGAACCCAGTCATTGTAGTAAAAACTTACTAGCTTTCCTAGAAGAGTATATAATCATATGTAGTCCACAATGAATTTGGATTCTGACCAGCTCTCAGTCTCCCCATCTCTCTCATCATCACTGATACCACCCCATTTTTGGGCCTTTCTGGAGACCCTCTAAGAGTACAGATCCTGAAGGACCAAGAGGAGCTCCAGGCCCTGCTGTCCGGGCTCCTCTCCCCAGGAAATAAAATCAGACTTTGTAGCAGGCAGCAAACCCCCTCAGAGCCAGCAGGAGCCCCCATCCCCAGCGTCCCTGGTGGTACCTGTGCTGGTGCACTCACCACAGAGTGATGAAAGAGCAGCTCCCAGGACTGATGAAGTTTCTGATTGCACAACATGTCCACAAAGTCTTCAATGAAATAGCCTGGGATTGGGGAGGCCATGAACAAAGAGGGGGTCAGGAAGGGCAGTGCCAGCAGATCCCCCCTGCCCCAGTGGGCTCTGCACCTGAGTGCTGGTTACGTCTGTGTGCTGGGGAGCCACACTCAGCAAAAGAAGGAAACTGGGGTGCTTTGGGTCCCTCTTGCAGTCACTCTGCAGGATGTGCTCCCAGGAAGAGGCACCAACTGACTCCTCCAAGCCCATGTGGGCCCTTTTGGGATGCCCCGAGGGTGCCCAGTACCTCCCGGCTGCGGCTGCCGTGGGACAGAAAGGAGCCACTGTCCTTTGCCAAGAATAGGGCGATTGTTTGAGGTGCCTGAGACATCGCGACATGGCTCGAGGGGCTGGTGTCAGGCACCGCCGAGCCCGCGGAGACCCCCGGGGGACGGAGCAGGGGACAGTCCATGGCCACACCTCACCTACAGACACGGCCACCAGGCTGTGCGCCCCGGGCGGGTGTGTGCCCACCAGGTCCTTGGACATCTCGGGGTGGAGGTAGAACCTGACGGGAGAGAGGCCGTGAGTGCCGGGCAGTGCCTCCGGTTCCCATTCCCCTGCCGGTGTCCTCAGCACCCACCTGGTGCTGCCGACCCTCCCCCGCGACCTCCTGCTGCCCTCTCCACCCACAGCCACCCCTCTCCTCCTGTTTTCCCCGCAGTCTCCCCATCCCTGGTCCCTCGGACCTTCCTCCCTCTCTCAGCGCCCCGCAGTCTGCATGTCCTCACACCCCCAGGCTCCCCAACACCCCCATTCCTCGCGCACCCCCTCGGCCGCCGGTCCCCGTCGGGTCCCTCGATGTCCCCATTCCCTCCCAGAGCCCCGGCTCCCCCGGGGCAGCCCGGTGTCCGTGCGGGGCCCCGCGGTGCCGCTCACCCGGCCAGCGCCCCGCCGCCGCTGAGCACGCTGTGCGCCAGCGATGTCCAGATGTTGCGCCACTTCCAGCGGTTGCGGCGGGCCGAGGGCGGCGGCGGCACCAGCCGCTCCAGCCCCCGGTTCAGCAGGCGGAAAGCGGCGAAGGAACCGGCCACCACCAGCAGCCCCGGGCTGAAAGCCATGGGCGTCCAGCGGCCCGCCGGGCTCCCATGGGACCGGCCTCGCTGCCCGCCGGGCTCCGCCTCGCCCAGCCCCGGGCCCGCCCTGGGCACCGGCACCGCCCCGCCGGTACCGCCCTGCCCGGCCGCTCCGCGCTCCGCCCGGGCGGGGCACGGCCAGGGCACCCCCGGGGGAAGGGCCGGGCTGCCCCGGGGCTGGCGCTGGCAGCTCCCGCACGGCCCCGCGCAGGGCAGCGCTCCCCGTCGGGCCGCGGGAGCGGGAGAACGGGAGCTGAGCCCCGGGCATGCACCCGCCTTCCCCGGCACCGCACGGAGCGGGCTGAGAGCGTGGCACGGAGCGGGGAACGCGTGTCCCGTCGCTGTGCGGGAGCTGGAGGCGCTTCCCTCGTCCCCCGGAGTTTCCTCCTCCACCTTGGTGCCGAACGCCTCTCCCGTGAGGTGCTGCTGCCGGTGGTCCTTCACCCCAAAGCCTCCCTGGCAGCTGATGCCCGGCATTGTCTCCTTGGGCAGAACTTCCCCAAGCTGCTCAGCCCGGGACCACACCACAGCACCGGGGCTGATCGCACACCAAGCACGGAAAAAGACTTGATTGCCGTGCCTAAAACTGCTCTGCCCACAGCACTGTTATCCCGCATCCCCCTGTCCCATGCCTGGTCCCGAGAGGAGCTCCCCGATGTCTGGGATACCCCAGCTCCGCTGTCTGGAGGTTGTGGAAATTCACAATCCCGTAGCCACAATTTTAGTTCTACCCTACAACTACGCTGCTTTTCCAGCTTCCCGTAATTTGATCGCTCCCTTGTTGCTTTTTGATGTCTCCAGCAGAAGCTGCTGCTCAGCCCTCGCTTCCCCTTCTGCCGCCGGGCTGAGTCACCGTGTACACACCGATTAATGTCAAACTCCACCTCTGCTTTGAGGTATTAATTTTAGATGAAATCTTCCACTTCCTCTTGGCTGAAACAGAAGCGTGTGGAGCCTGAGCTCTTAGTTGCTGTCCTGACTTTGGGGTGATGGACACAAAAACATCAAACACACACCGATGGAAGGGAGGCTGAGTGATTAAATCAAATTGGGAGACGGGTGAGGTTCTTTTCCAGCCTAAACGATTCTGTGTTTCTATGATGGTCCCAACTGGTAGAAAGGCATCTGTTCATGCTGCACAAATTTGCTTAAAAGCCAGGCAAGACAATGTACTTTCATAACAGTTACGTGGCAGGGAGACAGTGCCTGAAGTAATAGGCAGCCCTGAGTGCTCAGGGGATTTTAAATAATCTCGTGTATTAGGAGTGCAAGGATCACACAGGCTAATCTGCTACTGAGAAGACCAAATGCAAAGACATTTTTGTTCAGCATAAGACGTGCTGAGGAAAGAGAGACATGCCTTGGAGACGTGCTGGGCTGCTCAGGGCACTGAGGAGAAAAATCATTTAACAATTAATTGAGTATAAAATTGCACAGAGCCGGTTTCCGAATGAGAAGTCGTCTGCGGTGGTTTAGCCTCAAAAAAAAAATCTTGACTGCCCTTTTCCCTGGTGACAACTCATCCCTTCACCTTCCTGCAGGGAAAGTCCCGGACTGTGAAATGCCTGCAGGTCCAGCCCTGTTTCCCCAGGGGCTCCTCCATTTGCGTTTATCCCAAAGATGAGCATTCAGGGCTGGGGAACAGGAATAGTTAAAATGTTTCTGGAGGCTGGAGAGCTTTTACCTGCCACTTCTGCATGGGAGGAATTTAAGCCGTGATTAATTGAGCCTCTGGTTCAAGGACTTTGATCCCATTGCTAGAGCACGACCAACAGTTACATATAAACTACTTTTTTTGTGTCATTTTAGCCCAATTTAATTTTACTTCCCATTGAGCCGTAGTTTCTTACAACCCGGATTCCAGCCTTTTCCTTCCTCTGCAGCAATGGCATTAACCGGGGGCGGTTTTGGAACTGCAGACATCCAAGCCCAGTTAGAAACAAGTCCCCTGACACCGGATCAGGCCAAAAATTCAACCACACGCCACAGGCTCGGGGGCCAGGCTTGTCCCAAAAGAACCCGAGGGGAAGAGCGGGGACGGGAGCTCCGGGCGCCGCTGCCACAAGAGGTCCCTGCACGCCCGCCGGAGAGCCGGGAGCCGATCCCGTGGCATTCCTCATTCCCACCTTATTTGGAGATACTGCCTTTTTCACCCAGATTTCCAGAAGTTTTCCGACTGTCCCCAGACGACCTGATTTTCTGCGGGGATGCAGCCCAGGCCGGTGCCTGCTCCCAGCAGGGCTGGGGACTCCTGGCAGACACCAGCAAGGACATGCCCGGGTCCATCCCATCATCCACGGCACCACAGCTAATCCCACAGTGGGGGCTTCCCAGCAGCAATCGAGGAGTAAATCGAGGGTACAGAATTTTATTAAATAGCTAGACAATCGTTTTTGTCTCCCTTTCCCAGGCTGGGGTTTCTCTGCTGAGATGTACAACCCATTTTCCACAATGAAAAGCTGGCAGTTTAGTGATAATCCACCACAGGAATTCTGCCAGCTGAGCTCTGTCCCCCTCAGATGCTCCCCAACTACTCCTGGGTGGGGTTTGGGGTGTGCTTTTGCACTTCTACCATCCCTCACTTAAGGAGGAGCCCACTCTGCCCCAGATTCCACAGAGGAGCCAGCAGATGTGGGAGCCAGGCACAAGTCATGCTCCTGTTCCTGCAGAGCTTCCCTCCCTTAATCTGCCTCTCTGCATCCAGGGAGTCATAAAACCCATCTGCTCACCTAATGCCAGACCTGGCTCACACCTGGGGTAATCTGAGGAGTCCAAGAGCTCAAAACAAATCAAGCAGTTTGGCTTCCAAACTTTAATTAGCTATTGTCTCCATCCGTCTCTAAACTGTGTCACCACTCTGTCTGCTCAGGCCATAAGAAGTCAGATGATGTAGGAATGCTTTATATATCCACATCTCCATCCAGGGAGTCTGGAACTCCACACTTCTGAAAGGAACTACTGTGCAAAATGCAGGTTCTGCATGGCAAAGCATTGCAGAGGCAGCTGTGGAGAGAGCTGAAATCAGTTCAAACTGGAGCAGCCACCCCTGGCAGCCAGGAACACCTTCCTGATGTGGAAGCTGGATATTCCCCAGGTAGAACTTGCTGTGGACATGGAAGAAAGGAATTTCAGTCTCTGTGAGTGTGGTGAGCAGCTCCAGAGTTTAAGGCAAGAAATGCCAAAAGTCAGCACTTCACCACTGACCTCAGGACTTGAACTCATCTGGCAGAGGAAATCACCTGTGCTTGCACCACAGCCTGGAGTAAACCTGGGTCAGCCTGGGTTAAACCTGGCAAACCCCAGGTAAACCTGGGTTTGCCCTGCCCAGGGCTGCCAGCTCTCACTCCTGAGGGCAGGGCTTTCCTTGCACCCACAGGGTTTGCCCAGCACTGCAGGTGCTCTGCTGCCCAGGCTGCTCATCCTTCCCGAGGTCATCCCTGGAATGCAGTGTCTCCTGGGAGCTTCACAGGACCAGCACGTTCTGGTGCCAGACACCAGCAGAAAAATGGGCACAGCAGGTGCCTTCTGCAGCCTGGCAGGTGGGAATGTTCCCAAACCACCCAGGCAGAGCCTGCTTTGAAAAATGACCCCAGGGCAGGTTGATCTGGACGCTCTTCTTCTTCTGGCCTTCCCTTTTCCCAGCACTGGAAGGATTTTTTTTCCCCCCTCAGGACTTGGCACAAGGGGCTTGTTGGAGAATCCCGTGTAGCCAGCAGTGTCCCTAAGGATGCTGCAGGCCCAGCTGCTCCTCCAGGGCTCTGCTGGACCAGCTGTCAAGGACCAGTGGCACAGAGGATGTGCTCTCTCCTCACTCCAGCTGCACAGATATGCCATGGGATGAACAAAATTCCACTGGCTGCCAAATCCCCTTCAAGCTCAGCAGCATGGGCAGCTCTGCTCTGCTTTCTGCAGCTGCCATGCCCCAAATGTTTTGACTTTCTGAACTGTTTATGTGCTGTTATTAGCCAGGTTTCAGGTTCCTTCTTTCCTTCCCAGTGCTCACTGTGAAGTGGTGCCAGGTGTCTGCCAGGCCTGTATCCCATCCCTCACCATCACCAGACATGAATGCTTAGGAAGAAAATGTGAAACATCACATATAATTATTCTTACTCTCTAAGCAAATTCATTCCCACTAAATATTTCCTTTTCCCTGTCTTCTTCCCTTGTGGGATAAACATTTTTTCCCCTGTTTAATTCACCAGTCTCGAGCTTAAGTAATTTTTGATGAATATGTATGTGCTTCATGATTACATCATGATGCATTTACCACTACATGGGGTTTCATTTCTTGCATTTCAGACAGGTTAAGAATGAATCCTCCAAGGTGGAAGCACATCCCAGCCCCCACACCCAGCTCAGCGTCACAGCCTCTGAGCCCACTCAATTCCTCCTGTTTTACAAATACCAGCACAGGAGCTTCCCCCCTGCATCTCCTGCTGCTGCTGGCTGCACAGCTTGGAGCAGGTTAGGTTCCCTCCTGAATTCTCTCGTTATTAATATCACAAACCAAGCTGTTCTGAGAGCAGTGCCCCATTAATCACTCCAGCTCTGCTGCAGGCTTCACCTCGCTTCCTCTTCCTGCAGCTGAGCAGTTTGACTCTGTGGGTGCTGCTTGTTAAAATCAGTGGGTCTGGCAGAGCAGGGAAGGGCACTGAGCTGGGAAAAAGGTGGGAAAAAGATGAATCCACACAGCCATGGCATGAAAAAATGTGCTACTCCAGCTGGTGGTGGTGGGAGCTTGAAGGCAGGAAAGTTACACCCTGAAATCCTTGCCTCTAAACTCGGGTTTTCTGGAGGGCCAGCAGCCCTGGGGAGGCACAGCAGAAGGGAAGGTGTCTAATAAAACCCAAGGTCAGCTCAGCAGCCCGTGTGAGTCAGCACCAACGTGGGTGGCAGATCTGCTCTGAGACGTCTGATGCCCACCTGGGCTCTCTCTGTGGTTGAGGGCACCACTTCCTTGTCCTCTCTTCCTTCCTATGTTTAATCCTGACTTGTGCTACAAGCAAAGGTCTAAAACCCTCTGAGTAACCACCTGTGGTTTACCTGAAAAGGGCCAGAAGATGTTTACAGAAAATCTTCCTGAAAATCTGCCTCCAATCCCACCCCAGTCCCTCGAGGGCATATTGTGCATTCCTGACACACACTAACACCCCTGCAGCCAGCCCCAGCTTCTCCCCGACACCCAAAGCCCTTTTCCACGTTGTATCCTCTGTCTATCACCTTTTTAATATCCATCCTGTCATCTTTGCCTCTGTCAGGCATTTTGTTTTGCCCTTTCCCAAAGCCTTTCCTGCTGCATCCAGCAGCCCAATCTGCTGCCCAGCCCTGCAGTGCAAACATCCCTGCCCAGGACCAAGCCCCACCTGCCTCATCCCAAAGCTGCACACCTCTGTGCCTGCCCCTTTGCCCGTTCACTGCAGGTTTCCATCCCTGGGCAGACGTTTTTCCAGCGATTTCTGCTGAGTCAGAGGAGGCTGCTGCTCCTCCACGTGGGAACGCGCTTCTGGGGAATAATTACACAGGGTTTAAATACGGACATTTGGCAGCCAAATTGCTTCACATTCAGGCTCCTGGCCAGGAGGGCAGAGCCCAGAAGCTGCTCATTGGTGCTGTGAGAAAATCCCTCATTCCTGTGGCCGTCGTGGGTGTGCAGAGCCCGTGGGCCGGGATTGCTGGGACCCTGCTCAAGGCTTGGAGGGTCCCATGAACTGAACTGCTTCCCAAATCATCCATCCTGCACTGATCCAGCATCCTGCACCTGCCTTCTTCTCCAGGTGATACCCACCAGGGGAATTCATCCCCGCTGCTGCAGGATTTGGGAAGGTGCTGCTGGCAGGGAGCTGATCCCTGTGGATCTCCTGTTCTCCAAGGGAGATGATGGAAGCACGCTGCTGGTAACTCTTCCCCCCTTAATTTTTGAGGCATATTTTAAGTTGTGAAGCATATTGACTGTGAAATAGAGATAAGAAGAAGAGGAGACACAAACAGTGTAGGTGTTACTCCCAGTTTTTTGCAACTCCCACTTTGTTGTAAAAATAGCCCAGCAAGCAGCACCCTGCTCCAAACCATCCTTCACGGGCCAGGGGATGAAGGGATCCTGTGCCTGGACATCAGGAGCAGAGCTGGAATTAAGGCACATGCAGAACTGCTGGAAACTTCACATTCCTGAAAAGTAACAGAGAAAAATCCTACAAAAAAATCGAGTCAAAGAATTTTAAGTGTTGTGAAAATATATCACAAGTAGCAATATCGTTCCAAAGTGCTGCAAAAATACCTTGTGTTGTTGAGCTGGAGTGTTGTCCACCAGGAAAAGGGGCAGTGGGAAGGGACCATGGGATAGCACTGAACCCCTTGAGTTTCTGGTCACACTGCCCATGACACAACCCATCTTTACACCACACCTGTGCCATAATTCCTATGTGCCCTCAATTCTTTTGCAACTCTAAACCCCAGCAAAATACCCTTAATTAGGCCCAGGCCAGTTGCAGAAATCAGATAACACTGCCTGGCTGGCTCTGCTTGCAGGAGCTGCAGCTCCTGAGGGATGGGAGCGTTGTGCAACTCGGGGAGAGCCTCACCAGCCGTGGGCTGGCAGCTGTGCTGAGACACCAGGGTGTCACCTCACGGGAGAAAGTCACAGGCAGCAGCAGTGGTGGCTCTCTGACCCGGGGGACAGTGCCTGGACCCCCCTGGCAGGACCAGGTGAGTACCCAGCCGTGCTTCTCCCAAAGAACCTGGGACTGGGGAAGCATGCAGGGGAGTGTGCAGGAGAAAGTCACCACCCTGCACCAAAATCTGCCTTAAATTGTCTTCCTCTGCTCCATTTCTTGCTTTTTCCCCCTCCAAAGTAGAGAGGGAGATTCCTAATCAGCCTCTCAATGACTGCTGAGGCACAGAGAGCACTAAGGACCAAGGGGGTTGGCTGTTTTCTAGCCCAGGAGGTATTTTGGGCAGAGATTAGTGCTTTCATGGCAATTACCATGAGTAACATCTCTGCAAAAATGTTGGAGAGGCTTTGGAGAGGCTGAAGCATCTCTTTAGACCCAGTCTGAGGGAGACATGGGCTATGGCAGCAGCAGCTCCCCATAAATAATTGTGTTTGTTTACAAGAGCCATTATCACTCTGCTCCCTCCCCCTGCGCTGCAGCTGAGCGTAATGAGACACAGGGCTGGAAATGAGAAGTGGGGTAATTCAGAGGGGAAAAGGGCAGAGGAATGGGTGTTGGGTTGGACAGAAAGTTTAAAAAGGGGTGTTTGAAGGTGATTTTGGTGCTTCATCAGAAGTTTGGGGCCCTTTGGGTGCCTGCCAGTGCTCCCAGCAGCATGGACAGCGGTGACACCATCACTGAGGAGGTGTGCAGGGAGGACGACGTTGGGGATGGACAGTGAGTGCCTGGGGGGGTTTGGGGGGGGTTGAGGTGGGGATTTAGGTGGGGATTTAGGTGCCCACCTCTGCACCTCTCCCCCAGGCTCCTGGAGGTGATGGTGGCCGGGTACCCAGTGCTGCTGGTGAGGAACAGGAGGGAATTCCGAGCTCTGGGCAGCAAATGTCCCCACTACGGTGCCCCGCTGAGCAAAGGTAACCCCAGCCTGGGCAGGGGGACAGAACCACCTCGGGGAGGGAGGTGCTCACTGCCCAGCTCGGGGGTCTCTTGCAGGGGTGTTGAGAGGGGAGAGGCTGCGCTGCCCCTGGCACGGGGCCTGCTTTAACATCAGGACTGGGGACATTGAGGAGTACCCTGCTCTGGACTGTCTCTCCTGCTTTAAGGTGACTCCTTGGCCTCCCAGCTGGGTGGTCTCACGTTCATCCTCTCTCCCAAGCCCCCTGCCCTGACCACAGCTCTGTCACTCAGAGCTTCACCACAAGGGATGATTTTGGGATTATGTGACTCCCTGCCCTAAAGCTCCTTTCAGTCAAAGGTGATGCCACAGATCCTAGCAGTCCTCGGAGCCAGCACAAGTGCTTTTGGAAAGAAAAAGAGGATTTACAGCTCTTCCTCAGTGCTCTTAGGATGAGGAGAAAAGCTCATGAGCTCCTCAGCATCATGTGACATCCAAGATCAGAGGCAGATGGCACACTGGACCAGGATCTCCCAGGAGAGCTCCTACCACAACCTCACGACGCAGCACTTAAAAACCCTCTCCTTTCCCTCCTTCAGGTAACAGTGGAAGATGGAAAGGTGTTCATTACAGCAAAAAAGAAGGTACTGACCTTACCTGCTGTCACTGAGCACAGGCAGTGCCTTGGGCTGAGTGTGACTTGAGCATTTTGCTTTTTTTTTTCTTTTTTTTTTTAGGACCTGGAAAGCAGCCTGAGGGTGAAGGACACGAGCAGGAGGTGCCTCCTCAACAAGAACACCATGCTGCTGCTGGGGGGAGGTCAGAGAAGGGATCTGAGCCCTGCTCCCTCCACACACTGAGAGCTGCCACTCTCCTCTCCAGGGAGGACTGACCTCCTCCTCCTCCTCCTCCTCCTCCTCCTCCTCCTCCTCCTCCTCCTCCTCCTCCTCCTCCTCCTCCCCAGTGAGGTGAGATGAGCTCTCTTGCAGGTGTGGCTGCCCTGGTGTGTGCAGAGACTCTTCGCCAGGAGGGCTTCACAGGCAGGATCATCATGGCCACCAACGAGAAGCACGTCCCCTATGACAAATCCAAGCTGAGCAAGGTCTGTGACACGGGCAGGGCTGTGCCTGGCACCACGTGTGGCATGGGCACCACGTGTGGCATGGGCCACACTCAGGGCCAGGAGCAGTGGAGGGAGCAAAGCTGGAGTGCTGAGGCATCCAAAAGCAATAGGGGTGTTATTTCCAGGAAAAATTCATTTTCCTCCCAGAAAATACCTGATCAAAGTCAACATAAGCTGATGTTTTTATCTGCCTTTGTTGTTTTGTCTCCTTTCTTCCCACTAAAGTTTGGTGGTTTTTCTGAGGAGGGCACAAGGTGATGGGGATGGGGCAGTGTGGGGAGCTGTGATTCACTCGTGTAAAATTCACCTTTTTTCCAAACTGACTCCACAAGGAACACTTCAGGAGAATTGCTGCCTCTAAGAAATGCTTTATTTCACATTTTTTGTTGTGTTTCCAGGAAATGAACTTGAAAGCTGAGGACGTCTACCTGAGGAAACCTGAATTCCTCGAGGCTCGGGGCATAGAGTTCTGGACAGAGAAAGAGGTACCAGAGCAGCTGAGCTCAGCCCTCAGTGGGGAGGCTGTGACACCGACCTGTGCATCCAGGGATGGACCTGTGGGAAGAGGGAGAGAGGATCCCAGCTCCCCTCATCTCCCCTGGGTGCCCAGAGCAAGGGCAGCACAGAGGGGGGAGCAGAGGATGGTGTCTGATGTGAGCCCCCTCCTCCTGCAGGCAGTGTCCGTGGATTTCCAGAGGCAGGAGGTTCATTTCATGGATGGCTCCTCTCAGAAGTACCACCAGCTGCTGATTGCAACAGGCAGCCAGTGAGTGCACAGTGTCTGCCACAGACAGGGCTTGGGGCAGGACAGCACTGGGATGTGGTAGGAACTGAGGTGGAAGGGCAGAATGGAATGACACAGAGGTGTTTGTGGGTCTGTGCTCCCTTCTCCTTCTTTCTGTTTGATTCATACCATGGAATGCATCCGGAGTCTCTCTCTTCCAGCTCTGGTGTCCTCAAAGTCCCAGGTGCAGACCTGCAGAACATTTGCACACTCCAAACCCCTGAAGAGTCCAGCAAGATCTTGGAGCTGGCAACTGGGAAGAACCTGGTGGTTGTGGGAGCTTCATTCATAGGTACCAGGCTGGAGTGGGTGTCAGACCCCCAGTGAGAGCCTCCAAACCCCTTCTGTGTGTGTGCACACTCACTGCAGGCCCTCGGGGAAGGGATGTTCCTTTCCTGCCCGGCTGGGATCCTCCCTGGAGCTGCTGGGGGTGTGTGTTACACAGCACACACTCATTCTTTCCTCTGATAGCCAGAAACTTGGAGAGCTATAAACAATTGCTACACATGGACAGAGGGAAATGTGCCTTCTGAAAAGGTCACTGTCCTCCAGAGGAGCTGCATTCCCCAGAAGCACTGGGAAAGCAAGGGGCTAGGGCACAGAAAGGGGTTTGTTTGGACACAACCAGGAGCTATTCTTTGCATCCCCTAACATCCAGGAGAACAAAGAATAGGGGGGAGCTAAATACCTCAGCCCAGAAATGCATAGCAAAGCAGTTCAGCACTGGCAGCACATCAGCTCTGCTCTCTGGAAGGGGAGAAGGTTCCCAAGGGGGCAGGTTGATGCTTGCAGCAGCCTTACCTCGGGCATGCCTCTTCCTTGCAGGGATGGAGGTGGCTGCCTTCCTCTCAGACAAGGCTGGAAGCATCTCAGTGGTGGAAAGAGAGGAGTTCCCTTTCCAGCACGCCCTGGGTCCTCAGGTTGGAGGTGTTGCCATGAGGGTGAGCAAAACCTGGGGCTGATTTCCAGGAGGAGAACACATGATATCCAAGCAGCCCCGGGATCACATCAGCCCAGGAAACCTCGCCCCTGTGCTGAGTCATGACTCTGCATGCCCAGCCTGTGTCCTCACCCACCAGCTCTGCACACACGGCTGGTCCCACTCTTTCTTCCCCCCACACACATCAATTCTTCACCCCAAAGCCACCTCACACAGCAGTCCTGACCAGCACAGCAGAGAAAAGCCAGGCTTTGTGTCCCTGCAGCAGCCAGGGACACAGATGGAATCTCCCTGGAGCAGCAGCAGAGCTGCCTGCCTGGCTTTTGGCTGGGTACAGCTGTTTTTATAGCCTGGAATTTCCTAATGAATACTCAAACCAGTCCTTTTCAGATGCTGCAAAATAAAGGGGTGAAGTTCCACATGAAAACAGAACTGTGTGAGCTGAAAGGAAAGGATGGAAAGGTCAGTCATGCCTCTGTGATCCCTGAACTGTTAATTTTAGGGGAAAAAGGCCCAAGTTGAGCTATAACCCAGGGCCTGCATCAGGCTTTCCTCTCCCATGCCTAGACCCTCCCTTCCTTTTCACTGAGCACAGCTCTGGGCTCAAAGGGCACCACTAAATGTTCCTCTCCCAGGGACAGCAGTGTGATTTTCTTTTACATTCCCAGCAGCACACATTAGTTGGACAAGGTGATCCAAACCTGGGGAAGAAAAAGAGACAGCAAAGAGCAAAGCAGCAGGGAGGCTGTGGGAATTAGGACAGAGGTTTTAACTCTTTATTAATGACCTTTCCTTCTTTCCTAGGTCACAGAGGCTGTCCTTGCCAACGGAGAGAAGCTCCCTGCAGATGTGGTCGTGGTGGGAATAGGTAAGAGACCCCAGCTGGGACAGGGAGGCAGATTTGGGAATGGGAAAACATCCAGCAAGCCCAGGGCATCACAGCTCCTTTCCAGGACACCATTCCCTGCTGTTATCTTTCCCTCTCTGCTATCATCCAGCCCTTCTGCTTGGCCCCAGCACCTGGAGAGGTCAGCAGCCCACGAGCACACACGGGCAGGAGGAGAGGAGCTGCTGCCACTCTCTCTGTGCCTTTGGCTCCTGCTGAGCCCCACGGGTCCCTGCTGTGTCCTGGGCCCAGCTTGGCTGCCCTGCCCTGGCTCAGCAGCAGCCCGAGCACAGGTCACTGCTCCAGCAGGAGCAGGAGCTGTGAGGCCAAATCTCCCCCCTGTCCCTGCAGAGCTCATCCCTGCTGCTCTCCCCACAGGCTCCAGCCCCAACTCGGCGTTCCTGAAGGGCACCTCCATTGCCAGGGATGACAAAGGTGCCATCCTGGTCAATCTGGTGAGTGCCAGCTGAGCAGCCCAGCTCACACCCCATCCCTTCCCTCCCGTCACTGCACTAATTGCCTTTTGCTCGTTAGCACATGCAGACCAACATCCCCAAGGTCTTCGCTGCGGGGGACGTGGTCACCTTCCCAGTGGCTCTGCTGGATGGGGACAGGTCCAGCATCCACCACCAACAAGTGGCTGAGGCCCATGGTGAGGGACCTGTCACCTTCCAGCTCCCTCGGGGAGGGGAATGGGGCAGCAGGGACAGCAGGAGACACGGGGGAGCAATTTTTAAGGAGCTGCAGGAGGAATATTCAGTGTGTTGGCTCCTGCCAGGTCACTGTGCTGCTCTGAACATGCTGAGGAGAGGGGAGGAGCTGCACACTGTTCCTTACTTCTGGACCACAATGCTTGGGAAAAGCATCCGCTATGCAGGTAGGGAGGGAGGGCAGGGAGGGCAGCAGAGGAATTCCCTCCCCCAGCAGGGTCTGGGGCTGTAAACAGAGCTCACCTGAAGCAGCTCAGGCTCTGGACTGGCTGCCATGGTGAGTCTGAGCCCCGGGGCTGGAGCTCACCCAGAGCTCTGGTTCCTTGCTGATCTACAGTGGGTTAGAGGTCACAGAGGAAGAACTTCCCTCTCCACACCAAGGAGAGGCTCAAAGTCAGTTCTGCTTCTCAGTCCAGGGCCTTGATGTCTGCTCCCCAGCCCCGTGCCAGCCCCAGGCACTGTCCCCTCTGTCCCCAGCACGCTGGCTCTGAGGTGGGGTGGTGCAAGCTGCTGTGCCAGGGCTCTGAGCAGGCTCTGTCCCACAGGCTGTGGGAAGGGATACACAGACACTGTTGTGAAGGGCAGCCTGGAGCAAGAGAAATTCCTGATCTTTTACATCAGGTGAGTGAATCCCTGGCCATGCCCTGGAATCAGGGCACAGCCCTCTCTCTTACAGCAGGGATCCCACAGAGGCCCCACATCCCCTGGCTGGGCACCAAAGGCAGCTGCTGGTGCTGAACCAGAGAAAACCAAAGCAGGGCAGGGAAGGAGAAGGGAATGAGCTCAAACGATGACACCAGCTGGGCAGAGAGCCTGGGACACATCTCTGCCTCTGCCCCACTGCTGCCAGGCTCAGTGCCAGCTCCCAGCAGTGCCAGGCAATCTGCCACGAGTGCCTGTGCACCCTGCAGCAGCAGCCAGCCTGCCCTGAGCCCTCTGGAGCACAGCTGCTCCTGGCCACGGGGATGCTGAGCTCTGTACACTGAGGAGATCCACACTCTTCCTCTTTCCATGCCAGGGATGGCCATGTGACTGCAGCTGCCAGCCTGAACTGTGACCCCATGGTGTCTCTGATTGCAGAAGTTTTGTACTTGGGGAAACAAATCTCCAAAGAAGAAGCAGAGTAAGTGACATCCTGGCCGAGCTGGTGGGTGGCTCTGGGCTGTTCCCCACGTCAGCAGAGCCCACTGAGAGACACAAAACCAAAAGGAGTCCCTGCAAACCCCCAACCCACCTCTCGTTTTCAGGGCCTGTGACATTGGCAACATCCCCTCGCTGGCACAAAGCTGAGTTTGGTGTGTGCCCCCTGCCAGGGGCTCACAACCAAGTGCCAACAGCTCCACATCCTCCCAGCCTGGAGCAATAAAACCATCAGCAAAGCTGAACCCAGCACCTGCAGTCTGTGTTTGCAGACAGCCACTTGTGCTGGGCACAGCTCAGCAGAGGAGGATGCCATGGCCTGGGGCTGAGCTGAGGCTCAGCAGCCACCACACAGGCACAGATGCAGCAGCAGAGCCACAGCAGCTCCTCCTGCTCCTTCCCTGTCGGCGGGGAGCTCTCATTTAGCACACCGGTCACGCTGACCTTCTCCTTTGCAAAAACACATTTTCCCAGCGAGGGGAGCTGTGACCCAGACGAGCTGCTCTCCCAGCAGGGAGCGGGGTGGGCTGTGTGCAGGGACTTGCACAGGATACCCTGCCCCTAAGGACAGGGGGGTGGCACCAGCCTCCGAGCCAGCAGCACCTGCTGGCAGTGTCACTGCTGCCTGCAGTGTCACATCAGCTGCTGCACGAGCAGCCAGACTCTGGCAGAGAAGCCCCAGAGCCAGCCCTGCCTGCTGTGGCCCTGCATGCTTGGAGGAGGTGGCCAGATGCTGGAGGAAAGAGTTACTGGATTTCTGCATAGCCAGGCTGTGCTTTCTGCAGGAAGCCTTGCACTTACTCACCAGTCACATGGGGCTGTGCAGGAGGAAGGGTAAGTCCAGGAGCTGGGCAAGTTCCCACAGGGACACTCAGTGAGAGCCCAAACCCCTCTGCTTCGACAAGAAGTGCAGGACAGCCAGAGCCTGAGCCCTGTGCTCAGCAGCTGGGACACTGCAGTGCTGCTTTTGTGTTAAACACCCAAACCTGTCCTCTGGCACCCCACATTTGACCTGAAACACAGTGTTTTACAATTCCTGACCTCACAGGTTTGGTGCTGCTGCTCTGAAGGAGCCACATTTTACCCAGGAAAGAGCTGGGTTTGCAGCACAGGTTGTTCCGTCCTGACAGGGAAGGTGAGGATTTGTGAGGCACACAGCTCTCTCACACACCAACCTGTGCTGCAGAAGAGGGGGAGCACGGCCCAGGAGCTGCTCCTCCCTGCCCTCAGGCACCCCCCAGCCCGAATTTCTGCCCCTCGCTGCACTCCAGGCTGTGCTGGGCACTGAGCAGGTGCCAGCTGCTCTGCATGGGCTTGCAGCAGGGCAGCTGTGGTGGGAGGAACTGATCCAAGGGTGTTCAGCAGTCCCAGCCCCTCTGGGTGACAACCACCCCAAAGAAACTCAGCTGCTCGTAACCATCAGCAAGAACACACCAACTTTATGTAAGAAGGAAAGACCCCAGGACAACAGATTTATTCTGCTTGCACCACTTAATGGACAGCAGGCCACTTTCTGTGCTTTGCTGGGTGCCAAAGTTTGGGAGCAGCCCTGCCTTGGGCAGCTGGAGGCTGGGCAGGCAGATGGAGTTGAGATTGTGCAGACATTTCAGCACAGGGCTGTTCCTCCCTGCCCGCCCTCGGAGCTGGGATGAGCTGTGCTCCTCCTGGCAGGCTGTGACAGCAATGCCTGGACACTCCCCTGCTTCCCATTCACCAGGGCAGCTGGGAGCTGGTGCTGCTGGCAGTCCTGTGGGAAAGCCTGGCGTGCAG